>NW_008238359.1:6337021-6385820 GCF_000691975.1 Corvus brachyrhynchos
AGGATGACAGCCATTTTTTAAAGTATACCTTGTTGTACCTGTTTTTTCTCCTGTTGTGCTGGTTAATAACAATTTTGTCAGCATATTTAGTGAGCGCGTCCTAGTTTCGCCCAGGACAGGGTTAGTTTTTTACAGTAATTGGGAAGGGGGCATGGCCAGACCCTGCTGTTAATCGAAACCATTTCATCACTTGCCAGGGTTGTAAGGCGGTCTTCTCTGGAGAAATCATGGGAGGCTGGGAGGTGAAAGGACATTGTTTTATTTCCATGTAAATTGTTTCTTTGTCTTATACCTTTTGTTATTAGTATTGCTGCTGTTACTCTCCCTTTTCATATCTCACTGCTGTTTCCAGCAAATTGTTCTTATCTCAGCCAGTAATTTTCACTGTTATGACTCCAAATCTCAACCCCATCCATGGAGTGGGAAGGGGAAGGGAAGGAGGAGGGAGTGAGCAAGTGACATGTGGTTGGTGAGAGTTTTGGTGGGGGCACTGAATTGGGGAGTGCTATTCCTAAACCATGACAGAGCTTTAGAAAAAAGACAAAACTCTGCATTAGTATTGACTGTAAGTTCCACAAAACTGAAAAGGGTGTAATAAATGCAGTACAAAGTAAGATGCTTTTAAAAAATTTCTCTGCATTTCAGTATTACTTTCAGTATGGTTCTGCTTTAAGATAACTGCAATATTAATATAGCAGGGTTTCTAAATTTTTAGTATGACATCTGTGATATTTAGTAGGTTGAACACCAAAATCAGAGCATGATTTGCTGTAACCTTTTTTGTGGTGACCTGAGATTCATATAAAAGCCATACACTATGTCTTTGGGAAAGGCTGTCCTTTGATTCTGGCAAAAGCCAAGTATTTCAAGAACTGCTTTTGAATAGACCCTCAGGAATAGAGGGTAGGAAAGCCAAGACAGAATTTCATGGACTACCTTACTTGTGGTGTCATGAAGACAGTGACCTAACAATACCTTGGCCTTGTATATCTACAGTATGATGATGGCTGCTCCCATAAAGCAGTGGTATAGCTGTGACATGGCTGTCACGGCATGTATGGCAAACCTCTCACTACAGGCTTTTCTTGTCAATAGCTGTTCATTGTCACAAGAATAGGGGCATCCTGGAGATAGAACCTCATGTGCATAATTGTGGGTGCCTTGCATGCATCCAGGGACTTTCTAAGAGAAGGTTATGGTCCCTGTGATTAGGACCAGAAAGTTCCTTTGAACAACACAGACCCACCTGGCTGTCCATGTGTAGGAGTCAGGGTCTGACTCGGCTGTTAGGTCTTCCTTGGCAAAACAAACAAAAAAAAGATGACCATCTCTTTGTCAGCTCCAGGTGCCAGACAACTGTTCTGGAGTGCAGCTGCAGCAAGAAAGAGTTGCCCACACTCTATTTGCTTTCCTGCATGAGGTTGTGAGACTCATGAACACTCAGCAGTGGGAAAAAGGGTGTACTCACATCCTGGACAAGCACGTACTCACAACAGGGACAAAGGATAGACTCACAATTCCTCCTCTGGACACACAGGAGCAGGTGTAGTGTCTGCTCCAGTGTGCCACCAGCATCCCACAGACTGTGAATGGGACATGTCACGCTGTCCAGACCAAGGTTGCATTTGATTAGCTTCTGCTTTGGGTGTTGAGAGACTAACAATTATCACTATTCCCTTGAACTCGAGTATAACCTTGGTGCTGGCTTTTCACTGCTCCTCTCTAGTCTCCCTTTGATGTGCATGCTTAGGAGTGATTTGCTGGGTCTGAGACACTGTACTCCCTGTATATCCCTGACCACTCTGCATCCTTGAATGTCAGTTGCCCCGTGACTCAAGAAGGTGGCCAAGGAGAGCAGTGAGGAAAAATGGCACCTAGGTAAGAGAACTTAGTTTAAAAAAAGAGTGTCCAGTATCCCAGTAGTTAAAGATTATTTTTTGAGGATTTTCACTGAGATAGGAATGGGAAGGAGCCAGAAGAAATGCTTGGAGAAAGTTCAGAGCTTAAATGGAAAATGAAAACTTACATAAAGGACAAAGTTGCAGTCTGCTCATTCCTGGTAGCAGAAAGCTTCAAGGATGCTTTTCTGGGTTACATTAGAAGCTGAAAAATAAACATCTGGTCTTAATTACACAGGTGAGTTAGGTATCCCATCAGTAAACATACTTACTTTAATTGGCTCACATTTTCCTTAACTGGTCAAGATGTTCCTCACAAGGAGTGTGAAATAATGAGATAGTTGAGGAATGACCGTGTTTAATAGAAGCTTCCCTTTAAAAGGACAAAAATGTAACTAGTCAGTTTTTCTCCAAAATTAGCAATATGTTTCCTTTAAGCTTCTCTTACATAAGCAAAGATTAATCAGTTGAGGTAGTAGATAATAGTCGTTGCCACTGCTCAGATTAATACCATGTCTGTATGGTGGTAGGATAATAGAGGAGGTCTAATTAAATAGTGCAGACCAGCTTCCAAGTTCCTAATGATGAAAGAGAAGTCATACTCTGAGATAATAATAGATGGTGTTTAATATTTGTCTTGGCCAATCTTTGACCACAAAACAGTAAGTTTTCAGAAATTTTGTTACATAAATAATTGCTAATATTTATCTTCAAAGAAGACAAATTTCAGAGGATAACATAAAAAAATAGCTAGACTTTTGTGCAGAAGTACCAGGTATAAGACATTGGGGTTGTAGTGAAGCTGGGAAGTGACTGCTGCTGCTGGAAGATGCTGTTCTGCAAACCACGTGCCTGACTTGAGTGTCTGACTAACCCAGAAAAACTATAGTTTATTTATGCCTTCACATTGCCTGGTTTTATAAGAAGATATTGGAAGAGGTGAGAGAATGCAAAAAAGAGTGTGTATTTTACACCTTCCCCTAGGGCTGGGAGGGGTTTGTTACACCTGTGATTTCACAAGGTAAAAATGCGAGATACTATAAAGGCAGAATAGGTGGCTGTTGTCAGTTTGGCTTGTCATGCACAGACAGGACAGCCACCCTAAGTTCTCTTCTTTTGAAGTTTCAAAAGATTATATGCAAAAAGATGACTATAAAATGGTATCTACAACAGTCCAGGGAAAGCTGTTCCAATAGGTTAAGTGTTCTTACATTAAGAAAAATTTATCTTAATTCTAATCTGAAATAGTTTACTTTCCATTTTACCCTCTGAAGCAGAATTTTTCTGTTATATTGAAGAGTCAATGTCTTATTCCCACATACTCAAGAAAAAGAAAGTATGGGATGGGAAATTATTCCTGGATTAGCAAATTCAGATCTCCATGATCTTTGGGAACTGTATCATAGATGGAGATCTCACATAGCGCATAAAGTATCCTGCTTACTGTAAATCAAAGAGGAAGGCAGCAAGAAAAACCAAGATCAGTGATCCTCCCTCAATGGCATTTATGCAAAACAAATAAATAGAACCTTCAAGATGAGCTAGATCCTGTGCTTTAGAAGAAATCCTAGAAAAACAACCTGCTAGACTTACTCAAGTAAAAATTCAATCCTGACAGATCTGATAGAGTGTTTAACCTTGGGACAAGGCTTTCTGCTGCGACACAATCCCTTGTTCCTAGCTGTGATCCATCTCAGCATAACTAATTATGCTCCTTCTTCTGTTGTCTCAGAGGAAGGCAACACCTCTCTTCCATTCCTGGAAATAAGCTGTGCATTGAGACAAGAATAAATCCATTATGTAAATACAGCAAACCCAAATGCAATCAGTAGACAATAACAAAACTTTTCCAATCACCTTTAGAAATTCCAGTAATTTAAAAATACAAACTTTCCCAGCCTCTGATTAAGGAAGTAATCTCTCTAGTATTTTTATTGCTAAGCTAACCAGAGTGAGGTCCTGAATTACTGTCTTTAGGTTGTTCTCAAGCTCTGTGATTCTTGAAGACCAGCTTCCCAAATGATCCAGGTACTTTTCTCTCACCATGTTCCTCTGTGATTTATAACTTGCTTATTTTCAGTTTAGTTTCAAACTTTGGATTTTTGTCTTTGTACCAAAAACCAATCTGTGCCGGGCCCTGTAAAAATATCTTTTGTAAAAGCTGAAGGTCATTCTTTACATGCAGACGCTGTTTTAAAAGGAATGTTACTGTGAATGTCAGGGGTTTTTTAAAAATCTTGCTCTGTTGTTACTAGTAAGCCTTTCCAGCGGAAAAAAAAAAAAATAGGGTTTTTGGTTTTATTATTCTTCATGTTTTGGAAGTGCTCTGGATGCAGTTGATTTCCCCATCTTCCTATGTAGTCCATTAAGTTCTGTAAATGTTTCAGCACATTCCTAACTTCACCCATGGGAAGTGGCCACATGGCAGTAAAGGCAACAATTCACATAAACAGAATGCTGTGCAGGATTTTAGTGGGTTGTTTTCCAAGGCACGTATTGCAACAGACAAGGGAATGCTTAAAATAAAGGAATGCAATTACGCATCACAAAGCTAATCACATCTGAGATGTCATTTAAGAAATATTAAGAGTGTTTTTTGAGGGAAAATTACAAGGTGTTAAAGTGTCCCTTCTTTCAACAGTCTTTTTGGTTTTTAATTGTTATCTATTCTTTGATTTTTTCAGGTTTCTATGGCTGTCCTATAGCTGTAGATAAACAGGCTGGGGACCATTGCTAGCCTCGAAGCCAACCAGCATGGCAAAGCTGTGTCTTGGATGTCCTAGGGGAGGATGGCTGCATCTAACTTGCATGCTGGAAGAGCTGCCTGGTAATGGTATCCTCATAACCATGCCTGACTTTCTCCCTGAGAGATTGTTAGTTGACCTAGATGAAAACCATGCTGTGGACCCGCTAATTCAGCATGTCCAGACCTGCATGCCATATTTAGGCCTTTAATATAGATACTACTTGTGATTCTCTATCTTTATTTCAGCAGACATACTTTCTCCTGTCTCATTACACTAATCAGCAACTAGATTTTAAATTCTTAGCCTGCTAATTGAAAACGACAGGGATTTGTTCCAAGAGAAACATTCTTGAGTCTATGACAAGGCATCGCTGCCAAGGGTAAAAAAGTGATTACAAATATATACTTGTTTCTTAGCAACCATTGAGAGCTCCCCTTTTTTAATTAATACTGTACCATTCCTTGAAAGCCTTATTAGTTCACAGTACTGAAAGGTCAATTAATCTCAGTTAAAAATTGATGGTAAGAATAATTTTTTGTGAAATTCTGGCTGTGCCTGTGTCTAATCTTAAGGAAAGCAAGCAAGCTGTTTTGTTTTATCACTTATTTTTACAAAGAGCTTGAAAATACTCAAACACAGGATGTGTGTGTGTTGTTCATCCGTAAAAGAGAGAGACAAGTTTCCTTCGCTCGGTACCTCAGTTCCTGGTAGCATAAAGGGGAAATTGCTTACTCATGAGAGGCATGATGAAGGAGTCCCTCTCACTTTACCTGCACCAACCAACCACAGAAGCAGAAGTAAGAGAGAGCTCAGGGTTCTCCAAATCCTCCCAGCTTTCTGAGCTGTGAAGGCATTTCATTGACATTACTGAAATGACTTTCTTGTATATAGACAGAGTGCCGAGACAAAGCCAAAGCTATGGAAAGCATTTCAGTGGCTGCTGCATACGTGAGCTCTCGTTTCAGTAAGAAACCCAATGGCATGATTTTATCACCAGAACATCTTTGGGATTGCATGTGAACATAGACCTGTCTATAAAGATATGACTGAAGGGCGGGGGTCTCATTAGTGTTGTGACACATTTATGTTGCTATCATAATACAGCATCTCTAGGGTAACAGCAGTTGTTGCTGGTAGATAGTTCCAAGTGTCCTGCTTCTGTGTTAATGTGAAAAAGTCCAGTTTGGAGAGGAGAAGAGGTTGTGAACAGACCTTGGCTAGATGCTGATTGTTCAAAAATCATGTTTTTTTAGCTGACATCATTTTGGATTGGGTGAGGTGCTGTTCAGACATGAGATGAATATTGTATGGGGCTGCAGAACGGGACCACAGCACTTCAGAGCAGAAAAATCCACTGTTCTTCTGTCATCCAGCAAAGACCACATTGTTCAGAGCTCCTTCTGTCTGAGAAGTGTTGCATAGGTGTAAGAATAAAGACACAGGATAAAGTCTCACAGAGGTGAGACTAAGACCTATTAGGTGTTTGCAACCTGATCTGAAATGTTTCCACTCACTCTATTATATAGTGAGAATTGATTACCAAAGAGGAAAGAACTTTCTTCCTGCTGCTTTCAATCAGAGTCAGATCCTGAATTGTTTGAAAAATCTCACTATTCTGCAGAAAATTACTGTAGTCTGAGTTACAACAGTGATCAGTCTTCAACAGCACCTGGTGTAGTTTTGTGGTTCTTCTTCCATTGAGCTCCATCAGATGTTTTGCCTTTCTGGGAGTAAGGATAGGAATATAAGCCCCTGCTCCAGAGTGTACTTCATGGTGCAGTAGCTCTTTTGGGGATGGCTCTTGTAGGATATTTAGTAGAATTACACAATACTTGACGCAGAACTTCTTCAGACTGTCTAGTCCAAACCCTCTGCTCAAAGTAGGGTCATACAGAGCTGTGTCTTGACAGGTTCTGAGTACCTCCAAGGATGGAGACCCCACAATCTCTCTAGGCAATTTGCACCAGGGCTTCCCCATTCTGGCAGAGTAAAAGCTGGCTCATGGCCCATCTCTTGGCAGCACTCCATGCATTCCCCCTCATCTCCCAAATCAAAGAGCTTTCTTCCAGGCACCAAAAAAGGTCAAGAAAATAATCAAACTCTGAGACAACGGCTGAAGTTCTTGCTGTGTGCTCAGGGCTGCTGAAGGCACAGGACACCCTGCTGGGCTACACTGACTGTGCTGAATGGAGGTAAATACGCACGCTGCCAAAACATCCGTGTACTCTCAGTAGCACAGAGCTGCTCTGTGCCCCTAAGAACAAATGCTAGAAGACAAAGGGAATTGGTTTGTTGTAGCTAGGAGACTGATTGGTACTGAAGTAGGTACATAGGAGAAAAATGCCTATTTCCAATAAAATGAGGGGACATATATATATATATATATATATATATCTATCTATATATGACTATTTATAGAAGAAAAACCAGTTTATGCCTGAAGTTATGTAGGACTCTGTTTATCAGCCATTACTTGGGGGATCTGGAGGAATACTGCTTATATCAAAGTGGAAATATTGGATCCATGGCTAGTAAAATCAATAAGGGTGACAAATGTGGTAAATTATTGTTAGCTGTGGGAAAATGAAAATGAGAATGTCAGTGGCTGGCTCAGGGAGCAAGGTGACAGACTACTCCATTCAAATATTGCAGATAAACTGATTTTCATCTCTGGTAAGGAGAAGCAAAACAAATATTATAGAAATATTAAAATTTAAGGGAACATTCTGTGTGATATTTTATCTAAACCTTCCTTAAGTGTCTCACGGAATTGAGACTTAAATTGTGACAATAAGATCCTGAGTAACTGATGAATTTTTTCATTAGAGATAGATATCTTCTTTTTTTATTCATCTTTAATAGCAGCAATTTGTGCTCTAGGAGCAACAGGCGGTTTAAACTCAATTTCCACAGTCTCCTCTCATTATTTATTTTTATATTTATGTCAGTTAATCCATAAAATCTCTACATTCATGAGTATTCCTAATGTTTGATTACAATCATGACATATCTATATATACCTTCTTATTACTGTTGCTAAATAAACCTTCAAAATATCTAAAATGAACTTAAGCACAAGGTACCAATATTTCTTAGTTCTGCAGAAGCATAAAGGTAGAAAAAAATCCTAATTCTAGATAGTTGGAACTCTAAATCAATCTGTAATATTGCAAAGACACAGGAGCAGAAGGAAACCCAGAGTAACTTGATATCATGGTGGCTATCAAGGGCAAGAATACACTATAATCTCTTGAACAGTCATGGAATTAATGGGTTGTGCATACAATATTCTATAAACTCTGTTGCAATCAGTTCTCCTTCTTTTTTTTTTTTCCCCTCTTCACACATTTTCCATAATGAACAATAATTTGGAACATAACAGTATTGAACTCCTACAGCCAGCAGAGCAGTGGCAAGAACAGAATAAGCAATAACAGAGTGCTGAGTCCTGGGAAGTCTGTGGAGGATTAAGGCTCAAAGAAACCAAGCAAACCCCAAAAGGAACTGAGTATTAAAACCAGCGGTGAAAAGGAACATAAATACACCTCTCGCTCTCACTTACATGAATTACTTTTTCATTGTAAGGGGATATGGTACAGTTTGTATCCCAATGTACAGCCAGAATCATATTAAAAAACCACAAGCCCCTTTTTCTCTATAGTATTATATAAACACTCTGAAAAAGTTATGCTCCTTTCTGGATATCTCTGGATATTTCTCCCACTGATATAGTCAAGTTAAGGGAGAATAACTGAGCTAGTGATTCAGTTAGGCAAAATTCCTGTTTTAAGTTACTTGCAACTGAAAGTGTTAATCCTACACTAGATAAATATGATCTTAACTTCATCTGTAAATTGGAGAAGTCCATGCAATGTGATATACAAACCCTGTGAAATGGCAGCAATTAAATAACACTTCATGATAAAAAAGGAATGCCTGTTCTGCCATACCCACAAGAAATACCATCAGAAGCCAAAATGGCGTGTGAATGTTAGTTAGGACTTAGTAAGGAAAGAACAGAATGGATAGCTATGCATGTTGTTATGTCTCCACTCGGGCTGTGGTGAGTCGAAATTTTAGCAATTCCTCCATCTTGAAGGGCTGTAGCAGAACTGAAAAATGTTTAGAAAAAGGTTACAGATGTTTAAAGTTAAAAATTGTCTTCCATATTTTGAACAAATAAATAGGCAAGGGCTCTTTAAGCACATAGATAAGAGTGGGAATTAATGGAGATCTGTATAATCATGAATGACATTGAAAAGAATTTCATTATCAGCACATCTAGAACAAAATTGTCTTTTATGAACCAATTCTGAGCTAGCTGTGAGAATACATGTGGAACAGATGTTTCAGTTAGGATTGATTGCTGTGGTGTCTGATAGTCCTCAGCCTCTGAGGCTGAGCTGCCCAATCCTCAAAGCTCTCTGATGTGGGAAGCCAGAACTAAAATGGGCTGTGTTCCCTATTTTTTCTCATTCATCCTTGAAGTTTTTTGTTATTCTGTCCCATGACCAAAACAAAAAGGGTGATCCTCTCTTCTTGATGTTTTGGTTTTGGGATCAGGTCTTGTAGTGGTTTTGCTTATTGTACAGGAATTCTAGTTCTATCAGATACCCTTCCTGCCTGCTGTACATCCTTAGCTCTACTCTCACAGATTTTAGTACTTGCACATGTTTTTTGTGCATCCCATTGTTGAAGACATATCTCAAGTCACCATTTGTGTTTTGCAGTTATGGCTATTATTTAAAGCTTAACTTACCTTATAATACACTGCTATGTGACAATATGCTTTGATGATGATGATGATGATGGTATTTTTGTGTTTAGGCATGGGTTTAAGGCAAGCAAGCAACTACTAACTATACCTGTGTGCATCTATCCTATGGCTGCAAGCAGCCTCTGCTTCAGCTGCAGGTTAACTGCAAATAGCACGTTCAGAAGCAATGAAAGCATGCAGTTTCTCCTAAAACTTGTGAACCTCCCCGTTATAAGATTTTCTTAGAGCCAAAACTGTGTAATTAGAAAGAGTAGGCAATTACATAGACCAGAAATTTATCAAAGAATATTGAACATAAAGACATTATTTCTGGGATTTGTTGCCAGAAAGAGATATCTTAGAATACATGACACATCTGCCTGGAGTTGGCAGGTATGCCACAGGATCTGTGGAAGACCTGTGACCTCCTGGAGAAACAGCTGGTTGCCAAGCAAGATATACACAGGGATCTGAAATAGCAGCAGGCACTTATATTTAGGAACCTGAATACCATCCCAGTGTGTCTCAAAAAATCTGAGAGATTGTTGAAGGCTACATACCTGTCGCAGTGTCAGAGAGATGAACCTTCCGTCTAATTCAGGCCCACCATTTTTCTGTAATGTGAACCTTGACAGGGAATGAACAAGCAAGATTTCTGGGGAATGGACTGAGGTTAGTCTGAAGTGACACTAGCATTACAGCTACGTGTAGTTTCAATTCAGGCACAATTGGTGGTAGGGGAAATGTGGGGAAGCAGATGGCTGAGGGAAAGAAATATATGGCTGTCGGGTTACAGACCTAGGGGATGCGCTGTAAATCAGATATGGGAAGGCTGAGACAGAGTCAGCCACAGCTCAGCCTATGGTCCTGGGCAGCAGGATGTCTGAGGAACATTGTCACAGTATGTCCCTTGTCACTGCATGTCAAGAAAAGGAGCTGTGTGGTGTAGAAGGTGCTAGGCTTGTGGAGGGGGAACAGTCCAGGTAAAGGAGCAGACTTACCAGGTTCTAGAAGAGGCACAAATGAGGAGAATTACTCTTTGAATGAAGCCACCCAAAAGAGAGGTAGGGCTGATACCAGGCTGTGACTGAAGTGGTTTACTTAACTTTTAACTGGATTGCAGATGCTTGCATTTCTCTGAAAAAAAGAAAGGCATTAAAGGCATATTTTTATTTGTTTGTGGTGTTGTGAGGGATTTTTTTGTTGCATGTGTTTTCTTGTTTTGTCTTCGCTGTCTTCGGAAGAAACCAGCTTTCCCAGTAATCTGTGAGAGGGAAGAATCTGCAGTTTTGACTGATCCTGTCAGTGGTGTGAATAAAAGACCAAATTGCTGGTGAGTACCGAGACCTGATGTACCTGTGGAAAGAGCTGAGAGCATCCATCCTACAACAGCAGAATGCAAATATAATGTGCAGACCAGATTTCTAATGGTAGTCAAAGGTTTTTATTGTCAACAAAATCATGGGCAATCTGCATAAAAGGAAGCTGATATTGTTTATGTCAACATAAATACAGAACAGTACAGGTCTGTTTAGTGGACTCTCCCTGTCTTACAAAGCAAAATAGAGGCAACAAAAAAATCAGGTCTGGGTGTATTACAAAGGATCCCTCTAACATCAGAGTAAAAGACCCATTCAGTCCTTCCATAAGGTTCTACAAACCCTAACTGAAGTCCTGATTACTACTTTCTCCAGCTGATAAAGCCCCCTCATTTCAGTGCTGGTATTTTTATTGCACGAGTCTAGCTGGCATTGTTTCAGTGCACAAAATGGAAACAACAGCAAGCTGGAAAGTACCTGAATGTGTCAAGAAGGAACCTCTTTTACTAATGGACTTGCTGTGATTCTGAAATTGCCAGCTGAAAGACAGATGTGAGGGTAAGTAGGACATAGACTGAGGGAGACTGCACAATGTAATGAGAAATACCTTGATGTATGATCTGAAAGGAAGACAATTTTGTGGGCCCTGGGATTCAATACAGACAAAATGGGCCCTGGATGGATCTTACACCAGTTTAAATGCAATCTATTCACCTTCAAACTGCACCAGTAAATGGAACTGGGGACTTTTCCATTTTGTTTATCTACTTAGTGTTTAACTGTCTACAGGAAACTAATTAGGCATGAGTATGAAAATCTCTCTTGCTGGAAGTGATGGCCAGGTGGACAATGGCTCTGCCATTCACTTTGGATCTCAGCTGACTTTTGTTGCTGACAGTGGTAGTACAACTGTGGCCACTGGAAGGACTAGGATTGTGATTTACTTGCTATAATCCAAAATAATATTGAAGTATCATCGCATAAACTGGAACACCTGTTCTTAAAATTAGATTCTTGTCTGTGTGAGAACAAAGCAGCTAAAAATATGATGCTAATATGATTGCAGAAGGTCTTATGTCTACAAAATTAGCAAGGATACATATCCTAAGGTCTGTGGCCAGGAGAACAAATGACTTATCCTTATCCCGTCCCAAGGAAAGACAGTGTTTTCGGAAAACAGAAGTTGGACTCTATGGTCTTGGAGGTCTTTCCCAAACTTAATGGACCTATGGTTCTACGAAATATGTTTCCAAAAAGTCTTTGTTTTCAAATAAATATTTTCCCTTCAAGGCAAATTAGTGTAAATTTCTGGGAGCTCTGTGCTTGCTTTGACTACAAGCTTTGAGGTGAATACGCTGGAAAAGGACACAAGTACTCATGAAACTGTTCAGAAAGGGAGACTGAAATAGAATGAAGCTTGCTCTGTGTATGACCTGACCTGTTCACTGACATATCTTGTGTTAGTAGATTAAAGCATCTGTTTGTCCAAAATGGCAGTGATATTTAACACTTACAATATGCCTTGAGGTCAAACTTTGCTTTGTCACTCTGAATGCTTAATTCTGATTCAAATTACTATTACTCAGTATTTTAGTAGGCCCTGATCAGCAAGGCAGCCAAGAGATTTTATACAATTGGGTAATGGGATAGCTGGACAAGTAGTGTAGAAGATAACACTTCTAGCTGCTACACGTCTGTTGATGAAGGCTATCACACCAAAGACTATCTGATTCACAAATTAACTTCTCTAATATTTCAGAGCCACTAAAAGAAAGCTGTCTCCTGACCTTTAATGAAACCAGTCAGTAACCTAAACCATGAAGTTACTCAGGAGACACAAAACTGTCTATTCCACTTGATTAGAATATGAAAACCAGTTTTATTTACAGAGAAGTACATCTTGACTCTTTCAGCATTACTTTTTTTTTTTTTTCAGAAGAATTCAGGCAATTTTCAGCTTCTTCTATGGGATGTATGAAATCATGCAAATCTAATTAGCTATTCACATCCTGAATCAGCTGATATTAGAATGACTGAATATTAGGAGAAAAAATAGACTGAAATTACAGCAATGAAACTCCAATTTAATGAAGATGAGAATCAGGTTCATTGTTCATTGTTGTCATATCTGAGTTTCTTACTTTGGAGATGGAATCATCGCCAGATGCTAGGCATAAATTTGTGACATAATGCAATTATTCATACTTTATCTAGTCAATAGCTTTTTTCACAGGCTCCCAGGAATTAGCTATGGAAAAGAATACATATGCCAAACTGTCCACTCAGCAATGTGAGTTTCTCCCTTTTGGACTATTAACAACTCCTTTATCTATTGCACTATGTTACTTCTAATTTCATGGGCTTTGATGGATGGGAAATGAGAAGGTGTGTGTGTTCTTCTCTGACAAATTCACGTATGTTCTACCGTGGTCTGTCTTGGGACTATCAGGAGAAACATGTTTAATGGTCTAATTAGGAAATCTCTACCCGGTATGACCCTCCATATGAATTTTGTAATTTATTACAAACCACATGAGTGTTTTGTAATGCTGCTTCTCTAATTACATAATTTGTTAGTGACTCATTCATATAGACATCTACATGTAAAATGATGTCATAAAATGCATGTATCTCCACATCTCAGTATGAGAGATGGCCTAAGCAGATTGCATCCTGCTACTGCAACTCCTCATGGCCATCTCAAGCAGATGTACCAATTCCATTTTACAGCCTCAATGGGTTGAAATAGAATAAAGAATATGTTTGGAGCAGAAATTTTTGTTGAATACTTTTCCCACTGAGTAAAAGAATGTAGACGGTATCCATGGCAACATTTAGATTTTTTTAGACAGGTCTCTATAATCCCAAAGAAAAAGATATAGACTTGTACTGGAAGCTGAGACCTCATATGATCTTCAACATTGTAAGCACTTCTTTCAAAGACCAGAGTGTTCTACTCTAAAAAAGATTTTAAAAAGTGTTTTCTGTCTCCTGCTATGCTATTTTCCTTAAATGCCAGATGTTGGAAGATTCCTGTACCAGTGGCTAATTTCATTCAAATGACTGCAAATGAGAAAATCAGGAGTGTTTGGGGAGGCTGGAATGTGTTTCCCATGAAAAGGAGCCCTTTCTTTAAAAAACCTTGAGTGTAATAGCAAAAGGGAAGGGAAAGGCTTCAGAGTGAACAGAACAGTTTTTTTATTCTTTCTGAAAACAAGTAGCAAAAGCATCATTGCCGTAACAGAAATGCTTCTCCTCTGACAGTAGCTATAAGTTTTTGCTACAAGTTTCATCTTGGGTCAAGCCAGTGCTGATTGAACTTGCACCACAAAATGAGTGGATGCTGTAACATGGTCTTGTTCAAGGGAGAATCCAGCTGGTGTCATACAGCAAGAGCTGGTGTTCATCTGGAGAATAAGGAATAGCTCAAAATCCGCAGTGACCTGAGGCTGGACTGAGTGTGGAAGAAAGTAAATTGAAGAGCCAAGAGAAGGGAAAGGAAGAAATCTGGATTTTCAGGTTATATGCTCTTGTATGAGTGAAGCTGGAGGCCCAGGGACTGCCACATCCTGGTTGGGGTGAAACTGCAAGGCAAGAGGTCTGGAGTGCAGGTCTAGAGAGCAACCTTCCTGAGGAGGAGCTGTGGGCAGGTAACTGGCTTCCTCTGCCTTTCCTTGTGCACACAGATGGGGATTTTAGGAGGGCTGAAGTTGTTACTAAATGTTTTTTTACCAATTTACTGATTTCTACTAATGTTACTTTTTTTGTTTGTTTTGTTATTAAACTCTCATGTTTTGGTCATTCTTACTCTCCCCTGTTTTGAAAATTACTTGCCCAATATAATCTCCATTTATGTAAATCCTGGGATCTTGCCCTGTTTTGAAGGGAGCTGGTTTACTCGCTGACCTGAATTCTGACCTCATTTACACTGATTAGGTGTATTTGTTATCATTCTAAGAATACATTCAGAAATATGGGGCTTACATGAAAAATTTTGCATACAGATATTAATATTTTCCATCCATTTTGGTATTATGATCCACACTCAGTTTCCAAAAATATTTCCTGGTCCAAGGTAAGCTTCAAGAATATTTACTATCCAGTAAAAATACAGTGTGTTGGGACCAAAAACCCCAAATTCTTTTCTATTTTATTGAAAGGAGGAACTAAAGTCCTCATGGAAAAAAAAAAACTATGAGGGAGACTAACTATTTGTTAGACAAATTCCCATAGGTTACTTTGAATCCTAAACTTTTCCTACATTTAAAATTTAGGATTAGAAAGACAAACTCCTTCATTTAGCCTTCTAGAGTCTGTCATTTTACTCTGAGTTCTAGGTGTAAATAATCTCTGACAGAAGCATCAAATTTACTTCAATATAAAATGAAAAGTCCGCAAGGTTTTTGGTTTTTGTTTTTGCTTGTTATTATAAAACAAAAAGGTGCAAACTGGCCTTATTGAAAGGCTAAAGAAAATCGAAGTAAAGTTGTATAACTATTTTGCTTTAGGAATAAACATGGTGTGATTCTTCTCAGCAGCCTTGTTTAGCACAAAAATGTAACTGGATTGAGCCACAGACAAGTTGCACTTTATAGCCTATGAAAGGTTTCACTTGCCAAACTGTATCCTCTGTGTTTCCATGCATATTTTAAAGAAAAGTTCCCAAGACAGCTCATGACACCCCCAAAGTGAATCTGTTACTATTAAACCATTATTGCATGTCATTCAGTTCTCGACGACTTACTTTTTAAATCAGCAGAGCAATAAAAAAGCTTTATGGCAGTTATTTGCCAAACTTATTGACAGTGGTGCCTCAACAGGGATTCTACAGTGTCTTTGAGTTTTCATTATATGGGTAGAGGAGCAGTAAAATTGCATCTGGAAACTATTTAACTTCATATTTAAAAAGAGGGACATAGGAAATGGAGGAGACATGGCAGTAAATGAAGAAACCCAGAAGCAGTAAGGAGAAAAACCGGAAATCACTGCAATTATACATATTTTGCTTTTCAAATCAACTTTTATTTAAAGCAGTGAAAATTTTGGAATACATGTTAATTTTTGTAAAAATCAGTGGATTGACTCCCTCTGAATTATATGTCCCCAAAAGTCATTGTAAAAATGCATAGAAAGGGCAAAGGCTGGTTCTCCTAAAGGGATAATGGACTTTTCCAACCAAATATAAAGCCTAGACAGATCCTCATGCATTGTCATAATTCACACGAAAATCAGAGTGGAAAGCTAGTAACATGCACAACTTCTCCTCTTATCATGAACTGGAGTGAAAAGCCAGAAGAGTGAAAGATATGTTTGAATCAGCTAAGGCCAGATGGGAGAAGCCTCCTTGTTACTATGCTTCAGTGCAGGAATAGTCAAGTTTCACTGCCTGTGAAAAAAGACAGAAGAGGAAGACAACAGACTTCTCTTTGCTTCTACTTTTTATTTTTCCCCTGAAGAAAAGGCTTTCAGGAAATCTCAAGCAGCTTTCAAATTGCATGGCTGTCAGGGGCAACATCTGCTGACATGGATTTGTATTTACACACTTGACAGTTCATGAGGAAATCTGCAATAAACATGCATTTTTGCAGGTGTAAGTTTTGTGTTCACACATTGTATGAATATTTTCAGCTGATTCATAACTAAGGATGATTAAAAAGACACACCCATTGATTTAGCCATGTGCTTGGAATTAGATTTACAGCCAAAAGGATGTCAAATGTCAAATATACAAGGGAAGCTATTATGAAGTGGGAAGATACCTTTGAGAAAGTTGTTCAAAGGAATTAATTCATGTTTAAATTTTGTTAGCATTAAAGGAATGCTATGTTTTGCTGAATGGAGGTCAAAAACGTGTGTCTTTGTTTCAATGGTTCATATGGGTCTATGGGGTTTGCTGGAAATACTAGCCAAGAGCTGGAGCAAACTATGATGAGGCAATGAAAGGAAAGGCTCTTATCCCAGTGAAATAACTGTGTATCATAGATGGCTTGAGAGCTCTGTTTCTTATTCACATCTGCTACATTTATACCCTGTACTTCACAAACCTTTCAGGGGGAAGAATGAAAAAATTAAACGCTTTTTTTTTTTTTTTTTTTTTAGAAGAAGTCTGTAATATGAAATTCCCAATCAATTTTTTGGAAATCAGCATAGGCTAGGTGGATTCTCAAAGGAGGGGACACAAAGACTGAAAGCAGATGTAAACACAG
The DNA here is from genome assembly GCF_000691975.1 of Corvus brachyrhynchos. Lineage (NCBI taxonomy): Eukaryota > Metazoa > Chordata > Aves > Passeriformes > Corvidae > Corvus > Corvus brachyrhynchos. The sequence continues at coordinate 6,353,948 of NW_008238359.1, forward strand.
ACTGAATCAAAATAAATTAAACTCTGCAGCAGTCATGGAAATCTGCAAAGTGTTTTGTCATTATATTTTACCAAAAGCAAGTATTTACAAAAAGACTTCTTGGCAACAGCAAGGCAATAGTGAAAAGTAGGGATAGCTTTTAGAACTATCAATTACATGCATGATGGCTAATATGTCATATTAAGGATGCAACCTGGATATCCATCCAGGGAAGATTCTTCTTTTTCCTTTGCATTTTCCTACATCATTTTTGTTGCAATGCAAAGAGAAAGCAGATGACGTGTTCCTTTCCAAAAAGGAGGAGGGAATGGAGATGGAGTCTACTTATACAATGCCAATTATTTGAACGGGCAAGGAAGAAATTGACTCCACAAAAATAACCAGCAAAACTAGTATAATGATAAGAAAAGGAGAAAATTGTGGCCTTAGGTGAGAATGAGCCTAAGATTCTCTAACTCTAGAGAGATCCTTGTTTCTTTTTGCCTGTTCTCTTCTGTCTTCTTGTCATGAATATCCTGTAGCTCTGCTGGTGGTATGTTTATGTACTTGTTGATCTCAAACAGCTGTAAACAGATCTGCAGCATTGTAGAACCATAGAATCATAAAACAGTTTGGGTTGGAAGGGACCTTTAAAGGCCGTGTAGATCAACTCCCCTGCCATGAGCAGAGACATCTTCAACTAGAACAGGTTACTCAAAACCCAGTCCAGCTTGACCTTGAATATTTTCAGGGATGGCATATCCAGCATTCACTGGGCACTCTGTGCCAGCCTTATTATAAAAGACCTCTTCCTCATGTCTAATCTTAATCAACCCTCTTTTGGTTTAAAACCATTCCCCCATGTCCTATCCTATATGTCTCAGAAGACATTTGAAAGTCTCTAATGGGCAAGACCAAAGGTCTATTGGGACTTAGAAGAGTCACTAAAGAAGAGTCTAAGGGAATAACAATCTTTCCTCAGTGCTCTCAGAAGAGCTCTGAGTCTGGCTATGCTGGGGCCGTGCAGCTGTAACAGCTTCCAGCCATGTGCTGCTGGAAGTGTCTTACACTCACAGAAGAAGTTTTGGATACATTTGGTTTGTTTTACAGATGTAGACTGGGCCATGTACCGAGGTTTTAGAGTCAGAAAATCTCTTATAGCTCGCAGAGAGTGAATTGCAGTTCCTGCCTGTATCTAGCTGAATCCTAGGTTTGAATCTCCTGTCTTCAGGTGCTTTTACCATCATAAGATGTCCCGAGTCATGCATGGTTAACCTGGCTTTCTGCTCCGGAGCTGAAGAACTCTTACTCACATTAGCAATTGTACTTCAATCCATCATGATGTTACTTCGCTGCCCCTTTTTCTTTTTGATCCATGCATGTTAACTCTCCTGTGTCAGAACCTGGGGAGAAAGGAAATTCACACCATTATCTTCCTGGAGAATCTACATCTACATATTAGCTAACTGCAGGATCTAGGGCAGCTTTTCTGCGTTTATGAGTTGTTTATATTTCATAGGGTGTAATTAGTGTCACAGTCCAATGTCTGTAACAACTTGGCTTCATGAAACTGCTTGCTCATTAATGCAATTGCTATACTGAGAGATATTCTACACAGCCCATTTCATACTGATGGGTTTCTTTTGATCTCATTTGGTATTAACCACCATTATTTTCTCTCCTCAACAGCTTTTCTCAGTCTTTAAATTCCCTGATGCCCCAAATATGTTAGTTGTACTCAGCACTTTAGTGCTGATCTGGAAATGCAAACTCCACTGGAAAAATTGGTTTGGGGTGACATGGGTATTTATGCCAGCCAGCTAGGACAATTTAAAAAGTATTTGTTCTATTCTGATGTTTAGTTATCCATGTTCCTGACTTTACAGGTGTTCTGAGAAGAATTTGCTATCAGTTTTTGTTTCTGTGTGTACTGTGGGATGACTTCCAGGTAGTTTTTATAGGAATATAGTATTGTCAGGCTATTTAGGATGATGCATGAAATTACCAAACAACCAGTGAGGAATTGATGAAACTTAAAAATATAAGAGCTTTTTGCAGAAAGCATTAAATTTTCAAGCAAATTCATCTGAGCTCTCCCTCAGGCATGTCAGGTTTGGGAAGGACATCTTCATGACTTGGTCAGAGGTCTCACTCTTAAGATCTTCTCAATCATTTGTGTGCATGCTTGGAAATAGCTTGGCAGAATTTAAACTGCTAGGAAGCTGCAATTTCTGACTTCCTATTGTCTCCCATCTTTAGTTAATTGTTAGACTTGCGTGGTGGGCAGATTGTAAGTAGACTATAAATATGTAATTCTAACAGATTTTTCACTTTGATATTCAAGCAGTCAAATTTTCCACTTGAGAATAAAATTACCCGTAGTAACAAAAGTAGAATTTTCAAAAAGGTTTTTGAAATGAAAAAAAATCACATTTCTTCACCTAAAAATGAAGAAATAAATAATTTTTTTTTTCAGGTATCTTTTTACACCTGAAATCACTTATCAAATGTGAACAAAGATTCTTTCTCCTTGGGAAAGTTATTCTTAACCAAATAAACTATTGTTGTGTTTTTCTTTCAGTGATCACACAGTTATGAGGATGAGACAGGAAACCTGTCTCTGTTCTTTGTTTAATCAGCCACACCACCATCCTACACTGTGATTTGGGCTCTGAGACATTACAGTGACTCCAGGACTGCTGATACTACATTTGAATTGTTTGTCTCATTTGAGGACAAAGTTTGGCATCAGGATAAAGGAGCCTAGATATAGGAGGGTGCAATGCCTATCAGGAGGAATCCATCAGAGGGTGGTGAGGCATTGGTACAGGTTGCCCAGAGAAGTTTAGGATGCTCCATCCCTGGGAGTGTTCAAGGCCAGGCTGGATGGGGCTACAAACAACCTGGTCTGGAGAAAGGTATCCCTGTCTGTGGCAGGGGTGCTGGAATGGATGATTTTTAAGATCCCTTCCAACCCAAACCATTCTAGGATTGTATGATCCTACAATTCTGTGATTCTATGATTTTCTGCTGGAAAATAAGGTGACCCAATCTGTCATCCCTGTCACTGGCAGTAGGGGCTGGCAAGCATTGCCATCAGTCCCTGTGCTATCTGCAGACTGATTTTCTTCTATTCATGATCTTTTGTAAATGCAAATCATGTGCAATTGTTTCTGATTTGGGACTGAATTATTGAAATGTGTTAACTGTGAGAGTGACATCCAGTAAATAAGCAGATGATGAGCTTTTGGGTATAAACTTTATGAACTATGAATATGCATGCTAGTGTTTATGAAACATTCAGGAGCTGAGAGCATTTCCTCTACTATCTAGAAGATGTGTAAATACTTCATACACTTGTGAATGCATTTTCTTATTGTTTTTACTTTGTCCTTGAAATCAGCTCCATGTTCTGTATACTGAACATAAAACACCAAATACATTTTGATAGTGAAAATATTGTTTCAGTAAATGGAAATCACTCACATAAGCTGTTTTTTCCTGTTAAAAGTGGGCCACTGTTTCCTGTTAAAAGTGGGATGCCTTTTATGATTTGAAGGTTGTATTAGATTTTTAATTATATGTTGCTGTATAATACTACTTAAATAGAACTTGAAAAAGAATTCTTGTGTAGAGAATAAGTGAAGTTTAATGCATGGTTTCCATTTAATTAGATATTTTCTGCTTTAATAGTTTAATTCCCTACCCAAATTTCATTTCCATAATCAAGCCATGCTTAGACTGTTGACATACCATTACTTCATCAAATATTCACTACAATCTTTCTTTCCAAAATTCTCATTACTCTGAAATTAATTGAGAATATTTGAATAATGCTGAAAGAAAATGAAGTTGACAAAGTCATTGAGTAAAGTTCAACTGTCGAAACAGCCCTATAAATGTGAGTTTTACAATCAATGACAGAAAATATTAAAAATACAGTAAGTACAGTGAAAAATGTGTATTGTTTGACCTCTAAATGCCTCATTTCTCTCTTTGTTATTCAAATACATTATGTGAAAGGTCCTTGCATTAAAGCTCTTATCAAATGTATAAGCCAAATATTTCTTAAAGTTTTGAATTCACCATCAGTGAAGATAAAGCTTTTTAACCATAATGTTTATGAAGTCTCTCCCCAGGTTATTTTCCAATTTTATGTAAATCAGTTCTGGGCAAAGGAGTAATTTGGGAGTAAACAATTTCACTGGAATATCTTTCTAGTGGAGCTAGTTCCGCTCTACTGCTGTATGCAGTTTAACTATACCAACAGTTTTCTCTTTCTGGATACTTGGGTTGTAACTGGAGATGTGGACCAGGGTAAGATACAGAAAGTGTTGTTCCCCTCCCTTAAATTATCGGGAAAGGACATGGAAATATAGAAACAGGCAGACTGGCTTTCTGCAAAACTGCCCTAAACCATAGCCAGATGTATAAAAGGTGGAGAGGGGGATGGCACTCCCCCCTTAAAAATATTCTAAGATCACCAGAGGAGAAAGGAACATGGAAATTACACCTTTATCAGAATTGAAAATCATCTGCACCCTGGATTATGGTCTTAATTCTGCTAGTTCCTTGAGCAGGCACTTGGCTGTTTCAGAAATCTCTTTCAATGTTTCCGTGTTGGGGTTATGGACTAACAGTGCTCATGGACCCATTTTTTGCCTTGAAAAATGACCATGAATCTCTTTTAACACAAATAATAGCAAAGAGACCAATTCAAATCTGTGAGAAAATGAAAGTGTTGAGTTCACCATGTTGAGGCACTTAAAGGTTTCTATTTTACTGTCATTGGAGATTTTCACTACAGTAATTTTCTACTCATGCAGCCAGAATCAGTTTTGTTTCATATTAGGATAGTAGAGAGAGAACAGGTACACTTTGGGATAGAGGTATGTTTTGGAGAGATTGTAGAAAGTCTGAAGTATATACCATCCATCTTGTGAACTTCTCTGATAGCCTTTAAAGAAAAGGAGACCACATATTTAGCCCAAAAATCTAATTTTCCATCCTTTTTGTTCTATTTTATTTTTAATTCTGTTTCCAGGCTTCATGATAATCTACTCCCTGTCCTTTTATTCTACAAAAGCAAATTCTTTGACCTGAGATTTTGTGACTCCATCTTTTTGTCTCTCTTTCACAGTCTTTGCTAAAATCATAACATGCTCAGGAAGGATTCTCAGCAAGTAAGTAGTTAGTATCAACACACACACTATATACATACTCATATATATATATATATATGCATATATATGTGCATAAATCTCTACTAAAAAGTCTTTTGACAATGTTTCAAACAAATAATTCAGACAATTCATCCCTTAAAGATGTTCCTTTTCAAAAATAAGCATATATATGTGCATACTCACATATACCAAGCAGCAGCCATAAAATAAATTAAATACATTCAGAATGAAATATGAAAATGTACCATAGAGACTGAGATTGTCTGGAACTATGAAGCATTAAGTGCTGAACACAAATTTCATCTCAAAGTTCCTTAATGTTTTTAGACAGAGACCACATCTTAAGCTTCAGCTGTACAGCACCAGGCATTGTCAGGGCTCTGTGAGACTTATTTCTGGAAAAGTCCTTAGACAACTGATTGCATTGGAAGCTGTCTCTGCGTCTACACAGCAAGTGACCTCTCTAAGGGTGGGGGGCTGTCAGGTACTTATTTATTCAGGGATGTAACATTTGCAAAATATTTCTTGAGATAATGCTGCCTTTGAGTGAGCCACTGACAAATTTATACAGAGACATGAATGATAAGGAACAAAAGTATTTCTCTTAAGCCTGAAAATAGATAAAATGAACTGCTATATACGTGGGAAGGTTATATAACCTTTCTTTGCCAATTCTATGTTAAGCTATGTTTTTCCCTCTATCTGGAAGCATCCCACAAAAACCAAATATGTGGTGAAACACCCACAATATTCCTAATGATTTTCTCATCATAACTATCTGACAGAAGTGAAATGATTTATTTCAGGGGCAAAGGAGTGCTCAGGGCTCCCAGAGAGGACGTGGTGTGCCAGGTCCAAAGAAAAAGACTGCAGCTGCCCTCTTGCTCAGATCTACTGACAACCACATCTGGTGGGATGTGAAGCTCCATGCCATCCTCACTAATAACAGGTCAATTGTTTGTCTGTAAAATTCCTTTGGATACTGTGGAATTCACTCTTGTTGCTTTCTCAGTATTTCCAGAAGACAAGACTAATGATGCTACACAGAATGTAAACCAGTGGGCTGCCAGGAGAGAGCTTAGTGCATTTCTATGTGATAAAGGACTGTATTTCTCCTCCAGCAGCTATTCAAACACAATCTGATTTCTTTTCCACTGGTAGAAGTCCTAGACATACTGCACAATTTCAGCTTTCTGATGTACTTTGCAATTTGAAAATCTCTGGTTCTTGTAGCTGATAGACAGGGTTGAAGTAGAGGTACTAGGCTGGGGAAATAAGAACAGGAAATAAGTGAAGAACAGTAACCCCAGTGAGACATTTTGAGCGGCAGTATACACAGGTAGGAGATTGACTCATGCATATCTTCCAGGTGACCTTGTCCAGTACTTTCACCTGCAGAGCTAGTGTAAAAAACAGCTTGCAGAGCTGTCATTCAGCAAGCTGAACTTTGACTCTGTCATGCTAGAAAGCCCCAATATCCTTCACCGTGTTCTTTGGACTTTAAACTTATCAGTATGTGGAAGAATATCTGGCTGATTCTTCACTACAAAATTTGTAGGCTAATTACTGAGATAGCCTGTCTTATGAGTTAAGATTTTAAAGCTCTCTGTGCCAATCATTGACTTAAAATTTATATTAGTTACTGATGACATGTAAACAGTTTTAATATACATTGCAGATTAGGAATCTAGGCAGAATCTATCTTATGCACACAGGCATGCTGAGAAGAAATGGGTATATTTATTCCAGTCCTACTGTTTGTTACCTAGTGCAAAATGTATTTCACTTTACTGAGCCCCAAAATGTTGGATGTTGCTGTTGAGAACATTTCTCCAATCTGAAAGCACATGCACAACTCTCCTTAGTGACATCTTGTAGAAAAGGGTGATTGGACACCATTCCTTCATTTTGCCTTAAAAGTAAAATGGGCTTTGCAGAATGTGCCACCTCAGAATTGCCTCAGAACCACCCAACTGATAACAGAATACTTGCATGGCTTGGGATGGAAGGGACCTTTAAAGGTCATCTAGTCCAACCCCTCTGCAAAGGGCATCTTCAGCCTGACCACCAGTGCTCTTTCATAAACGACACCTTTTCTTCATACCTGCCCACTCTGCCTAAGCATCCCTCTACAATAAACATTTGCATTTTCAGTTCTGTGCTCTCAGAACTGTCTTTCTCCTGCTTCATTTATTTCCTGCTTGCTTCTAAATCACATAGCAGAAACTATTTAGATAAAAGGAATAATACGTATTTGATAACTTTTTGATATAACAAAGAAATAATAATTTCCACAAGGCTGGTGTTAATACCATTTAATGCAGAAATGCTGGAACTGAGTCAGAGCTAATAGCAGCAGTGACAGCCAGAGTGACTTGATAAATGACAGCTTTCTCTGATTATCTGTTCTCAGAGGAAGTCTCTCTGCAATAAGGATGTGCCTTCTAACTTCCTCCCATCACAGGGGGGGAGGAAATAAAGTCTGTGACTTTATACGTACTACAGCTTCTCCCTCCATCTCTCCCTCCACTTGCTTTGCTCCATCCTTCCATATAGTTAAATTATTTCAGCCCAAGCCTCTCTTGCAGGGTTCCTGCCAAAGGCAGCTGCTTGCTAAATTGAAAATCTGAAGGAGAAGTTTCAAGATTAAAATAATTCCTGTGTTCTTGTGGCAGTGACTTGGAAGTGATGTGGTGCTGCCTTTTCTGACCTTCCCATGATGGATCCATTAGTCTTCCTAAAGGTGCCAGAAGATCAGTGAAATATTTCTCCTTTTTGGCTGTCCCCAGACAGTGTTTCTGAGCACAGTGAAGTCACCTCTTTGATGGAAGATATGACTTGAATTTCAACACCTTATTGCTGTTTCAGAGTATTTAGTCTAAGGAAAAGACAGAGGTTACCTCAGCCCATTTGAAATTGTGCATGAAAAGCATCTGGAAGAACATGCAGGCTCTTCCTTAACTGATTGAGATGTGACCTTCAGCCATGGGGAAACCCCACTGTACTCTGCGTTGTGCAGAGATCTTCAGGCAGATGTGTAAGGCTGCCAGGGGTTTCATTTAGAAGTGAAAGTGTAAGGCTCTGCAAGGAAGGATGAGCTCTTCAGAGCTCCCTGCACGGAGAAACATCATTGCGTATTTGTTCAGACAGAGTTTATGAAGAAATCTGTACTATCATAGTAAGGATTTCGTGGTCCCTGTGCTGACATCTACACTGCTTCTGAAAGGAGGATAAGAATCAGGAATAAGTAATAAGTGATGTAGATGTTTACAGGTCCAGAGTTTGAGTTTTCCCCATTCTACTCATTTGTTTAGAAATATGGACATCGCTTGTGAGAGCCAGTCCATGCCCAAAGCCAACAGAGTGATTAGGGAAGAAACACATGGTGAGGTCCAGGAAGCAGAGGGAACAAGCTGAGTGAAAATGATAGCTGGAAACAGTCTCATAGTGACACAGGCTTGATTCACTCTGTGTTTGATTCTGGATGTGATAAACGAACATCTCTAACAGAGAGAAATGAAATCTGGGGAGAGGGTCCAAATGGAGGCTGAAATGATCCTAGGACAGAGGGAGCAATAGTGTTTATGTACCAACCATCTCACTGGTCTGATGAAGGGAAGCTTCAGAGGTGAGCTGGAGGAGCAAATCTGAAGATTCTGCTCATTACAGAGCTCTTTTTTATTTGTTTGGGTTTGGGGTTTTTTTAAACTTTTTTTGTTTTGACCTTTAGGCATGTTTTTTCCCTATTTTCTTCCAAAATTAAGAAAGAGGAGAAGCCATTCTGTTCTTCTGGCTGTTTCCCAAAGGTTCTTGGCCTAGGGAAGTGCCAAATAGCTAAGTGAGGACAGCTGGGAAAGAATAGGGATGAGATGTTAAACTGCAGCTTGTATTTCCTGAACACATCTTCAACCATCAAGGCAGCCTCATGTAGGGATTTAAGATCTCTGCCTTTCTTCTTCTAAGGCTGTTCTTTCTATTAACTGAGGCGGTGGGAGGGAGACAACACAAAAATGTTCAAGACATTTTGTTTTCTCTTCTAGACACACAATTATGACAATTAATTACTGATTACAGTACTGGAGCCAATGTGGAATCTATTAGTCTCACAATTTTACTATTCATTCCAGTCTCCCAATATGGAAGTCTGTCTGTTCCATTTTGCAATCTACATTAGGATAAATGATCTCTAAAAGTGCCCATTTTCCTTCATCAGCTGTAACAGAGACTCTAGCGACTGCTTCAGAAGGATGGAGACATCTGCACAAGTCTCAGATTAATCCTTTTTCTCAAACACTGATTAATTTTCTAAGCCTATAGTCCAAATACTAATGAAACCCAACTTTTTTTCACAACCTCCAGCTTGCCTGGCAATTCATTAGCATGCTCACGCTTTGGGTACTTCCAGACTTCCTCTGAACAAACAAATGTGGACTGAGACCCTTAGATTGTGTGTTAAAAAGTAAATGTTTAATTTGATTTCATCTTTGAAGAAAACATACCTTGTCGTGAGATGTGACATGTTCTTTGAAGCTATCACTTCAGTAATATTAATCTATCAATCTTTTTAAATGGAGCATGTATTGTAAAGAGAGGGATAACTTGTTAGATGAAAAGCTATAGCTGGAAGAAATGAACTGGCTTCTAAAAAGTAGGTTTGTTCTTTTTCCCCATGCATTATAAAAAAAATCCTCTGTGCAAACATAGATACTTCTGTATCCACCACAACTATTACCACTCTTCTTTGGAGTGTCTTTTCAATTAATTCCATCCTGATTACTTTTAAGTTAGGAAACTTTAGACTAGCTAGTCTTTCTCTCTGAGATAAAATCTCCAGGAGGATTGAATTATCTATGCCTCTACGGCTGGAAAACTGATTGGTTTTCGTGTTGGGTGTTTTTTTGTTGTTTTTTTTTCAGCAGCTTTTCAAACCCACAGGATTCTTGATATAGAAAGTTAAGCTAACATAAATTATCAGTCTATACTATTATAGTCATATTGATACAATTCATCATATGCTTAGTTTTAAACTGAGAGGCATGACTCTTCTTAATAGTCATCCTGGAATTGGAAAAGTCATTTTACTTTGGTTCCAGTACACGCATTACAGTTTATGTCCTTAAACTGTCAGTAGTATAATTACATTTGTACAATGTACAAATTTTCTGCTTAATTTCTCTGAATTGATAAAACTAGTCTGACCTGTAGGAGATACAAAGTTGAGACAGTTAGAGCAACATCAAAGAATGTCATTAACTTTGATTTCCAAGGTTAGTTTTCATTATATTGTCATTAAGACATGCTATTAAATTTTAACTTAACCAAATCATTATTATATTAATATTTTATATTTTCTCTTTGATGGTAATAAACCCAAGGACTAGTTAAACTGGTATAATGATCTTTGAAATAAAATAGTGTGCATGTACATGTGTGTGTATGTGTGTGTATTGCCTTCTGCAGTGTATGGGTAATGGAACATCTTGACAAGACCTGATGGATTTGCTGTTCCTCTTTAAAGGAGGTTATTCAGCTTAAGCACCGTCTTTTTCAATATGCTTTTATGGTTCATCCTAATGGAAATAATAACACTGAATAGCTGGATAGCAATTCACATATTCAAAGCACTGTGCAAACATTAAGTAATACAGTTACACAACATCTAAATAACTATAATACTGGCTGTCAAGGCAATGAAGAAGCAGACAAATGCAGAAGGCTGCAGGCGGTTCTGGAATGGTTTCTGCAGCAGGGAGGGAGGGAGCAAGATCCCTCCCAGGGGAGCAAGGTTTGGCGTGCCAGGAGGCTCGAGGTTTGCACTGTTCTGTTTCAGCCATCTGCAACGCTGTGTTTAAAGTGTTAATTAGCAGGTAGCAGGTGCTGGTCCTTTGCCAGCTCTGCCTTGGAAGTGTTCTTTCTGCTGTGCATCAAAATACAATGATGCCAACTCCAGGTTTCCAGTGACTGGTTTCCTATTGAACATCTGGGCATAATTCTGGCTACTGACATTTTCAAAAGTTTTTTTCTCTAGTCTTCCTTATTTTCTCCTCCTGTTGTTGGGATTTTTTAAAACAAGCTGATGACAAAAATGCAGAAGCAAACCTGTTTTGGTGTCTCAGGTGATGGCACTCTGTGACTGTCAACTTTATGTTTTATCTGGTCTGTGTCAAGAATATGCTGATGAATTTATTGGAATGCTTGAAAGATACAGTTGGAGACATTTAATTCTTTGCAGCCTTCTGTTAATTTCCTGGTTTAGAAATCAGTGCTGCTGAGGTCTGTTAAACAGTAGCAGATTTTGCAGCAAAGCCCTCTGTTCTTTAAGGACCTTTAGCCATATTGCTGACAGTGACAAACGTACTTTTTTGTTCACTATACCCTGAATGGATGAGAAAATAATCTGTTTTCCTGTAACCATGGCTGTATCTGATTCCTTTTGGCCTGATATATTATACTTCAATAATAAAGCAATCTGGAAATCATAAAAGCACTGAACATTATTTCAGTTTATTTCTAAGCTAAGAAGAATGGGTCTAAACTTTTGGCCTTCGATGGCAAGGGAAAAATTTTATTTTCAGTGTTCATTTCCATACTTAAAAATACAACTTCCTCCTGTCTTTATGAGTTGTCTTTCATTGTAAATGTTCAAAAGTGGTGCATGAATATGATTGTGCACACAGTTTATGCATAGAGCGCTTCACACACGTTTGAAATAAAGCAGCAGTTGCTGGGAGATGTGGAAGCGTTTAGCCATGAATAGAGCTCTGCAGAGCAATTGAGAGCATGTCAAACTCATACACCCTCGCTTGTGAAAAGTAACATATCTTTAAAGATTGCATTCATGATTTTTCTGGTTTTAGCATTTATTTAAAAACAGGCACCTGAGAATGGGCCAGCACTCCTAGTGCATTGTGATATTGTTTTCCTAATTAGTAAATGTCTACTAGCAAAAATTGCTAGCAGCTGGCTGGTTTCTGTTGCTTCTCCCTGCAAGGTTTGTGCTTCTCAGTGCAGAACTGAAGAGTTTATGTTTTGAATGCAGTGTTAAATTATATTTGTGTGTGAAATTCTGAGGGAGCAACAGGAAACACAGAAAATTGAACTTAAACTTTCTTTCTGAATATTTACTTCCAACATCTTGAGTGTAATTCTGTCAGACTCCAGGTCTGTGATGTTTTGTGAAGCCTTTTTGTGAAACTGATCTTCAAATTTTTTTTAACCTTTGATGACTTCACTGGGTTTCCAAAAACTCATTTCCTGTCTTGATGCATTGCAATGCTGTCACCACCATTTGGCTCTCCAAAGTCACATTTGTACCCTCACACAATGTGCCTCTCCCGAAACTGGTAACTATGGAGCATTTTTGGCTTTGTCATTAAGAACCAGCAGATGTCGCAGTTTCCCCAAAAAGAGCAGGTTTCTCTCCAGTCTTTTGAAACTGCAGCAACTTCTCAGGTATTTTTGTGCAGTATTCCACACAGCAATACTTCTGTGTTAGGTAAGTTATCGTTGAGCAACGTGCTCCAACCATCTCTTTTATGTGCTCGCACTTCTAGGTAGAATACATTGATATGAAAATATCCCAATTTTACTTGCTGAAACATGGGGGAGACATTGCTAGACACCCTAGGACTGTGTCACTGTCTCAGACTGGTTGCTGTACAGAGGTATTTTCTGAGTTTTATTGACACTGAATCCATTCAGTCACGTTTGATGTCTGAGCTCTCATTTTGTTGCTGCTCTGATGTCTGTCCTAAATGGTTAAGTGTGTTCCAATTACTGAGATGCTGCACTAAGGGAATTAAGTAAATACTTTTGTCATGAAAGTATAACTGATGGACTATGCCTACTAATTAAATAAAATAAAATAAAATTTGTCTTATCTAACTTTATCTACTTAAAAATTTGATGGTTTCTCTGAAGAAGCTGTTGTGCCTCCTTCTACAGCTAAGTGAGAAAAGCAAATGTGTTTGAGGGCCATTTCATCTCTTCCTAAGACTAGTGCTGGAAAAATGTCCCATGGAGATACCTGTATCTCTCTGTTAAGTGTAGAAGGAACATAACTGCTGTTTCAACCTTGATGATTACTTTGAAGATGGTTACAATTAGGTGTTGTTAACAGGAACAATGAGTAAACCTATTCTGCTTTACTTTTTTGGTTGCAGCCTGTTTTTAAAAACAGTCAGACAGTGGTGTTCTTGATCTCCATCAGCACTAGCTAAAGAGACAATATTCACCCTATTGCAGCTATGCAAGTACTTGTGGCTCTGTTGGAATAGTACCTAAGCTCCTGCTTAAGCAAAGCTCATCCAAATTGAATCCTTATCTATATGCATCCCTAGACTTGCACTAAAGAAAATAAAAAAGCCCAGTGGAGGTACAATTTAGTTTAAAAAAAAAACACCCAAAAACTTAGTAAGCGTTGATTTTTCAGTTTTTGAGATTAGTTTTACCAGGAAGAAAGTGAGATGCACTTCACATTAGCAGTCTGAGATTCAGGCATATAGACTGAGCTGACTGTCTCAGCTCTCCCTGTAATCCATGGAGGATAAGCGAGAGCTGAACAGGAATCTGTGCTTGGATGGAAAAACTTGTCATCTCCCTCCCTTACCTATAAAGAAAATTTATAGAATTGTTTCAGGTAATATTAGATAGGATGAATCCTATGAAATTAAAACAAAATAAATTAGGAAAATATCAAAAAATAAAATAACAATATTTAAAGAAAATTATGTGTTAAAATAAGCATATGCATATACCATGTTTTTATACTCAGAAAGAACTTGCCACTTTTAGCTTGCTGGGGGCTAATGCAGATAAAATGTCAAAATAAGAAGAAGATGCATCCTCTACAATAGACTGGAATAACAGAAAAGGCTTCCAGCCTGTGGGGTGCCAGATGATAAGGAGTCGAGAGCAGAGATAAGCTGGGATGTCTTGTTCCTCAGAGAGCTCTATATGACAGGCTGGGGTTTCATCCCATTTACACTTCAGGCAGCAATAAAAGGGAGCGGGGGGTGAAATATATGCTCACTCAAAAATCTCCTGAAATGTTTTCCAATCAATACCCAAAGTACAGATGTCCGACTTGAAAAAAACCAGATCAAAATAATTTCAGAAATTAGAGGGTTTCTTGTGAAATGTGTCAAGGAATCAGCCTGACCTCAGATGGGAAGTGGCTCTGTGCACTGCATGGACATATCAAAACATGCAGTATTCCAGAGAGCTCCTGCTGACATTCCAAACTCCCCACTATTGATTTGCTCCCGGGAAACCACAGCGGTGCTGGGGCAGCTGAACTGAGTGGTTACTGGGAGCATGAGTCTTCTTGACAGTCCGTGAGACCAGTTTATAGTATTTTTAATTAGATTTCTGAGTTGATTAGTTTGAATTTGCTAGCAGTACCTCTTGCTTCAGCAGTGGAGGCAGCAAGTATCTTAGATTTCTGTCTGAGTTTTAACCACTGAGTGAATGCTCAGTTCTGCAGATCTGTGTGAAAGCTGAGCAGTTCATGCAGTCATCCTTGGACCTGGTGGACAGTGTATGGCTCTGGCACTGAGATGTCTTTTCCAGCTGTGGTTTTGGTGCTTGTCTGCTGCACTGTGTTGGTGGTGCCAGTCAATAAAGTGCATTGCTTCGTCTAGAAGCTGGTGGTAAATCTGGAATTGCTTTATGGCCTGATTGGGATGGGGAAGAGAATAGGATGGGAGAAAGAATTCATCCCTGCTGCCAACAGAAGGTATAGAAAGCTTGACCACGTTATGACCAACTGCTCTTTTTAATGTTATTGGCATGGGTGGTATTTTCCTGGAGTGCTGAAAAAGGCAGCTGCTGTGCTCTGCTTTGATACTAGCAGATCAGGTTTACACATGCCCTTCTGCATTCCTTCTGAAATATCATTGCTAAAATGTTATTTGGAGACTGAGGTCTGTTTTATATAGATTGTTATTTAAAATTTTGCGGTCTGAAAAGAAATAATTTACTCTTCAGCATTTCTACACTGGTTGACTCATGTTTATTTTTTCATTCCTTATTCTCATTTTAATGACAGGATTTTTGAAATAAACTGCCTGGACTTGAAGGCTTAGTCACATCAACTGACCCCTAAACTAATACCCACCCAGTCAGAGGTACAGTTCTACCTTTGTGGCACCTGGCAGCAGCTATAAAATGAGATGCAGCTTATTGTCACAATCAGACAGGTGAAAAGTTAAATGAAAAATGAGGCTGATTTATGAAGGCGACTCATCAGGGAAAACTTGGCAACAGATGGAAGGAGTCCTCACAGGTATCTAAGCAATGTATGACAGTGCAGTTTTTATATTCTTGATTCTTGAAAAGAAAGTGTAATTGTACTTCAGAGACACAGGGAAAAGGAAATTCTTAGAGTTAATTTGGAGTCTCATTATGTTGCCTGCTGAAGGGCTAAACCCCACTTTTCCTGTTTGGTGTTTTTTTGTCTATTTTAAAAATAACACCAATACTCTCTTACACTTCTGATCACCTTACAACAGTCTCATGCAATTATATCCTTTATGAGAGAGCTTCTATTGTCACAATTTGATTTAAATCCTCCTTTCCCCCTTTTTAACTCGAACCAGGTAGTGTATTGGATTTTGGTAGTGTGCGACTGTAGTAGTGTCTTCTGTGAGGAGCTGCTGGAAGCTTCCCTCATGTCTGATGCCAGCCAGATCCAGGACTGACCCACCACTGGCCAGCAGCAATGGTGGAATCACCTCTGGAATAAAAGATGTAAGAAGGGGGACAAACTTCTGGGCAACAGCAGCAAGGGAGAGAAGCAAGAATATGTGACAAGAACAGACCCCAAGGTCAGTGCAGAAGAAGGGGCAGGAGGTGCTCCAGGCACCTGGGCAAAGATTCCCCTGCAGCCCCTGGTGCAGCCCATGGTGAGGCAGCTGTGCCCCTGCAGCCTAGGGAGGTGCAGGGTGGAGCAGAGATCCACCTGCAGCTCCTGGAGGATCCCATGCTGGAGCAAGTGGAAACTTAAAGGAGGCTGTGACTCCATAGGAAGCTCATGGGACTCACGCTGGAGCCGTTGGTGGAGGACTGTCTCCTGTGGGAGGGAGCCAAGGCTGGAGCAGGGGAAGAGTGGGAGGAATCCTCCTCCTGAGGAAGGAGGAGCAGCGGAGACAATGTGTGATGAACTGAACACAGCCCCCACTCCCCATGCTCCTGAGCTGCTGGAAGGAGGGAGTTTTTAATAAAGATGTTTTTAAGATTTAGTTCTTATTCCTCATTACCTTACTCTGATATTATTGGCGACAAATTGAGTCAAAATCGAGTCCATTTTGCCTATGACGGTAATTGGTGAGTGACCTCTCCCTGCCCTTATCTCATTCCATGAGAATTTTGTTATATTTTTTTCCCTGTTGAGCTGAGCAGAGATAGAGTGATGTTGGTGGGCACATGGTGTCCAGCTAGGGTCAACCCTTAACAGCTATTTTCAAGAGCCTTTCATTCTGGAAATTGCCTACTCACTATTGAGAACCGTTTTTCTGCTTTTTATTAAATCTGTCTTCCCACTCCCAAGTCCAGGCTGACACAAACTATTATGTACATCATAATGTTTTGTTTCTAGCATTATTTTTTCTCCAGCTTTCTGTTATTTTTTATATTATTAATTATTTTTTGTCTGCCTACACAGACAGACAAAGAACTGGATGAAATTTTTTTTTGAGAGATTCCTTTTGGTCAGAAAAATGTTGATTTCATAAAATCAGCTGTTTGTAAGAAAGCAACTTTTGTGGCAAAGCTTTTAGTGGGAGATCACGCAAACCTTGAGTAGATTTGACTCTCATAACATAGAAAAAGCAAGCACTCCACTGCAAAATATCAACCAGCCAAGCAAATAGCTAGAACCTGAGCCCAAGTTAGTTCTGTAAAAAAAAAAAAGAGCATTAACTTTTTCTCTATAAATCAAATCAGGTTATTTTCCAGAGGCCTACCGACTATTCCATTAGACAGAGATTTTTCATATCAAATAAATATAAATTTCTGCATATTTATGATGCTCCAAGGTTATAAAAAAAAGAAGGATTATAGGGAGATGAAATACCTTGTATTATAGCAGATGGCAAGCTTTAAGGTACATAAACTTTCTTCAGTTCTTTGCACTCCTGAAATGTGCTTAGTTTTTCTTCCAGCTGTAGCATTTGGTTTAATAAAAGATATTGTTTATGTTGACAAAACTTCCCTTCTGGAAAAGTTTGTCTCTTTCTAGTCTGCTGCAGCAAAAAGAAAACCCCAAAAACAACAAACTCAAAACAAAACCAGTATCTCAAGCAAACTATGCTTTTCAAGCAGACTGTCTTGCCTTTTAGAATTTGCAAAGGTTCAGAAACATTCCAGTTCTCACTGTGGCTCTGGACTGATGGTGTTTCAGTTAGATCTGAAATTAGATGAAAGGAGTTCAGTCTTCCTCAAGGCTGTCAAATGATACAATAAACCCATCACACGCACAAGGGAATAGGTACACACAACACCCAAAGCAGAAATCTTATTCTCAGTAGTATGTTGCCTCGGAAGCCAATGGGTTCTGAAGGCCAAAGTCATCTTAAGTTTGCATTTCTCACTTTTCTGGCCTGTTATACAGGTCAGATTACCAGAAATTGTAGATTTCTTCAAACGGAAACAGTTCTCAAAGGAATAATTCTTCCATATTCCTTTCTGGGAGAAAGCACACGTTCAGGTGAACAAAACAGGGATGTTTCTAACGGAGTTATAAGGGATAGCATGTACCTTCAAGAATGATCTTGTAGAGAGGAAATTGGGGTCTGGGTACTCAGTGTACCATATCCTTACTCTAGGTTGCCTCCCATGGCAACCTGAACGCCATTAATTTGTAAGCAGATCCCTGCTGGAGCAAATGGAGCACACAGATCATCAGCAGTAATTGAAGCCTTGTGAAGCTGGCCACCAAGGAATATCAGCTTACATGCTCCTAGCCATACTATCCTGGCACACACAACTTTTTCTGCAGGTTTGCGTGTCTGTTTTTGGCGCATGTGTCCCAGAGGACTGACAGCAACAAAACAGGCAGAAGCTGGTTGTGTGCAATCCTAGATCAAACTGTACTGGGAACTGAGAAGGTGGCATCTTGCCTTCTTGCTTCTGAGATTTTGCTCTTTCAGAGAAATGTAGGAAGACTGGGGGATATTTTCCTACAGACTGTAATAAGAAATGACTGCCTTGCATTAGGTAAGGTATTGTGGATAGCTGGGATATAGCTAGGTAACAAACTGTTCATAAACACTTGTATAAGGAGAGCTCAGATAGTCCTCAGTTTAGCAAAAAAGTTTGCTGTTTCCTCCCCCCTCTCCCCCCAGGTATCTAATCAAGACCAGCAGTCAAGAGATGTACCTAACCAATAGCTTCTACCTTTTTGCCTGAGTGGTAGCAGCACTCCTGTGTACAAACAGCTTTGTAGCTCCATGATTTCCGTATTGAATATCCTGTTTCGGATTTGCATCATTCCCAGCAGATTTGTCTACCAGTAGCGCCCATGCTCTTGACTTCTGCTGGTCAAAGCAGTGGTTGAAGCAGAAGAAGGTAAGAGGGAGGCTGAAGTGGGAACTTACCTCATCTTTCTTTGTGGGCATGTTTATTGGGATACAATATCCTGCTCTGCTTGCTTTCTGCTTTTTATTGACACTGCCCTCTAGGAAAGCTGCTGCTGTCTCCATCTCTTCTATCTCCCAGCTACTCAAACTCAGCTCAGAAGTCCACTTTTCTTTAGTTTGAAGTGCTCTGTGATCTGAAAGCAAAGCATTAATGAATTAACCATTGCATGCCTGTTCAAGGAGTGCTGTACATAGTAGATAGCAAATAAGATATAGGTGAACAAAAATAGTGTAAATTTTATCTTACAGACTCAACAAAGTCATAAGGAGATGAATTTCAATTTCACAGGCAGTTTTAATCCTGGTCTTTCATGATGTTTTTGTGAATATGCCTGAAGGCCTTTCAGACTAAACATTAGGATTAAGGAAGAAAATTACAGAAATTTTAGTTGATAAAATATGACGAATCTAAAGTTTGCTGATAAGTGGAAATGATCATAAAGAAACTTCTCTCTATAGCTGATTAATGTATATTATACCACCTGGCAAGTTCAGATGGTTTTATGCAATCATCTGTATCTCCAAGAAATTTATGGACTTAAAAGCATTCAGAGCAGCATCCTGATAAGGGAAAAGGGAATGAACCAGGTGCATTAGACATCAGAAACAGACAACTGATTAGGTCTGGTAAAACCTGGGGTGTTTTTAGGACAGATTGCAGATTTCATTGGTAAGACTGACATGGAGAAGGGATCCTGACAGAACTTATATCTTCGAGGGGAATTATGCTGCAACTTGCTAAGCACTACAATGCTGCTTTCATCAGCCTTTTAATCTAGTGGAAGCTGCATGATAAGATATGGTACCTTACCAGAGTCAGCCCCATAAAGAGGAAGATTTTTGAGCCTACCAGATGCTGGAGAAATGTACCTATGACATCCGTTTCTCTTGTAAGGATTTGGATGCATACTGGGAGACAGAATCAGGCTGCAGCTGCAAGAGGAGGTGATTGTGGCATTTCCTCCCAGTGATTAATAATGAGAATATGTGATTTTGATATTTGCCTGCTTCAGAGGATAGGAAACAGCATCACCAGAAAGCTGAACCACAGCTTTGTACACCAAAGGGGGAATTTTTCTATCCTGTCCATAAAAACTGATTCACTTTAATAGAGTAGTTTGATATTTAATGAGATAGAGAAGCATGAACAAGGCTATTGCCTTGTGGAGAGGTGTCATCTGTGGGGGGGTGGGGGGGAAGAAAAAAGAGAGGTTTTATTTACTGCTGTAGCAAATGTGAAATTTATGTCACACGGTTTCTCTCTTTAATGTGCATTTATGGTATCATAAAAGTGAAACAATCTGCTAGAGGGTTTTGGCAAATTCTGCAGGTAAGGTTTTTCCCAGTGATAAGAACAGTTGCCTAGAAGGTGAAAATTTAAAATCCCTGAAGACTGACTGAGATAATAACCACAATCCTTATCTAGGCAAGTTCCCTTACTGCTGAGCTACTAAAGAAGGAGAGAGATGACCTCCTCTGTCTGCAGGTTTTTTTACCCCCCTTCCCCTCAGGGTTTGACTTCAAAGCAAAGGGATGCTTTGAAACTGCACTGCAGAGGGCTGGACTGGTTTCTGAAGACAAGGTAGGTGACTATGACCAAGCTGATGACAAAGAAAAAAGACTTCTCAACTTCTATTTAATTTTGTGAGTACTCTGAAATCACTGCACACCTCCCAGTCGGATCTGAAAATTTTCTCTTTGATTGTGTCCTCCCCTACGCTTAAGCAGAGTTCCTTGCTGCAGAGTGGTTAGACACTTACCTAAGCACCTTTGGAAAGTGGAGAGGCATGTCTCTCCCTTGCAGCTGGACCCAGTCATCTTCCTCAGCAAGTGCCAGGCACCTATCATCAAGCACAAGGCCCTCCAGAACTGAAATCAGATCAAAACCACACAGCTTCCAAAAGAGGAAAGGACAGACTCTTCCCCTCAAACGTTGCACAAATGGCTTGTTAGCTGAAAAAATTGCCTGTGAGGTGGAAGGCTTGGGGATCATATAGCCCATCTCAGCTGCAGTCTCCAAGGGCAGCCTAGTGCATAATTGATATTTAGGGAGACGATGTAGCATTTTCTGCTAGCTTACATCTGGTAGGACAGAACTTCTCATGCTTTCAAGGTATGCTTTTTAAGCTGCATAGCAGCATTTAGTATAATGGCAGCATAAACCGGCACAGCATTTTAAAAAGCGAGTACCAAGCCTTGCAATGAATTGCCTAAAGGGAATTCATACAGGAAAAAACTACAAATAATGCTAACACTTTGGAACTGCACACTCTGCATTTTAACTAGCATCTAAAGTGACAAGGGAATTATTTGTTGGGAAATCTTTTCTCCTTTTTTAAATGCAATTTTGAAGAACTGGGCCTTATTCTCACCTCTGCTTTGCATTCCTAGAAATTAAGAAGTTGATTTTTATAGTTTTCATAAAATTTTGAGAAAACCCTGCCTGAAAACAGGCTTTCTTATGTTGTGACTTTTTTGAGGAAGAAAATCCAATAGCGTAGTAATGTATGTGTGCCCAAAGAACAGAGTTGGTGTTAGGACTCTACATGGTAGAGCTGGAAAGAGACTGCAACATGAGATACAGCTCCAAAGTGCAGCTTCTTAGAAAGTGGTTCCTGGAAGGACTAATTATTTCTCAGATTGTGGATTAGAGTCCCTAAAATAAGAAAAAGGGGTTAAGCAAGATGTTAAGATAGGGGAGTTGAGGTTATGTATCTGTGCTTATAATGGTAATAAATAAATAGGAAATCTCTGTGCTGTTGTTGAAGCCTCTTAGTACCTGAAAATGCTCTTTGCCTAAGGCAAGTCACAAGAGGAAAGAAACAATCTGAAAATCTACTTATGTGAAAAGACCTCGAGAAGGAAAATCTGTAGAGAATTTGGGTGTTTGCAGGAAAGGTGCACCCCAGGAGGTGTATACTTATTCCATTCTTGATGATGTTAGAGACAAATATGTGATAACTTCCTTAAATTAAGTCACGCAGCATTCCTTTTCCATTTAACTATGTACCTATGGGAACAGAATGAAGCTGGAAAGAGATCATAAAATGAAATGAACTGATCTTTTTCTTCAACATGCACCAGGTCTGTACCTAGAGATCCCTAAGGCAACTCTTGTAGGTATCTCATCACTCTACCCTTATTGAATCTATTGCTTTAGTTGTCCCACAACCCTAGTGAAACCACACCTTTCAGAGTCTACTGTAAACTGCACTCCTTTATTTAAAAATAAATAAAAACATTTAAAAACAAATGATTAAAAAAAATAATAGTTGGCCAAGTGTATACAGAACTGCTTGAAAAAGGACATTAAAGAAAGCATATGACTAGGAACAAACATTTGCTATGAATATAAGTAATCAAAATAAACGATCTTCTTGAACTATAAAGTTATTTCAAGAGGTTCCATTAAAATATGTGGCTTATTGAAAATGAGAACTTCTGAAGCCTTCTCTCATTCTGGTTTCAGGAGTGGTTGAGGCACCAGACAATTAAGGAAAGTGACACCAGTCCCCTCCCTGGGACTTCCTATGTCCCACCCCTGGAGCTTTCCCTTGAGACATTATCCAGACTCACAATACAGTCACTTGGGCCTTGTCCCTTGCAGTTTTATTTTGTTCTTTAGCAATATAAGCTGCTTTATTTCCTCTCAATAGGCCTGGACTGATGGTAAAGCCCTTGTGTCCTTGCCCCAACAACTTTTAATCTAAAGGCAGAGTGAACACAACAAACCATGTCAAACAAAATGTCTGAGAACAACAGGTAATTAATTGTGTTTGGATAGAATGTGAGTGACTTTCTAAGATGCTCAGGGCCAGGTCGTTCTTGGATATAAGTCCATTTACCATTAGGATATAAATCCATTTACCACTAACTTCATTGAACTTGAACCAGCTAAGGCTAGATGGCGGTCCAAGCTATTTATACCTTTGCAGGGAATATGTTGCCTCTGGACAAGAGTTGTTCCAGCTCTGTGCTGGTAGAGGGTCTTGAGCCGTAGGGTCAGGCCACAGCTGAACCTCTGTGTAGTAGATAATATTTTATCTCAAATGAGTACTCAGAACCTCAGACCTCAGCAGCAGTCAGATGATGCAGCTCCTTGTCCACAGAGGTCAGATCCAGATGGATATCACATCGCTGGAGGCAATGGTTTCTGTCTTCCTTTCAGTAGTGCCGCTTGGATAGAAATCCAGCCCTTATGGTAATGAATAAAACACTTGTATCACTTTAGATTTCTCTTGTATTTAAAAGTCTGCCCCATTCAGTTATTCATCTGAATAGAACATCTATTATCAATGGCCATTTTGTCCACTTCAGATCCTGAGAGAGCAAAGGAATATATATTATTGCTATTAGGCTGATGACCAGCACTTTAATAATCCTTTCACCAGATTTCAATGAAAATTAATAATCTTGGTTATATTAGCTTAATTTTGAAGAATCACATGAAAAGAATATTATCCTGGGTTAGCAAACATACTGTGTAAACAGCAATTACTATGGAGACATAACTGAGTTAGAGGTAAAGCATATTAGCTAAGTGCTTGCAGCCCAGATAATTCACAAAAGGCTTATGGGCTCTCCAGCTAATATTGTCCCAAATCATCACCCAAAGAAATTGTGTTAAATTGTGTTAAAACAGGGAGTTATAGATTGGCAGACAAATGGCTAATTAACTTTATAGAGTCATAAATATTTTGCTGCTGTTCTTTCTCTGGAGATTTGTGTGTAAGCAGACATTTAGGCAGAATCTATGCTGCTGCTAAAAGACAATAAAGGGTAGGGGGTAATTTTGTGTTTCCATGGTTCTGGGTTGCTGTGGTAGAAAAAACAGCTCCAGAGACAGGCTATGAGGGCCTGGCTTGCTACAGCCTCGAATTGCAGAGCAGTTCTTTGGGAGATCCTGCAGTGTAGCTCAACAAATTTCCAGCGCTTTTCTGTGGGGAAACCTCCCTGAGTCTGCTTTATGGGATTTAGAATATTTTTAAGGATGGGGGAAAGATTTTGATCGTTTAGCATGGCCTGCTCATCTCATATGTCCCACTGGAGCTTTTCAAGACACGATTGTAAAAGGTATTAGATAATCTCAACTAGGCTCCCTTTCCCACAAAGGATTATATGAAATTATCTTTCAAGGTCTCTTCCAGTGTGGCCTATTCTATGATTCTATGTAGGGACATGACAGGACACTTTTAAGAAAGCCTTTGTTAATGAAATTTTGGAATAAAGGGGCCTGGACTGTGGCTGATAAAACTTCAGTTTTGGTTTCTGTCATGGGTTAGCACAGCTCCAGAAGTGATTTTCTTGCAAAGAGGTGCTTACAGCTTCCTCTATGACCTGACAGAACCTATCAACTGGCTAGTTTGAATATTGACAATTTTTTAAGCCACTTGAAAAATTTTGACCGCCTCTGTGGTCCATGTTTAAGAATGGACAAACCCTGGGAAAGCTCTCTCTTGCTTCTGGCCTTGGGACAGGTAACCGGGCTCGGCCCGTATGGGGCCTAGTGGGCCCGGGCCGGGACACAGCCATCATGGAGCTGTGCGGCCCTGTTCCACCCACGGCCCCTCCACAGCCCTGTTACGTGCAGAAGGCGTGGCCCAGCTCTACACACCCCCTCTCCAGTGAGGCCGAAGATTCAGCTGAAGCTGCCCTGCTGTCCAGCAAAGATTTTGTGACCAACAGCGATAAGCGAATTCCAGCGGCAAGGCCCAGGTGAGATTAACCCTTTTAGTGCTGTAAGTTTCCTCCAGAACAGATGAAGCCTGCAGACATTAAGTAAAGAAAGAAGAGCTGAAACCCTGAGGGAGGAGAAAGAGGAGATGCTTAGAAGCTGAAATTCTGTTGTAAAGCTATGATATGTCAGAGTACCCATTGTAATTTCATGAAAGCATGGGGGGGTTGGAGCGTTTGACTTGTACTTGTGAGCAAAAGTACCTGTGCTGGAATAAGCAAATCCTGAAGCAGCTGTAATTTGATGAGGAGTTTGAACAGGGAGAGATGGAAGTGATGAGGACTCTTGCTCCAAATCAGAAGGAGAAAGACCTCTGTTCCTAGAGATGCTTCCAGAGATAGTCCTAGAGATGAAGATGATGAGGACCCTTGTTGCTCCGAGGGAAGGGAGAGGGCCTCTATTCCTAGAGATGAAGATGCTCCCAGAGATGGGTGAAGACAACTTTTGTTTTTGAACTGCTCAGCCTTAAAATGGTACCCCAGTAGCTCAAGACTGGACCCTCAAAAGCAGTTGGGGGAAAAGCTGCAAGTCGGGGGAAGGGACTCCCACATGATGTGAGCAGAGAACCAACCCAGGCAGCTGGTTCGCTGTGATACTGAGCCAAGAGAGAACTTCTTGTGGAGATGTCTCCATATCATGAGCAAGAGAGACTCCTCTCCCCCTAAGTGAACTGAAAAAGGTTATTATAGAAGTGGTAAACTGACTGAAAATCTCAAGGGTTGTCTTTTTGTCACTGGGTGAAGGGAGAAAGGTGGGGGGAGGAGAAGTGTTCTGAAGGTGTGATCTGATTTTTTTCCTCTTTTAGGTCTGCTAATAAACATCTTTATATTCTTTTAAGTTTTGTGCATGCTTTGCTTTCTCCTAATTCTTATCTCACAGAAGGTAAATAAGTAAGTAATGAGTATTTTGGACCAAACCACTACAGTTCCAAAAGAGACTGGGAAAAAAGGCCTCTTTGTCCATGTAGATAACCATGTCAATAACCAGAGTAGGTTCAGTCTTGGATAGTTTTTGCATAGTGAGAGGAATAAAGTGGAGTGTACCAAACACTGTAGACAACTCTTCTGGAACAAAGAAGGTAAAGAGATGATAAAACATGGCCAGTCACAAGCGACAAAGTGCTTGAAGTTCTCATTTTTTAAAGGTAATTTGTAAAATGGGGCAGAGCCTCAGCTGATATGAACAGAGATGTGTGACTGGGCAAAATGGTTGTCAGGTGTGTTTTTCCTGATGTTCTTCTCTTGAGAAAAATAATCTCCTTTTCTAGGTACCTTATGAAATGACCTTCTTTGGCTACAGGAGAAGTACTGACGTTGGACTGTGTAGCTGTTTTCTTACTGAGTAAACTTGGTACAATATGTACCAAGCTTTATGCTTGGTCCATATACACGTGGTCTTGCTCTTAAAATAAAATGGACCAGGATCCTCTCTCAGGTCCTGAAAATAAGAGGCATGACATGTCTAAGTGCTCTTTCCTCTTTTATCCAGAGCAGGATAAAACCCCCTCAGCTCCCCAGTGGGTACAGTGCTACTCCACAAACTCTGTCCTGCAGAGTGTTGGCTGGTGTGGCCCCAAACTACAATTCAAGGCTAACAGCTGAGGAGAGTGGATAGTCACAGCAGAGACACAGCAGGAGCCTTGCTGGTGCAGTTATGTTGGAAATTGTCACGTAGGTCAGTAGATGCAGCCTACCAAATGGTGTGTTAATGACACAATTGTGCCAATGACCCGGAGTTTGTTAGCGCCTATGATTTCCCAGATGCCTAGGAATGTGTAGGGAGTGTTGACATGAGCTTTCACTCCTGATTTCACAGGGTGGGTTTACAGTGAACAGAATGACTTTTCTTAGCACATGGTTGGAGCCATGGAAAATTGATCCCATGGATGCCATTGTCTTGCTGAAGGGCACCCTATATTACTGCATGTTAGCATTTCCTTTAAAGTACAGAGGAAACGCTGAATGCTGTTGATCTAAATGTGGGGGGATTTTAGGGCAGAAAAATTTGTGTCCATGTCTAAGGGAACAGTTTTGGATGCTCCATCCCTGGGAGTGTTCAAGGCCAGGTTGGATGGGGCCCTTAGCAACCTGATCTGGCGAGTGACCTTCCTGCCTATGGCAGGAAGTTTGGGACTAGATGATCTTTAAGGTCCTTCCAACCCAAACCATTCTATGACTCTGACTCTAAAAAGTGACTGATAACACCACTTGATCAAAGTTTCTCCAAAGATACTTAGTGACAAACTGAAATTCTACAATCTTCCAGGCCCTCAGTCTAGGAAAGAGTCTTTGCATTTTCTACTTCAGGGAATGAGTTTTGACTTGAGATAAAAGATGGTTGTCTTAATGCTTTACGCCTGGAAGAGGCAAGGGTGAGATCAAGTGGCAGAGGGACCAGCTAAATGGACTGGCAAAACTGTGACTACGCCAATAACATTGGTGCAATGCACAATGGACCATCTGTGGGACACAGATGGAATGCTCTCGTGTGAAGTCCAAGGTTCATTTTAATGGATTAAAGCCTACCAGAACCCTTCAGTGACAAAAACAGGCATTTCATGCTTCTGTAAGGAAGAGAAATAGATGATATTTTATATATATATCCAAGACATATAGAAGGTGTCCAGGAAGCCTGTTCTGTCATCAGCCTGAGGCCAACTTCTGTGACTGAAAAAAGTGAGCTACAAGTGACAACCCAAAATCCCAAACAATGAGAAGTAACCGTTCTACTTGCACTTCCCCTCAGGTCAGGCTTGGCATATACAAAGAAACCCTCACGTCCCAATGTAGTAGTCCAGTGAGTCATGGGAAGTTTTTTTCTTTCATTTTGAGGGGAGACAGTGAAGAAACTTGAAAGACTGAACCAGTGCCATGTACTGATGACTGATGTACCACCTTCAGTGGACTTGAAGCTGTACTGTCTGAAACTGCTCATTTCTTTTTACTTGCCTGTCCAGGACATCTCAATGGGAATGAACTGAGGGAAGATCTAATCTTCTGTTCCCTACTCACAGTTATTAACATGTGCTACTTTGAAACAGACTGCAGTGACCAGGGTAAGGCTAAAAACACCACAGATATTTGGTAGTGTTTTCTCATGGAATTTTTAAGGGCTTAGTCTTGTAAAGAGAATAGAATTCAGACACAACTGTTTTTCTTTTTTCAAGTTTCTGGACATTGTGTAATTTCAGTGCATCTTGGCATGAGAAATCTTGTTCTCTTTGCTTTTGTAAGTAGATTTAAAGGATAAGGTTGATTTCAGGAGATGATCTCCAAAACTCTATTTGTCTTAGAGATGTAGAAACATTGTCTGGCTTCTGTCTTATGGTTCTTATGGTCTTATGTTCTTCTGGCTTGTCTCAGAGTTAACCTAGCTGTTAGGAAGTATGTGTGCATTTCACCACGTTCCTATGCCTATCTGAGTACTAGAGAAGATATATATGGCAAACTTAAGGAAAAAGTGTTAATCGGTGTGCTAGTTTGGCTGGGATAGTGTTATTTTTTTCCATAGTAGCTGCATGCAGCTATGATTTGGATTTGTGTCGGAAAGAGTCTTGATAACACACGGATTTTTACATTATTGCTGAGCAGTGCTTACAAGGAGACAAAGACTTTTCTGCTCCTCACCCCACCCCACCAGTGAGGAGGCTGAGGGTGCACAAGGAGTTGGGAGGGGACACAGCTGGATCAGCTGACCACAGGGATACTCTGTACCATATGGCATCCTGCTCAGCATATAGAGCTGGGGAAAAAATAAAGGGAAAGGGGGGGACATTCAGAGTTATGACATTTGTCTTCCCAAGTCAGTTACACAGCTGTCCAGTCCAGGCAAAGGACTGGATTAGCAGCCTGGATATACAAGAGATGTTTAGGACTGGATTTAACTGGGAGGAGAAAGGTAGACAATTCTCCATTATCAATGTACCTATTATAGCTTCCAATATCCCAGGGACATGGCTGATTAAAAGAGAGTAGGACCTTAAAAAAGACATACGTAGAGGACAGAGAAATGCCCTGTGAAACAGGTGAGTAATCCTGTCTGTGGTGACCGGCCGCCCTCCCTGGCCTCTTTCAGGGAGATGCATACATAAGGGTTGTTGGTGAGCAGAACTTTCTCCATTCAGGTGTCTGAAGAACACCTCAACAAGGGGCAAGTACCTCATAAGGTTTCTCCTTTTACCTCTGTTTCCTTGTCTGTCTGTATTTTGCAGCTTTGTATTTTCTCTTCCTTGCTGGAATAGACTAGCTTTTTCTTTTGTGTATATGAAGCAGTACCCATATTTTCTATCTCCCAGGAGCAGGGAGGAATCGAGAGCCCTCCAGATCATTTGGAGAGTGCTTCTCACACACAGTATGGCATTTCAGGGGTTAAGAGCACCCCTTTTTCTTTGTTACAAGATTCCTTGCAGTTTGGGGGTTGACACTGCAATTGCGACATACGATATCCAGGCCTTCTTTTTGTGGCTCTAAGGACACGGCAACGGCTTTTGATATGGAAAAATTCATCTTGACATTATTTTTTTTACAATAGTGATCTAAAAGGAAAGAAAGGCCTTAATAGAAGGCATTTTGTAATACTGGAGAAACTATACTATGACTGAAGAGCAGAAGAAATGTGAATGGGTTTCCAGTGTTCTTGGAGCTGCTGAACAAAACTAGATCCTTTTGAAAATGCTACTGCTAGGAAACAACAGAGGAAGTAAAATAAAAATTTCTCCTTGTTTTGGTCTTATTTAAAGGTCTGTTCAGACTATGAAACCATAAGCAATTGCCTTCTGCTCTGGATAAGGCTCAAGCTACCTGGAAAATATAAAAATCCAGATCCTTTCTTTCCAAATACATAGCACTGCTTGTCTTCTTTTCTCTCTCATGTAAGAATTAACTAATTAACTGCAAATAGTTAAACTTATGACTGAGTGTAAAGGCAAACTCTACCCACAAACAGGAATGGAGAGTGTTGTGAATCTAATATTGATATGATGAGGGGCAGAAGGTCTATTTATCCTTCTTTCTAATCAACTCTTGAGATAAATTCTACTAAGTTTAGTGAAAAGAGCCTTTGAATGCTGTTAGCCTAACTGCCTTTTGAAATATCATCTATCAGCACACCTACCATACTGCAGGAGTAAAATTCTGTAAGGAAATTCTTTGAGCTATGGGATCCCCTTCTTCCCCCATTCAAGAATGGAGAGATCTTCTTGGGGTCACTTTTTTCTTGAAGTAATATCCTCATCAAGTCTTGCTCCACTGGGCAATTGAAGCTGAGAGTCTTTTTCAATTTAAAGGAATAACAAATTGTGGGATGGAGAATAGGGGTTAATACAGCCACAAGCCATGGCATGGACTCTAGCTCTTGCTAGGTAAACTACAGGATGTTTTCCTGGATTCTATCAAAGCTACAGCTGTCCAAATTCTGAGTCAAATTCAAGCACTTTTAAAATACGATCCTAAAGATGACCTACACTCAGACTTGCACCTGAGTGTAGTACGTGGTGGATGCAAACTCTTCCAGTCAAATAAATTCACATCTCTCAGCTGATTGCACATCTCACCTGAAAAAAAAGTAACCTCTAATCTTGTTTTGTAGGCTGTATTTTAAAGTGAAGGGCTTTGCACTGAGAGGAAAGATCATGAATTCTAGTTAGTTCATTTTTTAAACAGCTTGTCAAGGGAATCTTGGAGGCTCAGAGATATTTTCCAGTCAACAGTTTAGCCAAAATGATGCATAGAGCCATGAAGCACAAACCCTGTGGGGGACAGCTCAGCCTCTGTTTGTTTTTATGAATCCCTGTTGTACAGTGACCAAAGCGCTTATTTCAGTGCTGTAGCAGTTCAACATGTAGGCTGTGCCTTGACAAGGAGCAGGTGAATACAGAGTTCAACCTAGTGGCACATAGAGGTGGCTGTCTTACTAGTCACTGAAAAATAGCGCAGTAGGAGACAACCTTTCCTATCAGAAGAGTATAGTTCAAATAACCCAGGCAAGAAAGAGACATGCAGAGGGACTTAAAAGCAGTTTGCTAATGACACCCAGCTGGTGGCAGGTGGCAAAGAGTGTTTCTGGTGAGAAGAAAATTTCTTAAGGTTTCAGGTATTCTTCAATAGACGCACCATGCAAATTTATAATTACGGGATTTTTTGTTACAATAATTGCATCATTATTATTTACAGCAGCCTTTTTAATGAGATAGAAGTTGCTTCACATTGTCTTAGTCTGAACCTGTGTGGAATATTGGGAGGCACTTTGAGGGTGCCAGTGAGCTGCCCAAGGGCCTGCATCTGAGGCATCAGGCCAGGGTCTGGCTGAGAAATGAAAATGAACTGTGTCCAACATAGGCAATGAAGGGTTTATAAGAAGGGGAAGCGGAATTAAAAAAAAAAAAATAATTATCTAGTTGCAAAAAGTGAACAAAAAACCTATTTTGTTCCTGAAAATGCAGAGCCTTTCCACTTTGTGGTGTAAAGTTAATTTAAATCTTACATAGGGAAAATGATGCCATGGTAAATTTTTAATGCAGTGAAGTTAAAACCAAAGCCACTGTAACAATTTCTTAACGTTACTTCTCTGCAACTTTTCAAAATATTTATTTAATACAACACTTATTTGAGTTAAAACTGCCAGCTACTTAAAGAGGAAAAAAAACCCCTATACATATATGCAGGAAGAGAGTACAAAGTTAAAGACACAAATTTCCACCAGTGACAGCTGTACTCTGTTAGGTTAGTGTCACCCATCTCTTTCAGCAAATCCTTCTCCCACCAGCAATTTAAAGTGCATTCATTGGAAAAACAAACACAAACCCCTGAGCAGGATAATTCATCATCCTCTTACATTTTTGTCCATGGAAGATAGCCATGCCTTAAAGCTTCCACAGCTTAATGAACATTTGTCTTGTGGGTCTGGTAACAGCTTAAATCTCCTTGTAGTCATATAAATCTTGATGCATTAAGATGAGGTGAAAAAGACCAAAATATGCTGCCAAAGAACTGGATAAAACAATCTGAATCAATTTGTATGATAATTTAAAATAGAAAAATATTTCCTGTGTATATTTTCTGAGTTCACTGCATTTGGTGGCATCGAACTGACTCGGTATCAGCTGCTTGGTGTAGCAGCAATGAACATCAGACTACTTTCAGGGTTCATGTACAGATAACATGTAGAATAAGATATTATATGGAAATTAAGGTTTGGTTTACAGAATTGCATTTTGAAGCTTTCTCTCTGGACTGTGAACTAAATGTTAATTTTAAATTTTATAACATGTGAAAATGCCTGCAGGGGAAGGGGAAAAAAGAATTGTTTTGTTATATCCATAGGCATGTGAAGACTTAGATCAT
>NW_008238359.1:6385837-6406888 GCF_000691975.1 Corvus brachyrhynchos
CTACCATGAGAACAGTGTAACAGGTTGCTTAGGGAAATTGAGTCTGCCCCATCCCTGGCAGTGTTCGAGGCCGAGTTGGATGGGGTTTTGAGCAGCCTGGTTTAGTTGAAGGTGCCCCTGCCCATGCCATAGAGAGCTGTAACCAGATGATCTTTAAGGTCCCTTCTGAGTCAAATCGTTCTACGATTAATTCTATAATTCAACAATTCAACTGATCTGTGGTTCGTTCACATATATTTGAGGACAACTGACCAATCCAACTTATCATTCTCACTGAGCTCTTTTAAAATCTCTTCAGCTCATCCAAATTCTTTTGGAAAAGCAGAGCTCAAAAGTGCATATGAAGCTTAGGTGAAGTGTTACGAGGTTTGTGGAAAGTGAAGGAATTACTCACAGGCACCTGTGAAATTCAGCAGAAGCCTCAGGGTAACCTGAATCCATCTGGCCTGCTTATCACCTTTATAACACTGCCAGTGCATGATGAGGTTTCTCAATGGCATGCATTTAAAAGAATAGCAAGACACAAAAGCAATATTCTAAATTACTTCTTTGTTTTCATTTGGAGCTTAATCATATTTCCCAGTCTTTTTATAATGACCTTGTAAAATCATTGACTGCTATTTTGGTTTTTTTTTGGTACATGCTGCTTTTAAAATCTGAGTCAGGGCTCTGTATTAGAACACCCTATTCAGTAAGAGCAGGGTAGATAATTTAATTTTATATTGGAGTAATGTAATCTTCATGCTACCTTTCTGTTTTTATTTATAACTGAAGAATTCATTTCCTTTTGCCCTTCCTCTACCTTCTATGGTCAGAGAAGAGAAAAAGGTTATAGAAATCTCTACCAACATTTTTTTGCATAGTAACCAATATGGTTACAGTCTATGCTGCAGACTTTCCTCCCTCTTCCTTAATCCACCTGCCTTAGTGCCTCTGCTGTAGAGTCAGTTTGTTATCCGTCAGCTCAACAGCACCCAAAAGCCCATCAAGCTGATTCTTCCTTGCAGCCCATCAGATCTGCCTCTCCTCTAAATGATCAGGGTGCTACTTGTCTTTGGCTATTCCTGTCCATGAAGGTGCTGTGATCTGCAGGCTGAAAGCTGTTTGTGTGTAGCTAGATTTAAGATTTGCAAAGGGAAGTACTTTTTATTTCTTAATTTTCAAGGCATTGTAAATGCCAGGATATGCAAATGTAGGACATGAAGCTTAGAAGAAACAATAGCTCTTGGAAAACCTCATTAGAGTACCTCATGTACTGCTGGGGCCTGAGCAGAACTATTCTTAAAAATACACTTTTGTTCAGAGGGCAATGCAGGGCAACAGTTTGTTTCCCATTGTTCTCCATCACCCTCCAGAGTCCAGCTCTTTCCACTTAGAAGGACACAAGCTCTTAATGTAAGCACCCAGAAATAGGCTTGGGAATAAACTCTGTTATGTTCCATTTCCTGCATTGGCACTAACCTTCTGGCCCATCTGTTAGGAAACCACAGAGGTTGTGGAAAAGCTGGGTTCAGTTCCCTCCTCTCTCTGGAGAAATGTGAGCCTGGTTCTTTCCAAGGGCACAGCAAGTTTTGTATTGTACAGGTACTTGTGAAAACTACCTGTCCTTTAGTTGTTAGAGATAGCCATAATGCCTTGAAAAACTGGTGGTAAGAATATGATTTCATACAGAATTACAGAGTTACAAAATCACTAATGTAGGAAGGGACTTCTGCACATAGTCTAGTCCTACCCTCTGCTCAAGGTAAGGTAAACCAGAGCAGGTTGGCCAGAGTCATGTACAGTAAGAATTGGAGTATTTCCGAAGTATTCAAATACAGACTGTCTGGGAAACACACACTAGTGTTTGACTCTCCTCAAAGTAAAAAAGAAAAGGATTTTTTTTATGCTTAGATTGAATTTTCTTCATCTTTTATTTGTACCCATTGCCTCTTGTTCTGTAACTGGTCATCGCTGAGAAGAGTTTGACTGCATCTTCATTATTCCACTCTATCAGGTATTTATATATACTGAAAAGATGTCCCAGAGCCTTCTGTTTCTCAGGCTGAACAGTCCCATCTCTCTTGACCTCTCCTTGTATGGCAGGTGCACCAATCCCTGAACAACTTTTGTAGACTTTTACTAGATTCGCTCCAGTAGTTCTTTCTTGTGTTGAGAAGCCCAGCATTGGATCCAGCACTACAGATGTCTCACCAGTGTTGAGTAGCAGAGGAGGATCCCCCTCCCTTGACCTTCTGGCAATGCTCTACCTAAAGCATCATGTTATGCTATGGACCTTCTTTGCCACATCTGCCCAATTCTGGCTCATATTCAACATCTTGTCCCTGCAAAGCTTCATTTCAACCTGTTACCTGTCGGCCCATTTCCCCAGCTTGTTGAGGTCTCTCTGTATGGCAGCACAATGCTCCAGTGCATCAAACACTCCTTCCACTTTTGAATCCCCTAAAAATCTGCTGAGGATACAGTCTGTTCCATTTTCTGGGTCTTTCCTGAAGATGGTGAGCAGTTTTGGCTCCAGTACTGGATATGTGTGGCCTCCAGCTGGACATTGTCCTGATGACCATAACCTTTTCAGCCTGGCACTTGGTAAGAGTTTTCTGCCTGCTGTGCTGTCCGTTTGTCTAGGCTGTTCTTCATCTGTTTGTGACTATGTTATGGGAGACTTTGGTAGAATCAAAATGAAGAACATACACAGCTCTCCCCTTATCCACTAAGATGCTCATCTTCTTATGGAAGGCTGTCTTTGGTCAGGCATGATTTTCCCTTCATAAATTCATGCTGACAACTCACAGTCCCCTACTTGTGCTTAACAAATTTGGAAATGCTCCATCACCTGCCCAAGGATCAAGTTGAGACTGACTGTACTTCTCTGGGTTCTCCTTGTTGCTATTCTTAAAGATAGGAGTGACATTTGCTTTCTGTCAGTCCTTAGGAAATTCACCCAGTTGCCCTGACCATCATGACAAGAGCAGCCTTGCAATGTCATCAAACTGTTTCTCAGCTATTATTAGTTCCCATGGACTTATGCATGTCCAGTTTAAGTGTTACCTGACCTGTTTCCCCTCCATCTAGGGTCTTGCCTTATTTTTTTATCTGCTCTCAGGGTCTGAGATTCCCAAAGGCCACTTCTACCAGTAAATACTGAAGCAAAGAAAGCATTCAGAAGTACTTTTCCCTTTTTCACCAAGTTCCCCAGCTCATTCAGCTCTGGGCACACATTTTCCATAGTCTTTCTTCTGCTGTTGTTAGAGCTGTAGAAACTTTGCTTATTGTTCTTCTTGTTCCTTGCAAGATTCAACTCCAGGTAGGTTTTGTCTTTTCTCAATCCTTACCTGTGGCTTTGAGCCATATCTGTATATTACTCCTGGTTGATCTGACCCTGTTTGTATGCTTCCTTCTATGTTTAAGTTTAGTGAGAAGCTCCTTGTTCATGCATGCAGGCCTCTTATTACATTTTTGCCTAGATTTTTGCATGTTGGGTTGGACCACTCTTGAGCTTTGAGAAGGTTCCAGTATGAACCTCCCCTCCACCATTCTTTTCTCCAGGACAATATTGCCTGGGATTCCACTTGAGCCACTGGGAAACCCCTGCATGACTTAGGAAGTACCTCAGGCAACCTCAAAAAGAAGAAATCCTATTTGTTGACAAACCCAAAGGAATGCACAGGTCAGCCAGTCACTTTCCATAAAACACCCTAACACTCTGGCATACTGAAATGATGAAGAGCAGGGGTACTCTTGGGGTTGCATGAATATGAGTCTCACTTCATGAATTTCTGTAAGTGATCTAGAATAGGATAGAATGTTCTTTACTGTTCCTTGGGAACTTGTGTCAGTTGCTTCCTGAAACTGCCATTTTGTTTTTAAAGGTTTCCAATTTAGTAAAGTTTGTTATCTATCTTTCTTTTTTTCTTTTTTTTTTTGCAAGATATTTGTGGTTGAAGTTCTTATCTATCTTTCTTTTTTTCTTTTTTTTTTTTTTGCAAGATATTTGTGGTTGAAGTTTGAAATTGTGTGCATTTCTGCAAATTTCTTCTCTTTATTACATCTTACATTTGTTATGGGCAAAATGGATGATGGTTTAGATTTAGACAGTTACGCATCAGATTTTTAACTAATCAAGAATAATGACTGTTATCTGAGCACATTCTAGGATGAGCAGATATTGTTGACTTATAAATAATTGCAGATACGAGAGCGTGGCTCAACTAATGCTAAAAATGAAAATTGTATGTTAGTGATTTTGGAGCAAATACTAGCAGGACATTCAACAAACTTAATCTGAGAGGCTATAAAGTCCCTGGCAAAGACTAATGATGATTAATGAATGGTCAAACTCCTGTTTAAGACTTCCTCAGGGTAACAGGGCTTGTCTATATGAACCTCACTCCAGCTGCACCATTCTCTGTGCTGCTCACTCCAGCACCCTTCTGAGCTGGAGAAATATTATGCTTAGATATCCAAACTGAGGTGCAAAAAGGTCTGTGAGCTTAGACCGGGCCTGTTGACCTAAGAGTGACATTCTGCTTCCCTATGTTCTCTTTTTCATTTGGATTTTTATTCACAGACAACCCCTGGCTGCAGGATTTTATGTAGCTCATATGTAGATTGAACATACAGTGGAAAAAGAATGCTCATTTGAGTTTCCTCTTACTCTGTGGTTGAAAATGGCTGAGTGATACCTGGCTCTGTATGAATTGACAGAAGTCTTTCAGAAAGTCTTGATCTTACAAAAGGAGAAGATTCCCAGAGGTCTCAGCATGGCACATTTATGTCTTAGATGACAGAATCACTAGAAGATGAGTTGGATGCTCATACAAGAAAATTTCCATGATAAACTGAAGAAACAAAGGTAGCTGAAGGACTTTCTACTCTGTCCCTGTTTCCTACAGCCCACTGTTTCCTATGTGCTATAGGATCTTTTCTGCAATCTGCTATATATTGCAGCCCTCTGATCGTGGAAGACAAATTTTTTTACCGGTTTGAGCTACACTGTAACCATCAGGAGAACAGAAGATACCCAGTCTCCCAGAGCTCTGTCAGGATGTCTGTGTTGAGCCATTTGGATGGCAATGATAATTTGTATCAACTAGTCCCAATCTTCTACTTCATGTTGTTCACTTTATCAAAGCAAGTTACTCAGAGTTCAGTCTCTCTTCTCTTCTGCGTTGGTTCCATAGATCAAACCTCAGTGCATTACACAGTGAAATCAATTGGTATTCAGCTGAAGATCCTCTGCACAGTGGCAGAGACTTGGCTGCCTTCCAAGGTAGGTTTCAAAAGAACTCTTGAACATGTTGAAAATAGAAGAGACACTTAGAGGAATTATTTCTTAGTTAAGGATAAAAGAGACATGACTCTCAAACTGACTTGAGGGTCTTTTACAGACCAGTATTGATACAGTTTGTCTTACAGAGCGTGTATCCCATTTCCCTTTGCCACAAGTTGTAATCTTAGGGTTTTTTTCCCACCCTTTGCTCTTAACTCTCTCTTACTGATCAGTAAACGTCCCTCTGTTTACCTTGTGCTTGTTCAGTCAGTATGGGCTGGCTTATTTGGTGCCTTTTCAAGAATGCAAATGCATGGATGGTAGTGTCACTTGCCCATTATGGTTGGGGATTTGGATCTGGAAGACTGTCACAATGCCTTATTTTGCTTTGAATTAAAGAACCCTTTCCTGAACTGGAACAGCAAGAAACACACAGCTTTCTCTGAGGAGAAATCACACTCAGACAGTTTAATGTCTTGACGACCAAGTGGACACTAGTGACAAGTGGAGTTCCTCAGGGATTAATACTGGGACTTGTGCTCTTTAAATGTTTTTGTCGTTGACATGAACAGTGGATTGAGGGCAGTCTCAGCAACTTTGCCAACAACACCAAGCTCTATCATGCAGTCAACATACTGCAGGGAAGAGGTACCATCTAGAAGGACCTGGACAGGTTTGATAGGTGGGCCTGTGTGAACCTCATGAAGTTCAGTAGTGCCGTAGAAGGCCAAGTGCAAGGTTCTGCGCTTGGGTCATAGCACTCCCAAGCACACGTGCAGGCTGGGTGGAGGTGGAGGTATTGAGAGCAGCCCTGGGGAGAAGCACTAAGGGCTGTTGGCTGATGAGAAGCTCAATATCTCCCAGCAATGTGCAACAGCAGCTCATAAAGCCAACCGTGTCCTGAGCTGCACCCAAAGCAGCGTGGCCAGCAGGGTGAGGGAGGGGATTCTGCCCCTGTGCTCTTGCACTGGTGAGACCACACCTGGAGTGCTGTGTCCAGCTCTGGGGGCCCCAATGTAAGAAGGACATGGACTTGTTGGAGCCAATCCAGAGGAGACCAGGAAGATGCTCAGAATGTTGGAGCACTTCTCCTGTTAAGACAGGCTGAGAGAGTTGGGTCTTCTCATTCTGGAGAAGAGAACTTCCAGCATCTTCCAGTACCTAGAGGGTATACAAGAGAGCTTGAGGGACTTTTGACAAGTGCATGTAGTGACAGCATAGGGTGGAATGCCCTTTAAACTAAAAGAGTATGTTCAGATTAGATCCAAGGAAGAAATTCTTCACCTTGAGGGTGGTGAAGCACTGGTGCATGCTTTCCAGAGACACTGTGGATACCCCATGCCTGAAAGTGCTCAAGGACAAGCTGGATGGGGCTTTGAGTAACCTGCTCTAGTGGAAGGTGCCAAAGCTCATGGAAGAGGGGTTGGAACTAGATTGTTTTAAGGTTTCTTTCAACCCAAACCATTCTATGATTCTATGAGTTGAAAGGAAAGTGCTCCCCTGATCTCATGCAAAACAATTAATGCACAATAATGGTAAAGTGAATCATGTCCAAAAAATACTTGTTCTTTTTTTCTTAAAACCAGCATATGACAAGATGCTTGGAAAACAAATATGTGAGTTAGTTATATGAGATCCCACCCTATGAAATTGCTGCAAAATTGTTCCCTGGAAGATTGGTGAACACTTCTAATCTGTGCAAATGCTCATTTGAAGAAGTCTTCTTTTAAACCTTTCTAAAAAACTGCAAAATAGCCTGTCCAGAGTCAGTTAGGAAGGTCAGTGTTGGCAGCTGAAGTCTAAATATCTTTTTTTCTTAATTTTGGCAGTAAGTTCCTTCTTGGAATACCTTCATGTCAACCTCTCTGAATCCTGTGTGCTTTGAGGACCTGAACTTTTGTCAACTGAAATGCAGGGTAATATTCCAGGTTTTGGACAATCTTTCTTTTTCATGGTAATCTCAAATAACTTGTGTAGATTTCAGATTCCGTTTCTGTCAGAAACTGGTGTAATGAGCCTCAGGTTTAATTAATGTGACTGGATGAAATATCTCATTGCAGTCATTAACAGTGTTTGAGAGATTGATGTACGATTTTTAATTCTAAATATCAATATTTTCTCCTAAAAAAAAGGAAAAAGCTGTAGGAGATGATGCCTTAGGCATCAGAGATAATGAAAGTTAAAATTCTAGGTAAATAAAGAATTTGGAAGATTTTGAAAACCAGATTAATCCCAAGATGTGAAATGAAATTTTGAGAAGCTGAAAACATTAATTATAACCCCATTTTCTAGCAGCACTTGGTTTCTTCTCAAGATCTATGAAATGCACTGGTGTACATTTTGTTTCTGTTAGCTTTTATGTCCTTGATCTGGCATTGTGTGGCTGGCAGGAGCAGCTAGCAAAGCTGTCCAGCATTTATTCATGTCTGATAGGGATGAACAGGTTCAAATCGCACTGACTGTAGTCTGGATCCCTATGACTGATATTTAGGAAAAGGAATTTTTTTCTTCTGGCTTTATTTACAAAACCCTTTTACATTTAACAGTATTTTCTGCAACAATAGAAGGGATCTTGGTCAAAAATGAACTCCAAATGTTTTGTGTGAGGAGGTAGGTGAGAGATGGATCACACTGCAGTGGGGAGAAGAGTGGGAAGGGGCACTACCAATTTATTTAGATTGGTACATTTTTATATTCTTGTCAAAACCCCTTCTAAGTCTAGCACAGTCTGGCTTGTATTTACTTAGGTGCTTAATTCAGCTTTTCTGACTTAACTCCGGTTGTGCTAGGCATGCACACAAATGGCTGCAGTGAGAAGGGTGGAAACACCCAAATGGAAGTATCCAGGGCTCCACAAGTTTTGAGCATCTGTAGCTTGACTAGACTGAAATTTGTAGGCGCACCAAAGCACTTAAATAAGAGCCTAAATGTAATTTCCAGGATCTAAAAGTGTGAAAAACCTTGGTTTACTTTTATTGAGGTATTCCTTGGTGACAAACAAATAGAAACTGCAAACACATGTTCCACTAAATTAAACTACTGTTTTTCACTGTTTGCAACTACGCCCAAAGAGTCAGAGAAACTCATTGCAACATCAGCAAGCCAGTTTGCCACATGCCAAATTGTGCTCTATCTGTACACTTCAGAGTCAGAGCAGCCCATGTGTATTATTTAGAAACATTTAGAACAGCTGATGAAGCAGGAGGAGGGGATGCTCTGGTCTAAGATATCTTGATGTGTGGCTTAAACTGCACCACAGCTTCTCCTCCTCCTTGCATTGAAAACAATGCAAAAACTC
Source organism: Corvus brachyrhynchos (assembly GCF_000691975.1). Lineage (NCBI taxonomy): Eukaryota > Metazoa > Chordata > Aves > Passeriformes > Corvidae > Corvus > Corvus brachyrhynchos. Next base: position 6,394,405 of record NW_008238359.1, read on the forward strand.
CATGTCTGAGTGCTCTGGAATTTGGTCCTCAGCCATCAGATTTTTTCTCCACAAACTGGTTTATCAGAAGAAAGGATTTTAGTTGTTTGGATTTTTTTTTTTGGTGTTTGCTTTACTGGTGAGAACAGGGGTAGAGAGAAGGTCACTGCACTCTTTTGAAATTTCTTCCTGTTTCTTTATTTCTGTGCTAGTTGCTTGGGAATGTAGCATTTGTGGTCTTCATGGCAGTCCTGTCAAAGGGCTTTAGAACCTGAAGTAGCAGCATGTCCAAGATGGCCACGTGCTGGGCTACTCTGCCAGTAGTAGGCATCTTCTCAGCGGCCCTTAGTGAAGGGAACCCTTAGGAATGGATGCTGTGGGCATCTCTTGGCTGTAGGATGCAGCTTTACATCAGCATTTTTGGGCAGAATCTGCTCATTGCACCCTGAATCATGTTGCTGTGTCAGGCTGGGTAGCACTGACTTCCCTTCACCCTGTGTGCTGATACATGATAGAGAAACAACATTTCTTAGATGTGCAGTTACTGCCTTATGAGTTTTATTTTAGGGTTCCTGTTTTAATATATCTTTCTATTATTAGCAATGGAAATGGAGACACTTACCAGTAGAAGTGGCCTAGTATTTAAGAAAGTGTCTGGTGTTTGAGTGAAAGCCACTCTTTTCCAATTAAAGTAACCTGCATTTAAGCACCCTGATATCATATTGTAGTGACCAAAATGCCTTGGAGCAGTGGATAAAGCAGTGCCCCAGTTCTGTTTGCCCCCACACACATAGAAGGGGGCACTCAGCCACACAAGAGCAGTGTCTGTAGCACTCCAGAGCATCTCCTGTAGTTTGCAGCAGTGCCCAGGCTGGGAACCTCACAGTGGCTCCCTACTGTAAGAAAGCTAAAAGCATTCCTACAAGCTGATAGGCTGTAAAGCCAGGGAGAGAAAAATATTTGTATACAGCGGCATAGATAAGTGGAGGGATACGTGGAGATGTAATGTGACTGGGATACTTCTTTCATCTCCTGGGATTTGCTGTCACTCCAAATCAACCTCAGTTTCTGTGACCAAGATAATCTACAGGCAGTGATTAACCACAAAACCTCTTTTAAGAGGGAGAGATGGAGACAGCACAGTGTGGTCACCGTATCTCTGTCTGACCTAAAACATTATGTTTAATTTGTGCTTATATGTTACCTAAGCTGTGCTCACATGTGCATGATGGACTCATCTGTCCTTGCAAGCCCAGCTAAGTGCCCTGTACATGCTTGCACCATCAACTTTCTTGCTGGTCATAGCCAGAAAGACTGCTTGACCATCCTTGGCCATTTTCAGGCGTTGATCTGGGTGTCAACAGAGAGCTGATATTGCCATCAGATGGTTTTGAAGCTTCAGCTTTGACTTGCTTTTGCCATAGGTGGATGGACTTAGTTTAAAGGCTTCAGTTACCTTCCTTTCAGAATGAAAGGAGCAGGGCTTTGAATCTTTGGTGAATTCTGGTGGGAAGAACTAACTGCAACTGAAGGATAAACTTAGTATACTTTTCCTGAGTATAGGTCATTTTTGATAGCCTGTAAAAAATAACATGGATATCTTTGATATGCTGAGACTATACAGGCCAGATAAGAACTGATCCCTTGCAGTCCCAGGCAGTTGCTACTCTACTACATGACACATTCTCTGTGTCAGAGATGATAAAAGAAAAGCAGTATTTTGGAGTTAATTAAAATATGTCAGATCATCAAAAAACTTCCAGAGAACAGTATCATGAGAAATTAAACTCACTGCTTCTGTAAATAGTAAAGCAGTGACTATTTAATGATTCATAGATTTAATTACAGAGAGGATGACATCTTTATTATAACAGAATAAAAGTAATTATGCATCACAGGAACTGGACTGAACTGTGCTCAGTCCTGCATTCTCTGCCCACAGCTGTGCAGGGCAGGTTGTCAAACACCCACAAGTCTGTGACAGCCTGCTTTTGTTTTGCAGTCGGCTGAGCCTCTGTGAGGAATGGTATCCCTCCTGTGGCAGAGCAGTGCCTAATTGACCACAGCTAAAATATTGGCAGTGTGGATTTTAAGCAGGCATGGTTTGAGACAAGAGATTTTGTATGCTTGTATAGACAACAGAAGGTACGTGCTGATGGACTACATATCTTTTACTTATTGTAAATAATGCTTTTTTGTCAATACTGAAAAGTTAAAAAATATCTATTTTACCCCTTTATAATGTACAGAATTTTTATTTGTGTGAAACATACCCAACACCAAGTGAGCATCTTTGTAATAAGATTATTCAGGCCTCCTGCACAATGGATTTTCAAGGCAAGTGGAATAAGAGGAGCACTTCAGAAACACACAAAGTAGCTAGGGACAGTTTTTGAGGGGAAGTAAAAAATGACAAATATATTCTTGCAGTTTTTGTTGCTGTTATTCTTACTTCAATCTTTGTTGTTGTTATTATTATTATTATTATTATTATTATTTTGTTCTAGCTCAATTGTCTCTATGCCAAGAGAAAATGTGTCACTATATTCACTTATTTTGTACTTCAATAAGTAATTTTTGTTTGTGCATATCCCAGCTGAAATCCAGAAGAAAAAAAAAATGTTGAAAGAAGGCAGAGAGAGAAGAAGGGTTCAGGGAAAAAGAATCTATTTAGGCAAACTTGCCTCCATGTTAACACTTTGTCACTAAGACTGTGATTCAGGTCTTGGCTCAGCAGGAGTTTGTATGAAATCTTATCTGGCCAGGTCCAGCAGCTCTTTGGATCCCAGCCAGAACTCTGTGTTTGGTGTGATGACAAGATGTTAAGAGTAGAACTGCAGTACCAAGTCGTGAGAGAAAGTGAGACAGAATGAGAGTTTGATAACCACGACTGGTTTATTCTACAAACAAGTACCTCTGTTTGGTCTGGATGTTTCCTCTTTACTGATAGTCATGGTGTGGTATTTTCTGTCTGCAGGCAGGATAATCCACCTAGTCCTGGCTTGAGAAGGAAAGATGAGGGTGTGTTTGTGCTGGAATTCATCCTTCTTTTTCTGGCACATCTTCTCCCTCTCTATTTGTAGTAATGTGTGTATGAGTGCCATTGTGGGTCACAGTACCTCCACTTCACTCTAAACCAGCTTCAGCCAGGTTCATGAGGTACATTCAAGATGCTATTACTCAAGAGCTTGTATATAGGAGTTTTCTTGTCTCATTGGAGAACCATAGACATACTGCATATTTTAAGTTGCCAGATGAGAATTCTTGATGCTCTGGTCCACCTTCCCCCACTAGAAACAAGGCCAAATTTCACTTAACATTAGTCTTCCTTATATGCTTGTGGGACCAAAGGTCTTCTTTGTATGCTTATGATAGGGTATAAAGGGGAGATGATGTTTAAAAAATGTCCAATTATAGAATTCAAAGTTATACATCATAAATTAAATGGATGAGTCAGTGAATGGACCAGCCCATATTACACTACCCAGAGGATAAGAACTTGAGAGACAATGTCCCTTCATCTTTCTGTCACGGTCACTGTCTCTGTGACTGACTTTGGGCATCTTTAATCATTTTCATATCTTGCTTATGATAGCAATGATGTTTCCTTTGTCAAGGCCTCCATGATGTACAAATTAAGGGACTTATATAATAACCAACCTTGTTGTTTTGGTTTTCTGAGACTACAGCACAGGTGTAGCCCACAACACGAGTACTAGTGGCAGAACCTGCAGTGCACTGAGTGTATTCTATGAGTGAAGTGTTTGCCCTTGGAGGCAAATGACAGATAAGAGAAACAGGAGTTTTTCTTCCTAGAACCAGAGAAAATATGGCAGGAAGGCACCGTAAAACTTTCTTTTATTTAGCCATCAGCTCAAATAATCATTATGTGGGCTATTTGACTGAAGTTTGTCTAACACGTCTTTCAGAAACCCTCAATTTCAGAGGTTTCTTAGGCTATCTTTTTGTAATGTTTTACTGTCCTACCTATTAGCAAAGTTTTCTTATTGTCAGATTAAAATTTTCCTTTTTGTGTGTTTTAGATCTTGACAATTTTCCCTGTCTCAAAGGACTTGAAAAATTTGTTTCCTTCTTTGCAAATATCATTCACATATTTTAAAACTACTCCAAAGTGGGATTCTTCTGCTTTTTCTTCTTTGCATCAAAAATCTCAGTCTCTTCACCTTTTTCTCTTGAGACACACTTTACGGTCCTCTAGTTATTACATCTGTTGCTTTCTTATGGACTTTAAGTGGTTCATTGTGGTGCCTAAAATTGCTCACACAACTCCTGTTGAGAACTTTAATAAGTTACAGAGAGCAGAAGGATTACTCCATATGCCCTCCAAATTATATTGTTGACTTTTGTGTGACTTGCAGTTCTTTCAGGTTCCTGCAGCACTGAAGAACTGTTTCCTAAGCAGTTTTTTCCCCGTTGGGTACTTGTAAAGTTAATCATTCCTAGAAGAGTGAAATATTTTTCCAAATTTTGCTCTGTGTTGTTAGGCTACTTTTTCAGTTTGTCAGGGTCACGTGGAACTTCAGTCCCAGTTCCTTCCATTTTTATCAGCTGAAAATTCAATCTCTATACATCTTAACGACAAGGATGATAGGGCAGAAATATGGTTAGTACTAGGTCATGGACAGACTCCTGAAGAAACTACACTTGATAAATCTGTCAAGTGTAAGTAGTGGTGTAACTTCCTGGTAACTACACTCTGATTGTGGTTCACAATGAGTTTTCTGTGTGACAAGAATTCCATCCAGGTCATTTTGCATTAGCTCGCCCTTGAGAATGTTGCAGGACATAGCATGGCAAGCCTTATTGCTGCTGCTCTCTCTGCAAGGTACTCTATTCCAGGCTAGATTCACCTGATGTACTTTATGAGTAATTTGTGTTTTTCACATACTTGTCTGTTACCTGACACTTAAGAGGTGATATTGTCTCACTCCAAGACAAAAAAGGGTGTTTCTTCTTCCCTCATAAGATAATTTAATTGTAAGCCCATTTTCATTGTCATTGTAGTATGTGTTCTAGTGTTAAATCTCCTCAGAGCATAGCCTGGACATTCCTTCAATATTCTAATATCTATGAACACTGTGAACTAATTTTCCTCCTATACTGCCTTACACGATAGTATTTGTTGTGTTAATCTTTTTTGAATAAAACCACAATTCATCTTGGCATTGAAGCAGTATAGACAAGCAGATATCCAGGTGGAATGCATTTGGCAGCTGTTTATTTTCCTTGCTGAGCAAGACACAACAGTATGTCAAATTTAACTGTTTTAAATTCTGTGGGTTTCAACACACTTAAAAATTAATATTTTTCCCCAGATCTGCTTTTCAAGACACAACAGTATGTCAAATTTAACTCTGTTTTAAATTCTGTGGGTTTCAACACAATTAAAAATTAATATTTTTCCCCAGATCTGCTTTTAATAAAACAGTAGATTGTGTCACTGTAACTGGGAAAAATAAACATTTTAGAAAGTCTATTCTGTGAGTGAAACACAATTATTTTGGACCTCCTGCAGCTGGAAATAGTGTTGAGCTAAAGTTTTCTGGATTCTGGATGATGGGATCAAGTGGACCTTCAGTCAGTTTGCAGACAACACTAAGTGGGGCTGCAGTGTTGATCTGCTGGAGGACAGGAAGGCTCTGCAGAGGGATCTGCACAAGCTGGGCCCATGATCTGAGGCCAATTGTATGAGGTTTAACAAGGCCAAGTGGTGTGTCCGGCGCTTGGGTCACAAAACCCCCATGCAGTGCTACTGGCTTGGGACAAAGTACCTGGAAACCTGCCTGGTGGAAAAGGCCCTGGGGATGCTGGTTGACAGCAGCTGAACATGAGCCAAGGTGTGCCCAGGTGGCCAAGAAGGCCAATGGCACCTGGCCTGTATCAGCAATAGTGTGGCCAGCAGAACCAGGGCAGTGACTGTCCCCCTGTACTCAGCAGTGGTGAGGCCACACCTCAACTCCTGTGTTCAGTTCTTGGCCCCTCTCTGCAAGAAGGACATTGGGAGGCTGGAGCGTGTCCAGAGAAGGGCAACGGAGCTGGGGAAGGGTCTGGGGCACAAATCTGATGAGGAGCAGGTACTGGGGTTGTTTATTTTGGAGAAAAGGAGGCTCAGAGGGAATTTTATTGCTGTTTATAATGAAAAGAGGTTGTAGCCAGCTGGGGATCAGCCTCTTCTCCCAGGTAACCAGTGATAGAACATGAGGAAATGGCCTGCAGTTGTGTCAGGGAAGGTTCAAGCTGGATGTTAGGAAAAAATTTTCCACCAAAAGGGTGGTCAAGTACAGGAACATGCTGCCCACGGAAGGATAACTGTCCCTTGAAATGTTAAAAAAATCATGTAGATATGACACTTAGGGTCATGGTTTGGTAGTGGACTCCGCAATGCTTGTCTAGTGGTTGGACTTGATGATCCTAGAAGCCTTTTCCAACCTTAAAGATTCTATGACTTATTTTAGTCTTTCATTTGGGGAAATAAAGTGATCAAACCATGTCTTTTTAGCATTTTCCCTAGAGATTTGGTGCTCTATCATGTCTTTTAGTTCTTTACCTAATGTATGAGATCCCTGTTAGCAACAGAAATGCTGCTGAATGTCCATATAGCTGGAACAAATTAACATACAGCCTAAGATGGATTTTCACTTGCAGCATCTTACTAATGAGGCACAGGTAGACTTTGACAAACCACAGAATCACGGACTCACTGAATGAATAAGGTTGGGAGGGACCACAGTGGGTCATCGGGTCCAACCTCCCTGCTCAAGCAGCATCTTCCTAGAGTACATGGCACAGAACTGCATTCAAATGGTTCTTGAATTTTTCCAATGAGGGAGACTCCACAACCTCTCTGGACAGTCTGTTCCAGTGTGTGGTCACTCACACAATAACTAAGTTCTTCCTCATATTCAGGAGGAACTTTGTCTGCATCAGGTATCGGCCACTCCTGCCAGTGAACTTGCTGAGGAGTCATCTACCCCTTCACCCAAGTCATTTATGGGTAAGTTAAATGATACTGAACTTGGGGCACACCACTAGTGACCCAACCAGGCATCCAACCAGACCCTGTGCCACCCTCTGGGGTCTGCTGTTCAGCCAGTTCCCAATCCTCCTCACTGTCCACTCATCCACAGTTCCTGAGTTTGCCTATGAGGACGTTGTGAGAGACAGTGTTGAAAACCTTGTTGATGTCGAAGTAGACAGTATCCACCTGTAATCCACATTAAATCTCTAATCTTGAATCAGTGAATTTGTGTTCCTTTGTTTATAGAAGACTGTCCATGCCAATGACTGTATTTCCTTGAAGGAGTGTCGTGGAAATCTTCCAGAAGCTCAGTTAACATATTCACAAGAATGTTTGGAGTGAAAGTATCTCCCTAATCATCTTGAAATTTAATTTCCCATAGCCTGCTCAGATAATTTTCAACTATTGCCCCTAGGAAAGAGAAGCAATATGACACATTTTTTGATGACAAACCTTGTAAGACTGCAAGTCATTTTTCCTCAGTCCTCCAGCTATGCTATGTTTGTATGCAATCCACTAATAGTAAACAGGATGTTTGTGGGATCAATAACAGCAGGTTGTCTAACTGTTGGTTATAAAAAGGCTTATCTTAAATGGTAGCAAATCTCAAAACAAATTGCAGAAACAATTTCTTGCGCTATTGAGTTTTTCCTTTACACTTCCTAATCTCTGTTACGTAAAAAAATGCATATGAAGATTTCATCCTAAGGCAATTTGACATCTTTTTGGATTTAATAGCTAAAACCCTACGGTAAACAAATCCTACCGGAGGACAACCTATTGCAGACAAGATTCAGAGGCAAAAAAAAGCATTGAAAGTTTTGGAAACATAAACAATTAAAGTTTCTCCTCTTGAAATTACAAAGGAAAAAAAAAGAGACACAAAGGCTAGAAAGGTTTAAATGGCTTGTATTCTAGATTTTGAAATAATCTGTAACTGGCACTTCACAATTACTCATAACTGAGGTTCTGAGTTTCCTTCAACTGTGCTTAATTCTGAGTTTCAAGAAACAGTTTCTCATCTGTTTGCTCCATCATTTGGAAAATCAATACAGATCAGCATAAAAAAATAGGCTTGAATGTAATAAGAGAATATTATTATAGAATAGCTGAAGTTGAAAGGGACCTGGAGGCAGTCATCCACCAATTCTACCTAAATAAGAACAGGCTGCTCAGGCCCATATCTACGTGGATTTTGATTAATTCCAAGTATGGAAAATCCACAACCCCTACTTTTATTGACTCTTTCTCAGTTGTTTAGGATTTCTTAGAATATTTTCTTTGCCTCTTTCTCCTTTCAGAAGCAGCCAAAATTATTTTTGCAGCATTATTTTAAAGCCAGAAATTGTATTCCTGTGGTCAAATCCATCATGCTATTCCAAGAAATGGTCCTAGAAACAGCAGGAAGGTAATTTCCATGCCAGAAGGTACTAGAGAGCTTGATACATTTAGATTTGGATTTTTGGCCACACATTTCAGTTCTATAGTTCAGATTATAAAAATGCCATAATTTAGACAACTTTAAATGACTTTTTTCTACTTTGGGTTTAGAGCTGGAGGCTGTTCAGGCTGCTTTTCTCACAGAGTGAATATTCTTGGTAGCATCTGTGACTGGCACTAATTTTTCCTGGATAAAGCTCCTTTTAAATACTTATATGGAAATACAGGCCTCATTGAGCAAGCAAGCACTCTCTTACATTCCATACCTATTAGTGGAGACACTTAATTCAGTCAATGCTGGTGGCTTAACTTAAATATGTGCTCATCTGCCTGAGTAACAGATGTCTTTTTCAATCACAGCCTCTGACAGATCATTTTACATAAAGAAATAATTTTGTATATGTTTGAGGAGAAAAATTCCTCTGTCTTTATCTGATAAATTAATTAGCATATGTTTTTCTGAACTAAAAATATTACCATAATTTGATCTAACTTATTTAGTTTGTATCCCACCAAATTTTAAATATCAATTATGGCACAAAAATGGGGTATATACTCACACAATGTGTTGCTCTTGCATAGAACATGTAATACCACAGAAACAGACAACTGATGATTCACAAATGCAAGAAAGAGTCTAGTTTTGGAAATATTCTGCAATATGTCTGCAATTCCCATAGGTTAAATATTTTTTGAAGGAAGCAAGCTGTTTAAGTGGATAAACACATTCTGCATGCTTGCATGAGATCATGCTGATTATCTCCTGCAAGCTGGTACAGGCATAATCCTGATAGTATTGAGGCTGACAGAGTATCAGGAGTTTCAAACAGAACAAGCATAAATTCATCTCCCTACTGCCTTTGTCATTTGGCCACAGTGGTGGGATGCTAGAGACATGTATTTTCATCCAGGCCAGTCATATTTCGACCATTAGCAATTTGAGGACAGTTTGAGACAAGTCATGTGTCTGGAAATCCAAATGCTTCACTTCGGAAACATCAGTGCTTGAGGAGGGTTGATAATGTAAAAGGGCAAATTGGTGGGAGATCATGTACTTAAGAATTATCAAGGATGGAAGTGAGTTCTCCAGTCAGCTGAGCTGTGAAATGCTAGAAGAGCCTTTCAGTCAGAGGACAGATATTTACACAAGAGTTGCTCAGAACAACATGTGAGATTTTCAGCCAGGATAAACTTAAAAAGCTCTCATTCCCTATGGAGACAGCAGGAGACAGAGGTGTGGAAATTGGTTTGGAAAATTTGTTTTATCTTTTTCACTAGAGAGATGACTCTTTTCCATAGCCTGAAATAGCCTCTTTTCCAACCTATATTGGCTCCATGTCCCCATTAAAAATAAAAGCTTTAAATTAATTAATTTAGATTTTTTTGTTGTTGTTGTGGTGAATCGCTTCTCTGACATGAAGCTAGACTTCTAAGCACAAAGTATGTCTCAAAATGCTAACCAGAATATCACTGGCCACCTGCTTCAGCTTTAATAGCAGATATGCTAAGTGTAAAACCACTTCATCCAAAAGTGATCTGCTCAAGGTCCAGCACAAGTTGGAACGTGCAAACAAGAATATCTTACAGGTTCTCAGTTCAGTGTGTTTGTGGGCTTTGGCACTGGACAATAGACAATTGCTCTTTAGTTATCAAGACATAGTCCTTACTGAGACACAGTAGGCAGCCCTACACCCCTGTTTTTCCAGCGCCAAACCTTATGTGGGTAGTCATCCTGCATTTCTGAAAGAGGGTCTTGCTATGAACACCTCTTCAAATCCCTGAGTTTATACATGGGTAAAATCCAGTCATGCACCCCCAAACCTAGGGAATACCTATATGGGGCTTTTATAAACTATGTCTTGGCAGCAGAGTTAGCAGAGTGATAACAGAGAGTTAACTGTGTTAAACCCAGCCACTATCTCTGCATGATTTTGCAAATTTTCATCTTGCTTGGTTCATCCCCCATGTTGGTAGAGATTCTCAGGACATAGCCAAAGGATCTCTTGAGTGTTGAAACTTGGGCATGTATATGAATGTCTTTGTGTTCTTCTGGGACAGAGGAGAATCATAAGTCACTGGGGACTTTATCTACACTTCAAAACAGGCATATGCCAGGTGAAATAAACAGTGGGACCTTTATCCTACATCCTTTCTAAGTGTTTTCTGGCATTAAACCTGACTTAAACCTTCATCAAACTCCAGTGAGATGGCTTAGCGTATGGATGAAAGTGGGATCAGAAGTTAGATCCAACTTTAAGCCTTAGCTAACTCTCTAGGGTGACAACTTGTGTAGCTTCAGATAATTTTCAGTGTAACAAAAATTCAGCAATATAAGCAAGTTTGTACCAGTATTTTTCCTGTCCTGTCTAAGGTACTTAACTCCTGCAAGGAGGTTACTTTGTATCCCTGTAAAATCCTACAATGATAGAGCTTCCCAGCCTAAAATTGCAAGGCAGCTATTGCCTAGTGAAGGAATGAAATTGCTATTCTATGTTAAATTTGCATGTGAGTTTCTAATGAGACAACAAAATATTTAGCAGTCTGCTGATTACCTTTAATTACAGAATTGATGAAAAAGCTAACCTAGAAATGGAAACTTCACAGTTCGCTGCTTAAGAGAAATTGCAAAATTCCATCCTTTAATGCTATTCAGGCTTGGGCATCACCAGAAACATTCTCCAGAGACCAGGCCTTGTACTGCTCTTTTTCTCAAAGAGCCCCTGGAAGTAGCCAATAAATAGGATTTCTGTTTGCTGACATATAAGGCTCTACTTCTTTATATTTCATTTTTTTTCTGGAGTTTAGCTAAAAGAAAGCTTGTATTTGAGTGCCAGAAATTAGTAATTGCCTGTTTCTTTGTAAGGTCATCGTGACAGACTGGCTTCATCTGTTGAGAAATAATGTCATGTAGAAATTGGAATAACAGTCAGGTCAGAATTATTGAAAAAGAAGTATTCTCCCTCCTAAGCTTTAACTGAAAAGTCTACTTGGCTTTTAGAAAACAAAAAATGTGCAAGAATAAAGCCTTACCATAACATATCTGGAAGAAATAAGATTCTCTGCCTTGGACAAACATAGATTTTTTTTTCCTGGGAAGATTTAGGGTGACTTTTAAAAGTAAATTTTCATCCATTTTTGTCGCGGGTTCGGTTTGTAACTGGGCGGAAACACCAATTTAGTGTAGTGGTTTGGTCCAAAATACTCATTACTGTTTATCTGCTGTGAGATAAGAATTAGAAGAAATGCAAAACAGGCACCAAACTTGAAAGAATATAAAGAAGTTTATTAACAGACCTAAAAGAAGAAAAAAAATTATACCACCTTCAGAACTCTCCTCCTCCCCCCACCTTCCTCCCTTCTCCCACTGACAATGTTCAAAGACAACCCTTAAGATGTTCAGTCTGTTTACCACTTCCATAATAACCTTGTTCAGTCCATTTAGAAAGAGAAGTCTCTTCTTGCTCATGCTATGAAAACATTATCACAACGAGACAGCCGCCCACTTCCAAATATTGTTCAGTCCATTTAGGAAGAGGAGTCTCTCTGCCTGCGTGTGAGTCCTTTCCCCCGACTTGCAGCTTTTCCCGCAACTGCTTTCGAGGGTCCACTCTTGAAGTTTTTTGGGGTACAATTTTAAGGTTGAGCCGTTCAGAAACAAAAACAGAGGCCCTTCTCCTTCCCTGGGAGCAAAGGGTCTTCATCATCTTCATCTTTAGGACTATCTCTGGGAGCATCTCTAGGAACTGAGGTTTTCTCCTTTCCCATTTGGAGCAAAAGTCCTCATCTGGTTCATCTCTACGGACTGAGGTTTTCTCCTTTCCCGTTTGGAGCAAAAGTCCTCATCTGGTTCATCTCTACGGACTGAGGTTTTCTCCTTTCCCATTTGGAGCAAAAGTCCTCATCTGGTTCATCTCTACGGACTGAGGTTTTCTCCTTTCCCATTTGGAGCAAAAGTCCTCATCTGGTTCATCTCTCCCTGTCCAAACTTCTCATGAAATTACAGCTGCGTCAGCATCTGCCTATCTC
>NW_008238359.1:6407093-6419959 GCF_000691975.1 Corvus brachyrhynchos
GCAGCCACCTGTCCCAGCGCCGGAAACGAGAGAGAGCTTGGAGGGGGAGTTTGCCTATTCTTAAATGTGGATCACAGAGGTGATCACAACTTTAAGTGGCTTAGAGAATTGTCCATATCCAAACTGGCCAGCTGATAGGTTCTGTCAGTTCCCAGAGGAAACTGTAAGCACCCCTTAGCAAGGACGTCCCTTCCGGGACTATGCTTGCTAACCTATGACAATTTTCTTCAGTGTTTGGCAAGTATGAATCAACATTTACTCCACACAGGGAAACTAAACCACAGAGTGCTAATTATCCACAACAGTGGATCCATTATCTGGATCCAACATTGCTGTTAAACTCATGTGGTTATGAAGAAGTGAACAGTCCTTGTGACTTAAGTGTGTTTGCTGCCATGCCTGCAGAAGGTTGGTTCATATAATGATTCAACAGGAGCTGATAGAGAAGATACTCAGTTCTCAGTCAGGAAGATGGAATGGATGTGGATCGTGGTATTCATCTTACCTTACTGTGAATGCCCATATCTGAACTGCTCATCCTGTGCTCCTCCTGTCCTAGAAGAAATGGGCACTTCTAGGGCAAAATTAATCTGACTTTTCATGGTGGGTCAACCTTGGCTGGCCACCAGATGCCCACCAATCCACTCTCTTACTCCCTCTGCTCAGTAGGTCAGGCGAGAAAATGAGGTGAAAAGCTCATGGGTCAAGATAAAGGACATTTAATAAGTGAAAGGAAAGACCACATGTGGAAGCAGAAAAAAGCAAACTCAATTTCTTCTCTACTTCTCATCAGCAGGTGATTTCCATCCACCTGCTGGGAAGAATGGTCTTTGTACATGCAGTGGTTGCTTTGAAAGACAAATGCCTTAATAATAAATGACTCCCCTCACTGCCTTCCTCCTTTTCCCTATCTTTTATTGCTGAGCAGAAATATGGCGTGGAATATCCCTTTGGCTAGTTTGGATCATCTTTCCTGGCTATGTTCCCTCCCAGCCTTTTGCCTACCTCCAGGTTACAGTGCTTGGGAGTCAGTGGTGGTTGAATTGCCATCTTGATGCTGGGGATCACTGCTCAGCAGTAGCCAAAGCACTGGTGTTATTTTCTTCAGGATGAGATGGACCTTGGTCTGAGAGAGTCTTTCTCACTGTGAACTGCAAAGTAGAAGGTTAGTTAGGATACAGACACCCCAGACTTTTCTCCTCTATTAGTTTGTAGTTAGGAATATTCTAGCCCACTAGACCTGCATTGGATGGGATCGATTTCTAAATAATTAGTTTTATCAGAAATTAGGAAGAAAGAAAAGTTTCATGGTTTGTAATCAGAAACGTGTCACAGGTTTTTAACCTGGCTGAAAACACAAAAATAATCTTTGCAGCTGCAAGTGCCTAAAACAAGGGTTCAAGGACTTTTCCACCTGCTGGTCTTGGTGAAGGTTGATGCAATCACCATGTTCTGCAATTATCACTTGACAACAGCAGATTAATACTTACAGTGGATGCTATTAATGCATGCTTAACAAGATGAATACTCCTGCTAATGAATCCCAGTAGTCTCAGACATCAGAGGAAGGTTTCTGTGTGTGCATGTGCATGTGAAAGCAAAAGCAAACCACCAGGGGTTATTGGAAAGCTATTATCAACCTTCTGAAAGCTGTATATCAAAGACAAATAAAACGGCTTCCAGTTGGTCTTCCAAATCTGGAAGTTCTACTACTAATGGGTATTTAGTGTTTGGACAGATATATACAGTTTAATTTCCACCCCAATGTATTGAAGACACTGGCACTGTAGTAAGGCCCAGGATACAGGGTTTGTCATTGATAGTAAGAGGCCACAGACTGCAAGAATCTATCCTGGCATAAACCCATTTTGAATGTTACTTTGGTAAGGAGCTGGATACTTAAAGTCCAACGTTAGGAAAACTCAGGTGCCTACAGTTTAACCAGATGCCTTATGCAAGACCCTCAACCCTCAGTCTCAGTGGGGAATTATTTTTATCTAGTTTAAATGAATTGTATGACCATGGTTTACCATGATATATATGGTAAAACTTGGCCTTATCATATACAGAAAACCCCAGCCACTTACCATGAGTAAGGAAAAATGACCTAGAGTAAGCATATTATATTGTCGAACAATAGCTGTGTAAAGTAACCTCAGAACCCCCAAAACAGAGAAGTATATAAAGAAGAAACCAGCACCCTTACCATCAGCCTGCTTGTGACTGTTCACCCCAAGCTAAGGCAGCAAATCACATAAATCACCATAAAGCAGCAAATAAATTCGGAGACCCCAAATGGATGGGGACAGAGATTGCTGTGATGGGTTTGATGAGAGCACTGGACTGTGACTGGCTTGAACGCGGGGTAGCCCTGGGGCAGCTTTACATGGATACCTCCTGTCCATCTGGAAAGGGTGAAGGTTCACCCCTAGCATCACAAACTGTCTAAGCTGTTACTGCAGAAAGCAGTAGGCACAGACTGGAGACCCTGTACATCTTTCTGTCATCTTCTTTCCTTGCTCTGGGTAGGCTTTGCTATTTAATTCATTAGAGTTGCCCTTTGTGAATTTTTGCACCTGTCACATTTTAGTCACACAGTATATACAGGTGCAGAAGTTCTTGGCATTGCCCAGATCTGACCTTGGTCAATGTAGAAGTGATTCTGCCTTCCAACACAGGTAATAAAGGCTCCCTGCTTCCCACCAGTCATTTGTAGTCTCTGGCATCCCACTGTTTGTCAGTGTCACATCTCTGATGCCCTGAAGGACGGCTTTTTGACTCAACATGTGCCTTTGGCTCCTTTCTTCAGTAGCTGTTGCATCAAGATGAAAGAATGTGAAATAGAACTTCAGCAATTTCCTCTTTCTCTTGGCAATAGAAGGAGATTTTTGCAGGAAAGATAAGCCTTGGCTGCCTTCATCTAGACTGCCCTTTCCCTCTGCCACACAATCTCCTGCTGCCTCTACAGGAAGACACTAGAAGATATTCATGGGTTTCCTAGGCCAGGGGCAGCTCTTAGCTCCTACAAAACTACAAACATTCAAATGCAGACCAGACTACAGGAGGAAGAGCTTGCAGCCATCCAGCAGGCTTAGATGCTTCCTTCTTCTGATGACTGTAAAGAGAAAAAAGATTAATTGATTGGAAGAAACTCACACTTATTTAGCTGTACAGCTGGATGCAGATGGTGATCTTTACAGGGTGCAATTGCGGAAGCACCCATAGCAGCTTCCCTAAGATACCACATCCAGTCATCCTCAGAAGTAGTATTTTTATTTATTTTGGGAGTA
Source organism: Corvus brachyrhynchos (assembly GCF_000691975.1). Classification (NCBI taxonomy): domain Eukaryota; kingdom Metazoa; phylum Chordata; class Aves; order Passeriformes; family Corvidae; genus Corvus; species Corvus brachyrhynchos. Next base: position 6,410,384 of record NW_008238359.1, read on the forward strand.
GGCTCCAAGAATTGTATATAGATTTCTTTTAAAATACCATTATGTCTCAGTCTCTCAGTAAAGTCAAGATAAAAATAACTACAACAATCTTCTTTCAAGGATACCATTTCTTTGCTAAAATAGATGTAATTAATCACAACAATAGATCTAGAAATAGGAATCTCATTGTGACATTGTGGAGCATTAGTACATTAAATTACTGCCTTTTGCATAAAATAATCACTGAGCCAAAGCAGTAAATAGCTGATATTAAAGCACAAAATTTCTTTTTATATTTAATTTACTAAATATTTCTATTCTGTTGCACTTCCCTTGTTGCCTTTTCACAGTACTAAAGAAACCAATTTTTTCCTTTGTACTCTAACTAAAAAGAATTTTCCTTCTGCTATTAGTGTGGATGCTGGAGGCACTGTCTTCTCTATGGGGCTAAAATCCAGCCTGCAGTTCAATTCTGTTCTCACCAAAAATGGAGATTCAACTTCCCAGTAACTGCATTAAGATGGATATAAATCCTATAACCTCGCAGCCTTACACAGACAAGACTGACTCCTTCTTTCAGCACTTTACATGTTATAACAAAAATGTCATTTTTCCTTTTAAATTTGAGGGGAAGGACTACACTGGGATCTTACCAGTGCTTCTGAGGAAGGACCACCCTTCAGGTGCAATGGTGATTTACCTTCATTTCAGAGCACAGAGATACCTGTGCCTACACCTGTGAAATGGAAATCCCAGATCAAGTCTTTTCTCAACTTCGATATCTATACTTGTATGATTACTGGAGAACACACAACCGGTGCAAGATACCATACTAATACTCTACCCTACTTTTCCCTGGCCTTTTCTTAACCCATATGGCAGCTCCAGGCACCAGTGTTCCTCACAGGCAGTCCATTACTCCAGCCACAATGGCTGATTCACTCCAAAAAAAGGTAGAAGTTCATGGTTCAGCCCATTAGTGCTGCAGCAGTTACTCTATGGCTGAAGTCCTCTTTATTAACTGCTTCCGTTTGGAGGTAAGTTCTACACCATCACTGGGATTTCAGAGGTCTTATTTAGAAATGTATGAAGAACAGAAATGCCCATTCTCCACAAAGGTCCACTCATCACCTGACATTTAGCCAAAAGCCTCCTGCCAGAAGAGTAAGAAAATTAATCTCCTGAAAGGTTATCAGGCCTTCCTCTGTCTTTTAAGACTACTTTTCAAAATGATTCTCTTGAAAAACGGATCGTTGCCTGATTATTTCTATCCAGAGGAATTCTGAACCATGGCAATTCCATGGGGGAGGAGGACCAGGACACAGCATCAAAAGAGTCTCCACCACCCTCTTGTCTCCCAGGGGGCAGTCAGAGCTAAGAAAGCCCAAAGGCTGTTCTTTCTTACTAACTCTCTGGTACAATCCTACAGCTTCTGTACAGGACAGAGATGCAGAAGGACTTTCACCCATGTCTTCATGTCCAAATCCCTCCTAATTCACAACCAGAGCTCACAGGTGCAGCAGTAACACTGACACATTTGCTCTCTGCAACTTGAGAAAAGTAATTTGATTGCTGCATTTCATCTCCCCCTCTCTGCACACCAGGGCTAATAATAACCTCTTCCCTGCTGTGCTGGGTTTGCTGCATTAGTAGCTGTCTAATATCTATAGAAGGGGAAGGGGTTATTCAAGGGTACATCTCTCTGGCACAGTACAGCACAGTGTAAGGATACATACTCAGGAAAGTGTAATTAGGTCTGTGCTCTACCCTGGTAACAAGCTCATGGGGAACATGAGGAATGCTAGCCAGAAAAGAGCTTTGCAGTAGCAGCAACCAAAGTTTCCAAAACCTGATGGGTGAGTGAGTAACCTGTGTTCAGCTACCTGCTCTGGAGCTCAGACACCAACCCCTTCCAACACTTCTCCCTAACACCACTCATGCATTTGGCCTGTTTTTAACCCCTTTCCCAGCATCCATCTGATCCTGAACTTATTCTGGACCCACTGCACCTTGCAGTTGCCCCCATGTTTTCTCAGATGGCTTCTCTCACAGACATCCTCAGTCTGTGACCTCAGGAGCACAGCAAAGGGAAGGCAGAGACATGGTTAGCAATCTGGGTAAAAGCTTGACAGAAGGAGTTAAAATTTACATATAGAAATAGCTCTTTTCCAGACCTGTAACTGTGGAACAAGAATCCTATTTTGGACTCAGCAGTGCCCCACCTCCCCCTGCTGTGCAGACATTCCTTGTGCCCGGGCAATTCACTGCAATTCCTACCTCAGCATACCCTCATTTCCAGCTGTTGGCTCTGTGTCTTCCCTTCAATTAAGGGAACTAGCCAAAGGAAATTCATTACCATTTGAGAGCATAAAAATGCCGTTTTCAAAGCTTTTAAAATCCATTCAGGGTGCTGTAGGAGTTGGAGTTATTCTGCTGAACTGAAGTGAAGGAGGGTGCAGCATAGAAATTAGTCCAGAGCAGAAATTTCAGTAGCTGGACAAACTGCTAAAAGGTTCACATTCCTGGTATGAACTTCGTGTCCATTATGGTTTAGATCTGTACTATTTGGGTGTTTCTCTGTGTATTACTGAATATCAGAAGAAACATTTGAATTGGTCCTGTTCTTGCAGAGAACTTTAAACAGTAAAACAGCCAAATACAGCACATACAGCAGAAAAATTTCTTTGAGGCACTTGCACACTGAATTTCCCTGATTATTGCAGCATTTTTCTATATGCAGTTCTGACAGCAAAATGAAATACCAGCAAAAGAGTAGGAAAGAATAAGTAGATAAAGCATGGTAGTTTAGGGGAAAGTTTAAATGCAGTTCTTATTTTGGTTTTTAAACCAGATAATACAGTAGTAAGCAATTAGAAAGGTAGGTAGAAAAGAAGATTTATTTCATGTATTGGCCTACTTAACCTTAATCCCATCCACTGTTTTCTGTTCATATTAATCAGCACATTTTAATTACTGTGTTGTCTCTGTCCTGGTGCTCCTGATGCTGTCACTTATTGTGACAGCACTGCGTAAGGATTTGGAAGGGTTTGATTTGAAATGAAACATTCAAGTTCAAACACTGAAGCTCATTATAATGGGAACTAAAGTAGACTAAAACAAGAATTCCCACAAGTTTCCTTAAACAAATGTGCTCACATTGATATTCAGACAAAGGTATGTCACCACTGTGTTTCTGCCCTCAGAAACTGAGCTGTCACAGAAAGCTCCAGCACAAGGGCATGATGTAGTAAATATTGTGTCCCTTTTACACGAAGTGCTAAGTAAAGTAGAGTAGCTTACTGCTTCCAGTTAATCCAGGGCTGAGGTATCTTCTTTAGATGGTATGAAGCACCTGATTAAAGCGCTCCTCCCACCAAGTGCGCATCAAGGGCATTCCCATAAGTGCTCAATTTCCAAAGCATCTAATTACACAGTAAAAGTGTGAATACCCCATGAGAAGTCAGCCCATGACACAAGATAATTTGGACTTCAAGTCCATTCCTCTTGCACCCAGATAATCGTGGGAACTTTTATTCTTGAAACCAACTGAATGAGAAAGAAGGCAGCAGTTTTACATCATAGGTTACATGAGGGGAAGGCAGTGTGAACAACTGCCAGGGTATGATAGAGAATCATGAAATCATCCTGGGATGATGTTGATGAAATCTTTCCAATGACATTATGAATGTAGATTTTCATCCTTTTGCTTTCCTCTGTCTAGTTGTGCCATTCCCTGCCCCCCTCCTTTTTTTTTACTGCTTTTTTTTTCTGGCTCTGCAGTCCATTAGGCTGCAATCCTGCTGCAATCCTACTTCTCTCCCCTACAGAGCTGAGTGGGGATGTTGTAATCAGTGCTTCAGACAGCTTTTCACAAGAAAATGCCAACGGATTTAAAAAAAATTATGTCAATGACTGTAAAAGAATCACTGTAAAGTGCTTGTAATCAGCATTAAAATGATCTGCAATATAATTACAGAAGACAGCCTTAAAGTATGTGTTTTGATGAATATAAACAGCAAAGTGTCATCCATGACTGTTTCTCTGGTTTGAAATAAACCTTGGAATGCTCACAGTGCTCAACCCATGCAATAGTCTCAATGTTTCCATCAACATGTTCCCAAAGGGTGTATGGGCCCTGGGCTTTTGTGCGCCACAGGAGGCACAGGGACTGTTATTGCTCTTTGTGACCTGAGGCTCAGCCTCCTACTGAGCTGCCACAGGGAGCATATATGTTAAGACAGTCTAGAGAGCTAAGAAAGAGATGGCTGACCTACACAGCAAATTGCTGATCACACAACAAAGTAACAGCAGTGGCAGGAAAATAATTATGTTGTTTTAGCATACACATCAGCTCATCAGGGTACACTACCATCCAGCTGAATCATCTTCTACACTAGTTAGGACCAATGTTGAGCTAAGTATGATTATGTGGTCACCCAGAAATATAAATTACCTATTTTTACATGAGGTAATTAAAGGTTCCCTTCCTTGGCCTGAAGAATTCCCTTGTTTGCAAAAGCAATCCGTAATTTCCCACAGACACCTGAAAGCCTTTCTTTCACACTCCAAAATACTCATAAAACAAGAGGCAGCAAATCACATGGACCAAAACCACTCTTAAATAATCTCCTACCCCTCTAACAGTCATTACTAGGTCATTAATAATTGCAGAATAGTTTTGAACCATCATGTTAACTAGTTATTCTGCTAACTACTGTTACAGCAAATGGGTTCAAATATTTCAAAATTCCTCTTCAAACCAAATAAGAATGTCACATCTTTGACTCAAGAAAATGAAGTACGACAGCATAAAAAATAAAAATATTTATTTCTCTGAGTCTCACTGCAACTTCAGCAATAAATGAAACCTCTCACTCTTCAGTGTGTGTAATCAAACAAAATGCAAATGTATCTTTAGTAGATAGCTTCCCCTTCCCACCCTAGTCCATTTCTGCTTGTAATTTAATTACACTTAAAATTGGTTTACTTTACAAGCCTACAGTAATATCCATTTCACCAAACTTTAGTCAGGTGCATATGAGCTTGTCTCAAATTTTCTTTGTAGAAAATGAAAATAAATTAAACATTTTTTTGTGAAATTCTTCTGATCTGATCTATAGCTCTGTGAAGAGCCATGATTTTAAATGCCTCTACCACTTTCTCAGGCATTGGTATCAACATGGACTTTGTTCAGCTCTTGAGAACCTGCTGATCACACTGGTTTGAGAGACCTGGAAAAACTGAGCTAAACAGTTTAGTGCTCAGCTGTGTAGGAACCAAACCTGTGAATATGATACAAAAAGGCTGCTATTAGACTCCAGGATATTGATAACACATCTTTTTAATACGTGGCTCAATTTTTCCTCTCTTGTTCAATGGTCTGTGCTAGAGCAATTATCATGAACAAAGCCAAATTCAGCACAACTTGGTTCACTAATTTATACTGGAATAACATGATTGGAAGAACACCTGATTTTATCCTGAGGTCACTATAAAAGCTGGAGACCTGAAGCTTTGGTCCAGTTAAGTTTTGTAGAAGCTACTGCAGCATCATGAAATCTTGGCTTGTTTTTCTCCTTCAGCTCTGCAGGAGCAGAATTTCTGTCTACCTCAGTGTGGGTTATGTTTGCAGAACTACACCAAAGTGATGTGGTCCAGTGCAGGATGAGGATGAGCAGAGAGGGCTGTATAGACACTGCCATATGGGCCACCTCAAGAGTGGCATGTGTGCATCTCTTTCTTTAATAGTTGGTCTCCCATGCAGAGGGAGCAAGCAGGATGTAAGCAATCCCAGCAGACCAGAAGAAAGCCATTGCCTCTGAAGAGTGACCCAGACAGTCAAAGGAAGGTGACATGCTTGCCCATGGTCTGAGTAGGGCAAGTGGGTGCCTCTCTCCCAGCCTGTGTGACTTGCTGTAGGGCGAGGAGCAGAGGCCCTGTAGGACAGGCTCCCCGGTGTGTCCAGACCCACACTGTCACACTGGTCATCTGGATTGACAGGACTGTCACTGCTATGGAACCCTGGGGCTCTCCTGTGGCTGCAGGTGGTTTAACTCCCCAGGGCAAGCTCTTAACTTCCCATACTTACAGTTTAGCTTTACAGTACATTTGTTTCTTTCTGTTCCTCCTCCTCCTCCACCCTTTAAAAGCATAACCAGGGCATTTCTATTTCTTATATGTCATTCTGCTTTCCTTTAAGGTGCCTTTCAATAATTCTGTCTCCTCTGAGTTCATTCACACTAAGAAATGTAAACTCTGCTAATTTTTTCATGCAAGTATTTCTGTTTCAACAGCCCTATAATCCCTTTTTACATCTTTGCTGTCTAGTATAAGGCAATCATCACCATTTTCTGCATCTTTCCATTTCATAAACAAATATACATAATTTCAACTAACTTTTCATAGTTGCACTGATTTTATAATGAAGGATTTCTGAGTGTTTTATGTATGATTTAATTTTCAAATAAATCCTAAATGGGAGGTGATTCATTACATGATAATCTTACATGTTAAACACTATATGGATGTGTAACATAACAAGACAGATAATAATCAGCTTTAAAAATGAGGTTAGAAGAATAATGACTTTAAATGTTTCCTAACATGAAACAGGAGAAAAGGTTGACAAGACCATTTATGCAATAAAATAGTTATTGTAGGAAAGAGCTCTTCAAGAAGAAATGAAGACAAGAACAGATATTAACACATGTAATGACAAAACCCAAGATCAGGGCACAGGCTACAAAACAGTAATAAAGCAACCCAGCAGTGTCAGCACTGAAGATGACTGATCTGTGGAATAGGGTATAAAGCCAGAATCAGGATGTCATGCTTTGAATTTCTTTTACACTTCTCTCTTGCCACTTATTTCACCTCCATTTCTACTTTGATTTTATGACTATTCTATTTCTTCAGCTTGCAAAAGACAATGCTTCTTTAGAGCTCAATAAATTGTGAGGTTTTTATGAGGTTTTTTTGATCTACTGGTTAGAAAATTTGTGAGTCTGAAACATCACATTTTGTGTTCTTTTCAATTTGATTTTACTGTTTAATATCTATGTCATGTAGTTTGAATTTTGCTAATATCCTAGCTATTGGATCTTGTTGTGCTCTGCTATATTAGAAATCCTTATTGCATAACATTGCTCTAAGTTAATTTAGATAATCCCAAAAATGCAAGAAAAAAGTACTCTAGCACCAGTTTATTTCATGTTTGGAGAAGAAGCATGGATTAGTTGTTAGTTGAGAGAGACAGGCACCTCTACGTGACAATTTATCCTACCAATTTAAGATTGAAGTCTCTAGAATTGACTAACTCTGGAAGGGACTTAAACCACTGAATTGGAAGGGATGATCAAATCTCAAAACAGTGGATACAAGGTGTGATGAATTCTGACTTGGCAGGAGGTAGGAGCTCACTTGTTCAAACACATAATGGGAATGAATAGAGCACATATTTAAATGTCTGAAAACAGTGTTAATTAAGGATTAAAAAGAGATAAAATTTTAAGAAACTAACCGTTAAATTTTTAAATTTTGATTTAATTTTTTAATTAAAAGTTTGTGATAGCTTTATTGTATAGAGTGATAGATTAGGAAATGGGTAGAGATAATACAATTATACTGAGGTAAAAAGCTATGACACCTGAATTTATATAAATGAAACACAATTGAATCCCATGACTTCTGCAGGACCATCATGCTGCCACCAGTTCGGAAGTAATTTGAATCCAAGTGAATTATTTTGACAGATGGCACCAGATTCTGACAGACGGCAGCATAACGGAACTAAATTCCAAGTTTCAAAGCCTATTCACACCTATGACAAGCTAATAGCTCAGGATACAAACGTACCCCAGAAGAAGAATGAAGCAGGGAGGGAGATAGCAATGGATTCTGCAATTTTAGGTAAATTAAAGCACCTGTGAAATTGCTACTGGTTTTCATTAGTGAAACAGTTGGCCAAACTTGGGTCTTTTATCCAGCTGCCAGTTCTGATTTCTGCCTCCCTGTGACTTTGCAGAGGGTCCATGCAGCCCTGTGCCCTGACGCAGATATGCTGCTGATCATTCCTGCAACGTTATATTCCACACTCCTACATCTGTCTTTTTCTGAAGAGTGCTATTGTGCTGAGTGGGTGTAAACTCATAATAGAGCTAGCTGGCTAGATTATGTCATTGTTGTTACACTCCATGGCAAAAAATATTCTGTGCTATTTTTCCTTAGTGATCCCAAGCTTTTCAAGCATTGCAGATGTCATTGGTATTGCCATCTCCCCCCTCTGATTCTTAAAGCTGATGAAAATTTTTGTAAAATTATATACAAAGGAGAACTTATATATTGAGGGCTTTTGCAGTTCACATTTTTTTGTAAATGTGTACTTGCAATTTGAAATGCCAGTAACATTTCTAATAAAAGTAGAAAGGGACATTTAAAGAAAGAGTAGTAAGCATTTAAGTCCAATTCATTGTGCCTTTAAAACAAAACCTTTCAAATGGCTTCATTATGGAAGTTTCCTGTTTGAATTCTCCCAGTTCCAGGTTTGTTTTAAATCCTTCTAGAGACCTTTAGAAAATTAAACCTGAACTTTCAATCCCTGGAAAAAATATTTTCATTGATCCAGTTTCTTCCATCTTACCCATTCATCTACTAACTGGGAAACTCTCAGATGACAATGGCTCTGGAAAAAGGGTATGAAGAGATGTGATGGAGTTACGGTGCTACCCTTATCTGCCTGCTGTGTGCAATTGAACATATGTGAGTAAGGGACCAGGTGAAGGCATCTTCTCTGGTAAGACCTGGTAAAAATGTTTTCTCCAATTGTAGTGGAGAAAAAAAGATACATACAAAAAAAGATGATCAATTGGTGAGATGAGAGGAACATCTGGTACGGGCTACTGTCGGTCATTTTATCATATAGTTCTAGAAATGCTATTCTGTGACTAAGGAAGGTCTTATGGCTAGAAATAGAGGTAAAGAATCAAAGGACCAATAAATAGCTGGAGAAAGGCAAGGGCTTCAAGCTCAGGTCAAATGGACAACGAAAGTAAGGAATAGACACAAGTTAGAATAAAAATGTAGATGTTTTGTAAAGGATACAAGGATACTATGCAAAGATGTATAGCAACCAGAAAGAAATTTAACAAGGAAATTAGAAAAAAATATGGCTTTAAAAAGCTTTATAGAATAGTCTGTAGTGTTGACACACTGATATTGAGCAAGTGAAACCCTGCCAACCCTGAGAACCCAGTGCATCCCTGTCTCTGCAGCCTGCACATCTTTTCTGTCGTCGGGAGTATTTGAATTCTTAACAATTTTTAGCATTGGCTGAATAATTGCAAATATGAGCTATGTTAATATTTTTAAGAGTACTATTTTCACAGGGTCTTGTTCAATTTACTTTTGATGAATAAGACAAAATGCACACAGAAACTAATTTATCACTTTCATAATGTAAGATGCATGTTTTTCAGCTATGTTAGATACTAATTCTTTGTTCTCTTTATTTTGGTTTTTTTTTTTTTTTTTACTGCCCATTTCTGAGTTGTTTCTAGGGTGGGGCCTGCAGAACCAGGCTCAACCCCCTCTCTTATAATA
>NW_008238359.1:6420291-6442108 GCF_000691975.1 Corvus brachyrhynchos
TATTTTAGATACTAATTCTTTTTTTTTTTTTTTTTGGTTTTTTTTTTTTTTTTTTTACTGCCCATTTCTGAGTTGTTTCTAGGGTGGGGCCTGCAGAACCAGGCTCAACCCCATCTCTTATCATCACATGCCTCTACTCCTTTCTGCTCCATCCTGAGCTTTCACATCTTGAGGCCTCTTCTGTTGTGCCGGTCTGTATTTCTGTATACTACATCACTGTGTTAGTCATTCCACATAGTCATTCCATATCTCATTCCACACAGAATGACTGCTTTCTACTTCTATATATATAAAACTGCAGTTGTACTGCCTGAAGAGAACAAAAATAAAAGAAATTAGCCACAGAAACCTAATCAATTAGAGAAATTGCTGTTACAGCTAAATCAAGTCATACAAACTGTAGACAGGTCAGGAAAGGTTTGGACAAAGCAAGCCTGGGAATCCTCAGTCCTGAGGTCCTGTGGATTCAGTATCTGGGGTTTGGATTTACAGTAAAACAGGGCTGCACAGTTACACGATTTTCCAAGTGGAGGCTATATAAAAATATGACTAAGCAACTGAACTTCAAAGGAAAGTATTATTTCAATTTCCTGTGGCCAAAATTCCAGTTTGCTGATAGATGGATGCCTTGTCTGTATAAAACAGGTGAAAATGCCAACCAGTCTTATAAAAGGAATATGTTTTATGATGCAAACCTCTTTCTATGAAAAATTACTTCAAATAGTGCCCTATTTCTTTACCAGAAAGGTGAAAAGCTGTCCAAAGCTGAGCTCTTTGCCAGGATGATGCCTGGGTCATAAATTAATCACAGAAAAGTATCTCTTCTTAAAAAGGAAGGAGGGAGATATTTGTATTGGGGAGTTGGTCAGGTATGAAATAGACTTAGTCATAATGCTCCTCATACTGCTGAGATGTGGATGTTTCTGTGAATCCTATTATGTCAAAAGGATAATTTTTGTGATGGAAGTACCCAGATGCAACTCTGTGTTAGAAGTACGGTAACTACAGAGGAAGATTTTGTTGTATTCTGCCATACATCTCCTGTTTGAGGAACAGGGAGCACCCCATCCCTGTGGTTTGTGAGGGATAGGAAAGTTCTGATGATTTTACTCTGCTGTATTTAGCTGTATAGACTTCTAGTGTCCCTCAACTTCTAGTTGGTGGGGAACACTATTGGTCTTGCCCCATACTTGGTTTTGAAAAGAGCAGAGTTCTTTGCACACAGCTTTTCATTTAATAAAAATAGTTAGACCCCCCCACCTCCTTTTTTTTTCATCTTAGTCTATTCAGATTTCAGATTTTTGTTCTGTGAACATGTTCATTTGAGTGGATCTCTTTATTACTCAGTGATGCACTAGGTGATTTGGAGGCAAGTCACAATCATAGGAATTAATTAAACCTAGATTATCGTTATGTATATCCCATTAAATGTGCATAACTGGACTTTTGCAAAGTACCATTTATTTTGTCTTTACTTCTTAAACATCCTTTATGTTATTTCATTGTACTCCTTTTATATTGAAAGTGAGATTCTTCCCTCTCAAAGCTGCCTCTATTTCCAGGTATAGTTTTTCTTAATGACATGTCCCATTGCTGCAAAGACAGGTGGGATGTTAAATACTTCATTTGTTAATTAATAGATGCTTTTTCTGTCAAATATTTAAGAAGTCCAAGGAAATGTCATAGAATTTGTACTGTTTTTCTAATAGCCTACATTTGCTGTAACCAGCTACCTTCAGAAAAATGGGGAATATATTCTATGAAATTTTTGCATTTAAAAATATTAGTCAATTATAAAGGGTAGCTAATTCCCTGACCTGAGATAGCCACATGGGCTAAGTTAGGGCTCAGATAATTTTGCCGGAATGATTTTGTCCAAGATAATGATTTGGGAGCAAGTAGATGAAACCTCACAGGGAGGCTGTTCAGACTTCAGCATGGTCACTTGTGAGATTAGCTGCACATGGAAGATGGAAGGCTTAGTGGATGGATGAATGGATGGATATCTGATGTTCACTCACTGAAGGGAGCTGAATCTCGTTTTCTTTACAGTTTGCAATGCTCTTGATAACCAGGGAAGGCAGGGTCACTGCTTTTGAATTACAGACTCTCCCCCTGTATCTGAGCCACAACACGAAGAGATTTTATTTCTATAAGAAATCTACTTATTCATCTCATCAAAAAAAGATCTGATGTGGCAAGGTGGCAAGGTGCTCAACACTTACATCTTCTGACCTATTTCAACAGCTTGTCCCAGGAGACAGTCAGTACCTTGCAGAAATACTTCTATTGGCTCTTTGACTACTTTGTGACTATACCCTGAATCACCCAAGTTTTGTTGTAATGGTAGTTCTGTTAGGTAGAAGCTTGGGATCTCAGTGCTATTGGGCTCTTCTCTCCAAATAAATCACAGTTTTCATTTCTAGAATTCTTAGCACAGATCTGTATTGCTCCTGCTAACTAATGCACATTAATTCCTCAGCTGAGAATCTAGGACAGACTGTGTAATGGCTTTGTCTCAGGGAGCTGGCATGGGTGTGATACAGGTGCAAACAAATTCTCTCTGGCTTTTAAGTATCCATAAAAATTTCTTGGCATATTTGTATTGTTCATCTGTAAACCATAAATTTTAATGAAGTAAAACTTGACTGTATCCCTCCTGTCCATACACTTAGAAAAATACTGCACCATTAAAATGTTAATGAAAATTTTACTTGTGGGTTTTTTATTATTTTTCTATCAAAACCAGACAACTTTCCAACTACTTCCTCTCTCCTCCTGCAGTCTAGTACATCAACATCGTGTTCAAAATTATGAAGTAGGTTAGAAAATATTTTTCTCTTGCTTATTATTGTGATGACATTGGAATCAGTCACCAGTGCAGGAATGATAAAAGACACCTAAAGCAGTAATTCTCGAGTTTCCTGTTTTTCTTTTCGCTGATGCTTCTGCTTTAGTAGCCCCAGATTTGCACTCAGATAAAGTGATTTTCAAATAAAAATACCCTATCTGTTCTCAGTCAGCTGGAACTATTCATTCATACCACTCAAAGCCCATTAGGTATGCCTTTGTGCTCAAGGAATTTGGGGAATAAATGCTGTGTTGTCTCACAGGTTCACTTTACTCTTTTTCTGCACCATCTCCCTGGTGCAGATTCCCATGAGCTCTTAATAGAAATTCCTAGAAGTCAACCAAACCAGTCTGTCACACTCAATAACAGCCATCATATCACTTGAAGTCTCCACCATGTCTGTTTACTTAATTCTGATACTTTCTGTAATAGAAAATAACAGATACTGTTCACTGTAATGAGAAATCTAATGGCATTTGTACAAAAGGTGAATGTTTGTAGAACTGTATATTTTCACATGAAATAAAGAAAGAAGACAGGAAAAAGATAGTGAGTTAAAATTTTTATGGTAAATGAAGATGTATTTTATTCTTTTAAAATGAGGAAAAGGTGTTTGCTAATGCTTAGTTAATATGTATTAATAACTGTAAACGGAATAAACTGTTTTTTTAAAAAAATGGCTATCAGAAACAACATCAGCATTTTTGTTCTTCACATTGGCAGCTTTAAGTCCACTTCTTAGACACTCAAAATTTATAGATCAAGGATTTTTTAGCTTTTATGATTGTTCAGAGCTTCACTGGGACTTGTGTGCTCACTGTTTTTTCTCGAAATAGTAGGACTGAAAGATTTTTCTGAAAATCTGATATTGGAAGGAATGCTGTATGTCAGAAATCTGACATTCTGTTTTATTTACAGACTGATCCACTGAATAAATCAATCTATCTGATTGCTTCTCAATCACTAATGGATTTAACTTCCAAATACCCTTGAAGGTTAGGTAAATACTAAATATCTTCATTTTCAAAAGGAAACAGAGAAGAGGAGAGATTTTTAGCTTAAGTTTCCATGGTATTAAGCAGCCACTTTTTAAAGACAAAGTCAATAGAAACAACAGCTCTCAGTACTTCTGAAAACTGAAGTGATAATGGTCTAATTAAGTCACCAAATAAGTCAGTATCAGAGCTAAGGATACAGCTGAGGTTCCATGACTGCTTGATTGTAAACATAAAACTTTCTTTTTTTAGTCAGCAATCAGAAATGAGCACAGCCTACAGCAATTTTAATGCTTATGACTATCAGATTAAATACAGTATAAGACTATCTGCAGGGTTTTTTTTTTTGCAGGACAACCTGTGATTTAAGCCAATTGGCTGGTTTATGGAGTACCAAATATGGCAGAGAGCAGCTGTCTTGTCCTACCCTAGGGAACTAAAAGATCTTGGAAAAGTCCAGGGAAATTAAATGAGGGCACACATCTCAGATGTTAGTCAGTACTTTATCTTCTAGAAAACATTCATGTTTCAATCCCTTAGTGTTATATTGGATGGCAGGATCTTCCATTTCTTGGTGTTACAGCAAATTATTATTTTCCCATGTCCTGAAAATCAGAACATACATTTCCAGTACTCTAGGTATTTTTAATGTTGGGCCAGGTCAATAGGCAGAATTAATATGCTCTCTCAGCACCCAAAGCCAAGCTCCTAGTTAATTTTAATGGGAGCTTTGCTTGTGTCAGAATTGCCACTTTATTATTCTTAATTATTTTACTGCAGTGATGCTGAACAGTCACAGCTGTGTTCCCTTAACCCTGAATTTCTAGACAGTCCAAAAATAAATATCAGCTGCAGAGAAAAGCTAGTTTTAAGTTAAGACTTAGCTCACCTATACTGAGCAACTAAACACACAGTAACTGAACTATAGTACAAAAAGATCCTGTAGTCAATGGACAGCAGAACACAGAGCCTGGGTGTAACTACAGTCTGAAGAAGCTTAGGCTTGCTGAGCTCCTTGCTTATGCTTCTCAGTTGTGAACCTAAACTAAGGACAGATGAATTTGGGACTAAGTCCTCAAATATGGTAGATGACTTGCAGGCTCGATGTTAGTTGGAGTTAAAAAAGTGCTCAGTAACCCTAAAGTCATTATCATCCCAGGGAAGTTGATTGTCATTGTGTTAAATTGCAATCAAGAACCAGTACTAAGTGTTGTGCACTATCCCCCTGTGCACTGTACATGATTATATAAATTTTTACACGTAATGATGCATTTTTATGATATATATATTTCTGAATGTGACAAAGTGCTTCGTGCTGAGATCTGAGTGTTGGTGTGCCAAATGAAAAAGCACTTAATGACCTGATTACAATATAGTTAAGAACTGGCACAATTCTTCACAGAGTCTATTCATCAGCATGGGAGGGAGGGAGGGTTTAGCCCTTCCTAATGTCTATCAGTAGGACTGGGACAGGGTTCCACATTAGGGAACTTAAATGTATGTGTCTGTATGCATGCTTTGTGCTTAGGATTCCCTTAGAGAAGGAGGCTAATTCAGAGTTGAATTCAGTAGCCTAAATATTAACAACTAGTATAATTTGACATACTTTGTAGTGTGTGAGGTGACAGCCCACATAAGAAGCCGTAGGACTTGCTGCACACCTGTGCCCTTCAGGAGCAGGAGACACCAGATAGGTTGCAATATCTTGACCAACAATGTTTGTGAGCTCTAGGTGTTCAGCTCCTGTAGTGGGAGCCTAGACACCTATCTCAGAACATGGATTCCTACATAGGTGCATCTAAACGTGTATTTTCAACAGAATCTTAGCCCAGGGCCTTAATCTCCTAAATTTTTACATCTGAGCTAGATGTCTACACTTGGCCTTGCAAACATAGGTCAATACATAGTCAAAAGAAAATAAAGGCACTTTTGGGTGTTGTTTGTTTAGAAATTTTTTTCCACATAAGATTTTGTGAAATGACTTATATTCTGAAATGTCAATTTCTCCCCAGTGTCTGTAAAGGGAATGTAATTTGATGACACAAACAAAGACATCTCCATTTATAAGTTGCCACTTTTGATCAGAATGCCAGCACAGACAGCAAAAAGTATATTGAAATGGAAATGCATTTTCAAAACATGAACAGCAATTAACTTGGTGGCAGAAGAATTAAAGCAATTATTTATATATTCATGAAGAAATCCTTTCTGAGCAGGAGGACCCGAAGGCTGGAAATCTGAATGGAGCTGTGAGACCTGTTAGAATACACAATGTTGTATGAGCTCTCTAATCACATCAACATCATCATCTCAGAAGACAGAGACAAGGACGAAGGTCATGCCCTGTTATCAGATCACCAGCTGTGCAGCATTGTTAAGAACAAACTGAGAGTGGGAAGCACACATATCTAAGCATAGGTGCTGATATAAATAAGATGCAGCTGTAAGCTGGATTTCAATTTTATTTCTTTGTATCTCTTTCTAAAAGATTACATGTATTTTATCTGTGCAGTACAGAAATTATTCTTGCTCGTCCCTGAGAGCTCAGAAATTTGTGACTGTTGATAGAGACGTTGATGTTCCCTTCTGATAGAGAAAGTGAGGTTTAAGATAGAACTTTAAATGTGACTGAAACAGCTTTATGATAGGCAGTGTCACACTAAGATACCCAGAGAAAGCACTATGGATGTATATTTGCTTAGGCTAATGGTGTTCTGTCCTTTCATTGTATTCCCTTCTGGAAGTTCTCCATCATCAAGGGACAAAAGCAAGCATATAATTGTTACACTGGTTTGATTTTCTTCCCCAGAATAACTGCAGTTTGATTAGATGCTTTAAAAAGGGTAACAATAATAAATACCCTGTACCATAAATGAATAAACTGATATGTTTTCAGAAATATTTAAATGAAAACAGCAAACTCAAGCCAGATTAATAATGTAAAATAGAACAAAATAGAAAAATAAATTGAAAGACATTCTGAGTCTTTTTCTCACAGGACTAGACATAGTATCTGGAAATTCCACACTCCTAGTTCAGGTGTGCCAACTGGAAGGCACAAGCAGAGGCACTTGCCCCCCATATTTTAACACGGTCAGTAACTGTGTCACTGCATCTTGCTTTTATGGGTGAAGGAATAAGAAGTACATCTGTTCAGTGAAAATGTAGACAACCCTTGGTTCGTGAAAGAAGGATAAGAATTTTGCTGTCATCCCTGAATATTCTACTTTGTTTGTTCCTACCAGAACATTCACCAAAAAAACCCAAACCAAACCAAACAAATCCACACAATCCCCCACCCTAAACAAGCAAACAAATAAAACCAAACAAAAAAGCCTGAAGTCTGTTTTAAAAGATTTAGGCATTTTTTACCCTAGCACCAACTTTCACTTGATATTCCAATCTGCCAGACTCACCAGCAGCAGCAACCCTACTGTAGTACAGCACATGCCAAACCAAATGACCAAATGCTGCACTGGCCAAGGCATCTTCACAGCTGTGACAATTAGTACCCTTGCAACACAACCAGCAAAACACGTGGTTCATACACTTTTACTCCAGAATTTGCTATGTGTCACACAGTGCACAAAATGTCCTCCTGGAAATTGTGTGGGTGACACTTAACAACCACTATACATCAAAGAACTCACACAGGGAACTGGTGAAGGATAGAAACCTGCAGTTATCAGTGGAAAAGCATTGCACTTCCTAATGCAATAGAAATCTAAAAAATAACTTCTAAAGAAAGCCTAGAAAAGCAATTCATAACCACAGGATTATTAGAATTATGGTCTCAGCAGAAATACCACTTATGGCGTTCATTACGGTCTTTTTTTCCTGCCCCTATTCTATTGCACAATCACTAATCATGTTTTCTTCTCTCTGTTGCTGTTCTCTCTTCCCCTGCCAATCCCCCAAAGCTACTAACCATCCTTCTTTGTGTAGCTGATTAGCTTAATGAGGCTGGACTAACAGCACTTACGTGCTGTCTGTCTTGGATTTTATTCCTACTTATCATAATGGATGAAGGCCATCCACTTTTCCAGCTAACCCACCTGGGGGTCAAAAAAGATGAAGGTTCTCCTAAAAACCTTGTTTCTGCAAAATAATTTTTCACCTCATGAGAATACACTCTTCTTTCTGCTTAAAGAAGGAGAGGTATTTTCTCTGAAACCAGTATTCAGTGTACTCAGTGCTGAAGGCAGAAATCTCACAGTAGTTCCAGCTGCGTCTCCAAAGTGACTTCAGGGACTATGACCTTCAGGAGAGAGCTTGTTTCCTGAGAATTAATGAAATTTATCTGTAGCTGCAGAACGGAAATCGTGTCCTACAAGAGCTCATTTTCCCTGAAGAGAGAGCAGACTGTAGAGTGAAGTGCGACTGGGTTATTCTGAAAGTAATATCTGGAGGTCTCTTCTGCTGAACTGTACAGAGGAGTGTTAGAATCACAGCTAGAGTTTTAATGGGATTAAAAAGGAGCAATGCATACAAAATTCCGTGATCATTGAGGCCAGCATGGGTAGCTGAGGCTAGCAAGGGATGTCAAGAAGTTGCTAGTTCATTCCGCTTGGGCTCTGAGCACCTGACTTCAAGTCTCTATTCTGCCATGCCTCTGTGAGAAATTTAGGGTAATATTCAACAAATCATTTAGCACTGAGAATCCCAAGTACAAAATTTGATCTTTTGACTTTCACTGACATTTTGGTTATCTAATGAAGCAGTCTGTCAAAAGCAAGCAATCCCTGGCTGCAGCGTGATGGCACTGAGAGGTTTATGTCTACCTTTTTCAAGATTTGGGCGCATAGAGCAGATTGGCCATGACTGGGCTATTTAGGGACAGTCTGGCATCTCTTTAGAGCCTTTAAGTCTTAAAAGTCTTCTATTTGCTTGTTTGCTTGAATTGCAAGTGCCTACAGGCACAAATATTGCATTGGCTAAGGTCACACACCGTTGGGGAATGTAGAGATGGAGGAAACAAAGCCTGCTGTCATCCTTGGGACAGAAGACTGTGTGGGGGTCTAGGAGTCAAACATAGGCCCAGAAGTGCAGGAATATTTCCATGTGCACAGTTTATGTATAACACATGATGGAAAGCCTGAGCAGTGATCTGGAAAAAAGTAAGAACAATGAAAATGACAGAGTTTAAGCATGTTGTTGCTCTTTAATTGTCCCTCTGTGGAATGGCATTAACTGCACTTTTGCATTTTTAGGTATACATAGGAGTCCTGTAGTGACACCACTACTTTAGCACTGTGTTTCCTTTGTAGGAAAAAATAAGTCAGAATCTTCAAAATTTGGTGTTGGATAGTACCTATAAGGTCACAAAAATTCAGTCCTATTTTCCAGCTAAGGCTGAGATAGGCAAAACAGCATTAAAAATTCAGAATATTCTGACTGCCACCAAGCCAAATCAGACTGCATTAAATTTCAGATTCTTCTGAAATCTCTAGTGATACAGTCTTTAAGCCTTTGATCTTTGCTTTGATTCAAAAGACATTAGGTGCTGCTTTTCCATGCAAATCCTCTGTACCTATAAGCTTCCAAATTGGAGAAAGTCTGAGTGGGAGGAAGAAATTTTCAGAAAAAAAAAAATTCCTATGGCTCTTGTTGCTTGGCAACCACTGCCTTTGCCTCTGTGTTAAGGAAAATAGCTTCCTTTGGAGTTCAAGTCTCAAGCCTGGCTTGACCTAAAAACAAGGGGGAAATAAAAGTGCTGTAGGCTAGGTTTTTCAGTAATTGCAGAGCCACTGTTTTCCCATGCCATCCAGCAAAAGGATATAGGGAAAGCAGTCAACAAGGAGTAAGGATTCATGATCTTCCTGTTGGTCATGGGAATGGATATTTACAGAGTCCTTGAAATGATGCAAAAACACAGGAGCTGCCTTTTGGTGACACACTAAAAGATCTCAGCCCATTTCGTGCATCAAAACGAAGGTGGAAGAGTGACTTCACTGTATAAATAAATGAATGGGGGAAATGTCTTATATAAAATGACTTTTCTGTCTAGGAGACAAGTGTTAAATGGAAAGCAGTTCCTTTGCCAGAAGAAGGGAGGCATATTTATGTTGAAATTAAGGCTCACATTTTTAACAATGACAGCAATTAACTACCAAAGCAAACTGTCCAGGGAATCTTGTACTCTTTATCACTTGAACTCTTCAGGTTAAGGTAGATGCTGTTCAGAAAACACACATTAGCCAAATAGATTAAATACAAAGGAAACAAACTGAAAGGAAGTGTTATGTGATATGCAGGGTATCAATGTGGATTTATTGTACATTTATCTTGAGACTGAAAGAAATGGTTGGAGTTTTTTCCTCAATTATAGTGTGCAGGGAGTGATTTTCCTCTGTAGCACCTAGGGTAGCCTGACACAATGGCTTCACCTCTGAAATATGAGGAATGACATACTAAGAGTTTAGGGGCTTATGTCATACAGAAGAATTTTTCACTTAGGTGGGGAATGAAGTGGCTGTTGGTACAGCTCTACTAAGTTCCTTAGAAAACTTAAATTCCATTAGAAAATGAAATATATCTCTGTAAATTTTTTCCCCTTTCTGTTTTACTCATACCAACACACAATTTTTGTGTGGGAGCTACTTTAATTTTCATCCCTATGAAGACAGCTGTTACAACCATTTATATTTGGATGTCCAAAAGTATAAGGTATGGTACAGACAGAAGAGGAAGAAACTTAGATTAAAAATTGCTTCCTCAGACTCCCCCAGCAAATAGTGTCTCCTGATTTAGGAGTGCAGTTGTCCTCAGTTTTCATGGTTGGGGAGGGAGAGAAGTTGTGCTTTTAATATGACTGCCCAAGCTGTTCTGTAAGAGCATCTGGAAGCTCTTATAGAGAAGCACTTGCACTTAACTAGGGCACAGAACAAATTCAAAGGAAGAAAGAATTCCTTATCCATGAGAAACTCAAAGCTTCAGAAGATATTCAGTTTATTGGCTTTTGTAGGCATTGTTTCATTTTCAACACAATTAGCAGAAGCTGTAGCTCGTATTAAAGCAGGAGAGTACTGTTTCACACCAAAAGCCTGTAAGAAACATATATAAAACATGACCCTTGTGTAACTTCCACAAATACCATATTGCTGTGGCGTAATCCCGGTAGGTGCTGAAGCACCTCACAGCTTGCTGCTCACACCACCACGACCCTGGTGGGGTGAGGGAAAGAATTGGGAGGGTGAAAGCATGAAAACTCATGGGTTAGCATGAAGACTTGGGCTGAGAGAGAACAAAAGCTGTGCACCCAAGCAAAGCAAAATAAAGAATTCTTTCACCACTTCCCACCATCAGGCAGGTGTTTAGTAACTTCCAGGAAAGAGGGCCACATCACACGTAATGGTAACTTGGAAAGACTGATTCCGTAACTCTGAACAGCTCCCCTTCCTCCTTCTTCCCCATGGCTTTTATTCCTGAGCAGGATGTCATGTGGTATGGAACACCCCTTAGACCAGCTGGGGCCAGCTGTCCTGTCTGTGTCCCTTCCCAACTCCTCGTGCCACCCCAACCCCCTCACTGGTGGGGTGGGGTGCGGTGAGGAGCATATGCTCAGTAATAACTAAAACATCTCTGTGTTATCAACATCGTTTTCATCACAAATCCAAAATGTGTCACTACAAAATCTATGAAGAAACTCTACCTCAGCCAAAACCAGTAAACATATATAGGCTTCTCAGGATGAATACATAACCTGTAGCTTTAATTTTCAAAGTGTCACATTAAGACTATTAACCCATATGATGAGATATGCTTGACAAAGTTAGATGAAAAAGAGCAGTCCATTTAATAAAGTTCTAGCAAAAAAAAATGAAGAAAGAAGTTGATTCTACTGATGCATGATGACCTGGGAGCAGCAGTTTCAACAGATGAGTTAGGGACTTTAAATGGGCAGTCTGCCTAATACCCACATTGCAATCATACCCACCCATTCCCTCATTAGGATTGAGGGTCAGTCAGTCTGGAAACTAGGTAATGAATAATCCTCCTGAACACAAATATGAAAAATTGTTGTTAATTTAGACACCTAAATTAGGTAGTACAAACCTAGTGTTATGTCTGGTTTAGAGAAAATGGGAAAATGTACTTGGAAAATATGCCAATTATACACTTACACAAATTTACAATGAAATCAGTCTGTCTGTAATAGATTGTTTCTTAGTTCCAAGCTTACTGCTCAAGTAGGTTTTCATTATTTTAGCTAAATCATATATATTTCATTTGGCTCATTTCAAATCTGAATTAGATTTAGCAAGAATTGCAGCTGATGTTCACAACAAAATACCAAAATAGTTGGCAAACGCTGCATATTTAAAATGCCTAGTAAATCTGCTTTTATCAATAAAGTGCCAGGCCATGAAAGTTTGTTTCACATCATGAATGTGTGCTGGGTGGTTCCATGCAGTCAGGGCATCTGGTCAAAGTCAGTAATGTGCAGATGAGAAGGCAATGGAAGAAACAGGTGGAAATGATGTCAGTCCATGTCTGTTGATGAGCATTTTGCATCCTCAGGTGTGACCAAAAAAATGCATTAGTCCTTCTACAACCGGGATGAATCAAGGTAGGGACTGGAGTCATTATGAAAGAACAACCTAAAGTGACATGCAGCCCAAATATGCTCTCAAGCAGTAACAAGGGAGAAGCAGGATTTATGTTTTAGTTGAAGAGAGAATAGAGTATTTGTATTGCCTTTGGTAAAGATTCACTCTAAACACTTTAGTAAAGAGATGCACTCACTTTCTTACTTGCCTTGTGTCTCAGTAATATTTAATTACACAATAAAAGCAGAACAGTTTTATATGATAGCAAAAGAGAGTTTTCCCCTACTTTACACTGAACTGGGTGATTAGACTAATTGCCTCAGGGGAGAAAAGAGACAGACCTTTAGCTTCTGAGGAGATTTAATCACGAGTTGTTTTGGAAAAGGCAGACACTTCTTGTTCTCTGCTGTGGGTTTGGTTGGCTGTTAGTCTCTGAAAGAGTCTGCAGTATCCACTGTGGTGGGGAAGTGGGGAGTATGGTTACTGCCTTGTTTGTGGCTCTGCAGCGTTGTCTCTCTGACACCCTCAGACCTTGGAAATCCTGGGCTGGAGCAGATCTGCAGGAATCTTTATTCCTGTTTCATTGGTGCTGTAGCATGACCTAGCAACTGAGTGATTGGAGTCTAAGATAATCAGTTTTGGACTTTGTTACACACAAAGATGCTTAGTTAGGACACGGTCATTTGAATCTCCTTGATAGATTTAGCTCTAGGTGAATTTTTCATTATAATGCTGCTTACAATATCCTGAACTGCTCTCATATTTCCTTGCATATTATTTGAGCGGCTGTGGGGAAAGGAAGATAATTGTAAATGATGTTAATGATAGCACTGTCAAGTATTTCTGATTCTAGATTATTTTCAGAATGTAAGAAAAAAGGACAATAAGTGAATTTAGAAATGAAATATAAGGACAATACACTTTGAAAGGAGTTGTGGTTTGAAAGATGTGTTAAAGCTATAAAATGGTTATCATTTAGAGTCTTTCTTTTGGTCCTTGACCAGGCAAGACCCTGATAAATCTGGCCCTGTTTTGAGCAGGGATTGAGCCACAGGGCCCTCACATGCTCTTCTGAACTAGACTGCTGAATGAGTCAGTGGTTTTACATGTCTTGCTGAATTAGGAACTGAGACTGGTTAGATAAATCGACCTGGTAACATTTTTTCCACCCAGGTCACACTAAAAGATTATGTGTAAATCTCAAAGAAGTTTGCAGTGACATTTTGTTCTTTAACTTTCTTTTCCCTTCCACTGTGCTCTGGAAGACCAAAAGAAGGACTATTAACAATAATCATGAGAGACGAGCCTCCACCTGGCTACAATCTCTTGCCAGACAGTTTTAGAGATTGATAAGGTCACTCCTGAGCCTTTTCTCCAGGCAAAACACCCCTAGCTCCTTCAGTTGCTCCTCATAAGATTTCTGCTCCAAGAACTTGGTATTAGCTCAATAATTGTCAACATAATTTATACATAGTGACGTGCAGCGTTTAATTTCTGAATAGCCTGGTACCTTCACAAAATTTGTGGAATGGGGCAGAGTAGTTTTGACTGGGCAGAAAATAAAGGCTCCTCCTTTGCCATAAGAGAAGGAGTGCAAGGATAGCTTAGAGGACTGTGGTGCCTTTAAGCAGACACCTTGTAAATGAAACACAACCAGAATCTGCAAGTGTTCAGTGGCTGAAGATCACAACCTCTTAGTAACATTGTCATTTGGCCTTAGTCTACAAAAACAATTCCTTCAGCTTATTTACATTTTAACAAACCCATTCATGGGGCTTAAGTGTTTTGTATGAACCTAGAAAGTAGTCTCAGAATTTCACAAATCCAGAAGATTTGCCCACCTCTTGTATAGCTTTGAATAATTGGAACAAATTAGATTGGCTTTGCTTTGCAGAAGAAGAAACCACTCTGGCTGTTCTTAGGACTGCTTTTCAAGTATTTCCTTTTGATCTATGTGTTCTCCAATTGATGTCAATTAATGTCAAAATGACTGCTTTCTATTTTCCCACCATTTCTTACAGCCTTTCAGAATAATGATCAGTGGACTGTAATATCTTGCCTGCCTGTACCTTCCCAGAGTTACACACACTTTTTGAGTGTAGGCAGAACTGAAACTTTAAAGGTACTTATCTAGTTCCTGAGGCAATGGAAAAGCAAATTAATTTCTAATAGTTTTGTAATGGCTGCAAGAAAGCAGTTAAAAGCAAAGTTTATTTTTCTTGGGAAATAAAAAAATAGATGAAATCTTCAAGATTAATGAAATTTTTCTTTGACAAAACCCTTTTTCTGAGTTACAACACCACAGAACAATATATATACACCAAAAAAAGATGCAAAAGGATATTTTTAGACACCATTTGGAAGACAAATAGTGTAGAAATACTGACAATTTATAGTGGCAGTCTGTACCTTTAATAAAGAAACATTTTCCTCTTCATTTGCCTTTGTTAATAAAACAAAGAGATGAATCTGGTTAGAGCTGAGTGCTCTAGCAAACTCTTGTGGATGGGGAATGACTTTCTGTCAGAAGACACACACAGTCATCCTTCATTGTTCCTCTTTTGTTATTATTTTGCTAATTGCTTCATATTCCCAGAAAAGGAGCGCCTTTGGATTGTTACTAGAAATTCCTAGTAGCTAAGGAGGATGATTTTTATAACTTCATTTCCTGTTGCAGGAAGTTTTGGGTTTATTTCTGTCTTAAGAAAAAGAAATTATTGTGTGTCTAACAATACAAGGAGAGGAAACCAAACACTACGTTTTGTACACTCAGAAAAACACCTTTAGTATAGCTGGTTGAAACCAGTCCTGGTATGATGTTATTAAAAAAGTTGATGAAAAACTGAAAAACAGTTCTACTTTCTCCCACAACTTGCAACTCATCTGTAGAACTCATTATTATATAATATTGCTGAAGCTAAAAGTTGGAGAAGAGTAAGGTCGTTTTTAAAAAATAAAACCTCATCCTTTTTCAGAATTATAAGGTTATTCGAAATTATTATAATGGACAACAGAGGGATCATGCTTTTTAAAGGAAGCTATGAGAAGGGCAGACTTACTCATAGCAGGGTTTATGCAGGGAAGAGACAAAGTTGGAATAAGCTTGGGATACTAATGAAGCATGTCTCGATTTCTAATTTTTCAGAGGTCGGAGTCCCTGGTGCATACTCTCCACTGCTGGCTGCCTGCAGGGTTTCTTACCACATTTGGCCACAGTCTTTGTCAAGCACAGAATTTTGGATGAGGAGCACAACTGCTCTGATGATAATGCTTGAATTCCCATGGAATGTACTGGAAGACATAAAAGAACTCATGTGTAAAACTCACACCAAATTCCATCTGAGGCGATAGGAGTTTATTGGGATTGCTTATTGTAAAATATTGTAAAATTGGAAACAGTCATACCAAGGAAGAAAAGATTCAGCCATTGCCTTCCAAGCTCTACAAAATGGCATCTTAAACCAAGTGCAGATTTGACTCCCAAACCAGGAAGGATTGGGAGTTACACATTCAGCCTTGTGGACAGAAAAGAGACAGAACATTTGCCCCATTAACTCTATAGCTATTCTATTTTTTCAGTGGCAGCTGTATAAGGCTTTTCAGATTCTTAACGGCTTCAGTCAGAAGTGAATACTTTGAGAGGAAAATTAATTACAAGTATCCCCCTGCCTATTACAAATAACATGGATCTAACTTCCTGAAAAGGATACCTCAAATGCCCTCTTCCTGCTCTGATACTGCTTAAATTGCAATAATTCTCAGGGTTGTAAGAAATTGATGGATTGGATATAGTGATTTCCTGAACTCTCAATTCTAATTAAAATTCTGCAAGCTGACAACATGAAATACGAGTCAAAGTAATAATTCAAGGTCATTTTTGTGCTGCATAAAGTGACTTATTTGAAGTGGCAAGCTGATTAGGAATATCTGACAGAGAACACATGCTCCTTCCCTGTGCTTGCAGTTGTGTGATTTATTAGCTTGAAGGACAACTTTCCACCATTGTCAACAGACCTTGTCAAAGGAGAGAAAAGATATTTTCTAGCCTGACCAGGAGTCTGAACAACACAAAAAAGTTCCTCACAATGGGGCGTTCATAAAATATTTATCCATTCTGTATTTATTAATAATGTGAAGTATTTGTAGCATTAATATTATATATTTCTTACTGTAAGACAGAGGTTTAATGAGCACAACGCCTTGAACTCTCCTGAGAAGGGGAGCAAAAAGAGGGATGGGCAGAAATATCTCTTCTGTCATTTCTCATTTTCTGCCTTTTTCCCTTCCAGGGACTGGCATTCAGCATTGTAAGTTATTTTACTCTAATAAGATGTAATGTGGTGGCACATGTGACATTCCAGTGGGTTATTTATAAATAAAAGGTATGTTAGAACAACAGCAGAACTCTTGTAATGAAGAGTAAGCGCTGAAAATTGATGGCCACCTCTGCTGAATAGGTGTAAAGCCTTTTTTGGTTTTTTTTTTTCAAACATCACGTATGATGCATTTATTTCTGCATCAGAACTAATCCTGACAGGTTGCTCCAACGTGTAAACCCAATATGATAAAAAATGTACAATTGTTTTCATGTTATAACAGCATAGTTATAATGAAGCTTTCTTAAGTGTAAGTTAGTTTTCTAGTCCTCAAAGGCTCTGAAACAGTGGACTTCAAATTAAATTTTCTAAGCCTATTCTCATTGCATGCACCATGTCTGTGAACAGACAAATTTCAGAGTATCTGTCTTGGAGGGTTATGGTTTTATCTTCATCTAATAACTTCTTCTGAGACTAAATTGGCAGGGCTTTTTTAATCTTCAGTTTGAAATTTGTGATTATTTATCATTACAGTTTCCTGTCTGTGCTAGTGCTTGCCCTCAGAATTGTAATCAAGGCAAAAGCAGAAGCTATGCTAGGAAAAAAAGACAAGAGTTCTTCACTTGGGTTATCAATAATAAATCACTGTAAATTGATGTGAAAGACAAGAGAGGTTGAAGCTTCCAAATACAGTAGTTCGAGTAGGCCTGGGGCTTGTTTATAATAAAGAGGCTTTATGTGTCACTGTCTCTTGGTCAGGGGAACCTTAACAAGTTCTATTACATTTCTCTTTTTTTTTTTTAATTTAATTTAATGTGTTTTTTAACTCACAAAAGGGATAATTATTGCATAGTTTTACTCCTGCATTTTTTCTGTCTTCTTGCCATGTGCTCCCTTGGTTCCAGAAGTTTGCTGGATTTTAAAATAAAGGTTGAGAATGATCTGACCTGGTAATATTATTTAAAGAAATGAGCTTTGCTTTCCTGTGGTAGAAACTACAAGTGTGTTTGATGCTGTCATGCCTTTCCTGCCTTGCTCAGCCCCTTGCATTTTGTGCCAGCTTTGACAGAAAGTTCCTCACCTGGTATGTAAAATAATGCCTTTGTGGGCTACTGTGGACATTATTTGTCATTTCTGCGGAGGTTTGGATATTTTCTTCCTTGAATCTTCTGCAAGTCTCAAGCTTTTCACCTCTTTCTTGTGCAGAAAATGTTTGCACCCAGTTAGAAGTGAAGGTATTAGGCTTTGTGGGTTGTGGCAAATAACATTTTTCATCTCCAGTGTTTGGTAGTGTGAGTCAGTCCTTTTCTATAGTGATTTCACAGCTCTCTGCAGTCCTGGGAGATTTCTATGCCCACAGCTGCCTGTGTTTTCCCATCAGGTCTGCCTGCAGAATTACAGAGTCCAGCTGAAATTTTGATTTCCCTGTGAACACTTGTCAAGGTGACATTTCAGACATCACCATATTTGAGATCCAACTCCTCTTTCTGGTCAAGATGAAGCCAAAAACTCGTTTTACTTCTCTACTCCAGACTTGCAGGCTGGCACTCAATGTGTTTTATTTGGCACTTAAAAAACAACATTCATTTCTTGATGATAATAGTGCTTGCAGGCAAAAGAAAGAAAATATGGAGCCACGGTGCAGAGCACATCTCCTGGCAACATGAAAATTCTGCAGCTCCATTTCTGACTCTCTCAATATCTTCCCATGGGAAATATTACAGGATGCTTGCACTGCTGAGACATTTCCGTGTCAATGGGAGAGGAGGAGATGTGGATGATCTGGCACCTCCATGTCTTGTGAGCTCCTTGTGCCAAGTCAGTACCGTGCCTTCATGCAACAGGAGACAGAAACCACGTATTCAGTCCTTGGGGTAATGTGTGCAGGAGTGAAAATGAGCAAAAAGGCATAAAGCCTTCTTTATTTTCACTTGTTTTATCATCTGGAAGGTAGAAGGTCTCTGTGAATGAATTGCTTGAAGACCATATTTCCTCAAATATGCATAATTTTTGTGTTTGTACACAGAGTTGGAAGACATTTGTGCTTAGCTCTTAGCACATGGTGTATTTCTTCAATTCCCAGGACATTTGCATTCCCTTTATAAATAGTCTGAACAGGAAAATGAGACTGAAAGATTTTAGGTAAATTATTCAGATGATGAAGATGATTAAAAATAATTGGAGCTCCATTAATATGGTACTATAAAAAATAACAAATGGAAAAGTACCGGGATGAAGTATGAAAATAGAGATTTGAAAGGTTCATAGGAGATAATTACATTTCAGTCATTTTGTTTTGCAAAACACAATCATGTTTTAATACTCTATTTTGTTAAGGAAAAAAACCCTGACCACAATTTTTCCATATCTACCACTGTCACAATTTTTAATAGAGAAATTCCTATATTTAATTACTTACAGATTTTAGATTTACATATTACATAGCAGAAGTTACAAAATGTTCATCTTGAACTGTTTTAGCTTGCCTACTGCCAAGAAATACCATAAAATGGGGTGAAATATATATTTTAATTTAGTTCCAAATGAAAAAAAAATAGTTTTTTTGAGACAAGACAAATATTTAAAATAAAAATATTATTTTTTTCACAAAAATTTTAAAATAAAAAATTATGATGATATATTTTGGGTAGGTGATGTTCTATAGTTATTTTCCATTGCATATTTATTCTTCCTTGGGACATTATTGTGGAAACTGATTTGACCATTGGCTCACCTGTCACCTCACACTGCATACTGATGCTTCTGTTTGCAATGCCACCCAGGATCTGTGGTGGAAGAGTGTGGGAGCAGTATTTGTCACTAATTCTCCTTGCTCCTAAACCTTCTTCAATTCCCCGTTCTCCTGAGAATGATTCTTTTCTCTTTCATTTTCACTGTCAGGAGAGGCACCATTTTTCATTCTCTTTGTGTTCTAGTGATTTAACTACAACTTTTCCTTCGGGGAAACTTCTGCAAAGTCAGGCTTGGATAATTACAACAGAGCCAAAACAGGGGCAGTACCTGCTTCTGCCTGAAAATCCTCTCTGGTGTTTTTCTGAGTATTTCTAAATAGTCCCCAAGACAGGGTTCATTTAAAATTATGCTACACAGCTCATGATGTGCCTGCACTACACAGGAAGAAGAGCAGGAACACAAGTTAAAGCTGACTTACATAGATTACTGACAAGGTGGATGCTGCATTTGTGTACCTATTTGAGTCAAGAAGTGATATTACCGTGTTCTTTGGGTGCTATCTCCAACCAATGTGCTTCTTTCATGCTTGAAGTGGCTCAGGGAGCGCCACACTGGGTATCTATAGTAGTCATCAAGTCTTTCACCATTTTAATTTTAGGTCTTATTTTATGTTGATGAGAAGGGATGAGACTACACAGAGATCATTTGGAAGAAAAATCCTGACTCTGCACTAGTTTTGTATTTCTCTAAAGTATCTTGAGATAGCTGAGTATTCAAGTATTCAAGAAGTGATGTCCCAGCTGAAATAATCTTTAGCTGGCATATTTTCTTTGAGATGAAATGTTTACTGATTTGAGTATTTTGAGATGAAATGCTTACTGTATTGATTTCTTCTGGCTGCATAAACACCCATTAAATACACAACTACAAAATGTCTTTGCACTCTTCCAATCATC
This sequence comes from Corvus brachyrhynchos, assembly GCF_000691975.1. Taxonomy (NCBI): domain Eukaryota; kingdom Metazoa; phylum Chordata; class Aves; order Passeriformes; family Corvidae; genus Corvus; species Corvus brachyrhynchos. Next base: position 6,440,653 of record NW_008238359.1, read on the forward strand.
CATCTGCTTAGTTACATCCATCGGGAATAACCCAGAAGCACAGAACAGACTAATACTTTTCCGGCCGTAGAAAATGTTCTGCAGTGCTCCCTGCTGTCAGCAGAAGGATGGGCCCCCACAAAGGACGAGCTGTTACAAAACGTCAGGTGTCCATCTCATGGTTTGGAGAACACATCCAGCATAAGGCACATTTGGGGAACAGTTGAGGTGTAAAGAGAAGGTGGTTTTCTGGGTGGGAAGTACGTGACTCAGAGTATTTTGGGTTAAAAGTAATGTTAGCAAACCTCTTGGGAGGCAATAAATAGCCAGTCTTCTATGAAGGTATCATGTAATGTTTCAGTAGCCAGAGGAGAGCAGGGCAAGAACTGTCTGAGGAACAAGAGAAAAAGGTAATAAACTCTTCACTTGGCTCTCACTTTACTGTAGCCTTCCACTAAAATGAACCAAATTACTACTATGAATGGTAGTTTGATACATTGTGCCTCAAAAGTGACACCTGAGTGTACCTTCTTAGCATCTTTTTTTCTTATGGTTGTTTTGCAGCTCATTTTGTGTTTATCACAGCAGTTCTCTTTCCTCTCACTTCCCCCACACACCCCTTTTTTTTTCATATTTCCTCACAAATTTTCATACCTTTCTTCACTTTCTTATTTGATTCCTCTTTTCCTCTCTCCATATCCACAAAAAGAAGCTAAAGTACCTTTTTTCTTCTTTCAGTATCTGCCTAGCTGTTTGGCTTGGCAGCATTCACGGGCAGCTAGATTTCCTTTTGAAGATGAACACTGACTTTCAAAGTCAGCTTGGGAACAAATTTTAATGCTCCTTCACTGAACTTCTTAATTCAAAGCTAAAATTTAAGCAGGGCAACTCTCTTAGAAGCCAATGCCACAGGCAGGAGGAAGGACAAATGTGATCTAAGTTGCCTTCCAAGAGACTGAACATCAAAGAACAATCACTACCCATTCCCCAAGCTATGCAGAAGGCTGGATTTCCTGGGCAGACTTATTATTACTTTAAAATCTTGCTCTCAGGACAAAGGCTTTCAAGTACAGGACTAAATATTTCAGTATCCCAAGTAGCAATGCACTGTGTTAACCAGTCAAAGGGCAGTCAGTAGGAGTGAAGGTTTTTATCATCTCCAGGCTTTTGATTCTCTAATTTAGGTAGAAGTTTTCACACCAAAGGGGTTGCCTTCACCCCAATTATTTCTTCCTGCTCCTCTTCCCCAGCCTAGGTCTCAGAAGCATTTCCAACAGTTTGTATTAAAGTCTAGTTTCTGATAAAACTGAGCTGGTTTGGCTTGACCTGCTCCAAATTTCAGTCTTATCAGATGCTCTGATGTTCTTTTTTTTTTTTTTTTAATAATATTCAAGTTCAGAAAGACATCTTCTGAGCAGAGCAGAGGATATGGTAGAAAATGGAGAAGAAATATTAGAAGAGCAGGGCTCCTTCCCCT
>NW_008238359.1:6442362-6504359 GCF_000691975.1 Corvus brachyrhynchos
ACGTTCTTGTCTCCTTCCCCTCCCCCCTCCTCTTCCCCTTCCCCTTCCCCTTCTCCTTCCCCTTCCCCTTCCCCTTCCTCTTCCCCTTCCCCTTCCCCTTCCCCTTCCGCTTCCCTTCCCTCTCCCTATTTATGCATCCCTCACTCCTCTGTCCCTGAGTGCTTTGTCAGAGGCAACTCCTGCACCCTCAGTTCCTCCATAATGGCAGAGCTTATTTTCTCTTTGCTTTATTACAGATCCTGATACATTTGGGAAGGAAGATTTGAAAGTGCTCATGTTACCCTGCCCCTTTCTCACAGAACATGAACTGCAGCTCAGTACACCTTTGAAAATCAGGGACAGACAGAAGGCAAAAAATCAAAGAAATAAAAACTTTTACATAAAAACTACCATCTTAAACTTGATGGCAATTAGAGAAACTTACTAGATGGTGGAGGTATGTGGTTCAGGAGATAGACATGTAATGTGTTGGTAACTGTTCAATTTTGCTTCTTCCAGTGCTTGGCTTCATGAAAATATCAATACATTGAACCAAAGTATACTAGGATAAGTGCTTTATTCCATGCTGAGAGACTGGTACCACTTTTTAACCAGCACACTTATAGCAATAAAACGCTCCACTTCAAATAAGTCCTAGATGAATGATAATATAGTGTTTCTGAATGCTTTTCATGAAATTAAAATTATATTCTGATTAGCACAGTAGCAAAGCCATGTTTACAATGACCTCTTCTGATTCAGGTAAGAGTTATGTTTCTCTTTCCATAGCAAGAAAGAAGCTTGGAATTTTTGAGTTTCTGACAATAGTTTCCAGTACCTGTTCAGAAAAACTTCTTGCTTTCCTTTATTTTCCCTATTTTTAAATTACATTGCTGAAAAATCATAAACCTTATGCATCCTCAAGACACTCATGCTGGAAAAATGAGAAGAGAGAGGCTCCTAGACTAGACATGGATGCACAGGAGATTAATTTTAAATGTGAATATTTCGTTTGATGTTCAGATTATTTGGAATATCTGCTGTCATAGAATGAAATATCTCCTTGTATTTTGGTCCATAAATAAAAGACAAACACTTTTCTTCAATATCTGCAATCTTAAAAGACCAATACTCATCAAAGACAAAAGACATCAGGGATACTTACTCTTTACAATTGCTCTCCAATTCAAGTGTATTTTTATGTTTTTCTTTTCTACAGAAATGACATCAAAAATTTCAGTCATTATCTAGATGAGGAAAATGTGTTCTTTTTCTCCCGATTTAAAAACTTCCCACTGTTTGGCATCCCACAAAGTAACATTATTGAAGTGATAAATTAGATTTTATTGCTTACTGAGCAACGATTGGACTTCTGCTAATCATTTCTAATGAAGCAAATCATGTTAACAGTGGGTTGCAAGCAAATCAATGCCAGTAATTTTATTTTCGGGAACTCTTTTTATAAATTAGATAAAGGAAATTGAAAAATGTTGTCATTTGATAAAATGTAAAGGATTGCAAAGAGTATGACATTTTCCAAGTATGGGGCATAAAAATACTTTTTTCCTAGCGCCAAATTCCCACTGGGTTTATGTGTCAGAAAATGCAAACTGGTAAATGTTTGTATAAGAACAGAGAATAATTTCTTTCCTTTTGTTAGAAGAACTTGTGTGGAGACAGGAGACTTCCCTGTGTATTGTTATTAGATGATGAGATTTCATTTCACCATCTCAATTAACACCTCGGACTCAAACATTCTCAGGATCACTTGCTAGTTATTAATATTTTAGATAAGGTGAACAAAGTCCCAACACAAATAATGGCGGTGATGAAATACTTTCCTTGGAGACACTTCAGACAACCGAAAGAAGTGCAAGTCTATAGTGGCTTCAGTTTTTAAATTTCATTGCCCATACGGTCTTATATTTCTGCTTTCCTTTTTGAATATAGGCTCTAGGTCTGGACCCTAGATCCACATTGATATGCCCTGTGGGTCCCAGTCCTCTTGCACTCCAAACCACCAGTAATCACTGCTTTTTTCCTTACTTCCCTTGTCTTTCAGACCTGAAACTTCTATTAGTCCATTTTTGCTATAATCATACTCTCTCTATAATGTGCCTAATCTAGCCCCTGTGTACAGCTGCACAATTTCCATCAGACAGAAAACTCCAAGAGCTGATGGAAATAATGTTAATGTTTACCTTGGTGAACTAGACATCTTGAAAGTAGCTGTGTGCCTAACACAAAAACTAGTATGGATTTAATAAGAAACAACATTAATTTTCCTATAAAAGAGAACATAGAAAGGCATCATCTGGAAAATTTAATATGATGCAGCATTGTGGAAGAGTGCAAGCACCTCTTCTTTCTGGCCTTGAATTTATTTGCTGTATTCTGGGTTTTTTGTTTGGTTGTTGTTGTTGCTGTTTCGTCACCTCTACAGTGAAAAATTTTCCTGAAAGCATCTAGCTCCTCAAACTGGGAATGGGACTGTGAGCTGCTCTTCTTCATGTCTGGGTTTCAGAAAGTTATCTGTACAGTTGGTTGAGAGAGGGGTTTGGGTCTTTACTTAGCATAAACTCAGTAGCCAAAATTTAAGTCAAAAAGTGCTGTGCTACCCAAAAAGCCACTGTTAGTGTTTTATGTCAGCATGGATGATAGTTAAAGACAGATACCAGTTAAATCATTTTGTCATATGCCTATTTGGCAGCTTCCCAGAAGGACCCCATGGTAAGTGATTTGCTCCCTTAAATACAAAATTAAGTTGCCACTTTAACGTCAACGTAAAGGAAATATTTGATAAGGATCAGTATGCAGGTGATGTAACTAAAGTGACTGATTATTTTTATTTTCCTAAAACATCTCTTGATCTTCTTTGTAATCGGAGAGGTTTTTTTCCTGTTTTCAATGCTTTTTTATCTCACAGATTCTGAAAGGGAATTTAAAAGAACTTTAAAAGAATTATGGAAAACCTTGGAGAGTTCTTTGAAGAACTCCATCCTATAATTTTACACAATAGCTCACATAAAAGAGGTCTGTGCAGTGCATAATAGAGTCAGCTCTCCTAAATATCTCCTTCTCAGGAAGACAGTAGATTTTAGTCTTTCTGTTTCAGGCTGACCTTCCCCACATCCACTTTTTGAGGCTACTTGTGTAACAGCTGCATCTGAGGACACAAACTTCTGAGCTGTTGTTGGGGAGGATCACAGGACTCACCTCTCAGGCTCCACCACACTCAAAAGCCCTGCATTTCATGGCCTATTCCTTCCTTCTTACCACAGTTTTACATGTCTTATTTAGAGCTCAGCAGAAGGCATTGATTCACTGGCAGTGAGCTGTCAGGGAACACCCAGCCCAGGGTGCTTGCGTACTTATTTTATGGTAGTGGCTGGTGTCTGTGGTTCTGTAGGAGGGTATTGGAGCTTCTCTTCACTGCTGCATTGAGCTGCTCAGTCCAAATTAAAGCAACTGCTCTTAGAGGTCTACTTTGCCTTTTCCTTAAATTACTTTGAAGTTAATCTAATTTCATGGGCTTTCACCCACTTGTCAAATCCCACCTGCAAAAAAAAGCTTGCTAAAAAACCCCACTTTACAAAGCAAATATATGACATGATGGCATAGATCAGGCAATATTATAAGAAGTGGAACAGGACACATAAAAAGATGGTACTTTTGTATATTAAATTCTCTGTTACATGAGTCTGCTAAAAACAACTCCCTAGTGGCAGTAATAACAGTCTTGTTGGTACAGTAATAAAACATGCTCTGCATAGTGCATCTACACGTTTGTTCAATGGGATGAATGCCATGGTTTAGGAATGGTATTCCCCAATTTAATAATCCCATTAAAAAGAAAGCATAAGCTGCTCCCCTACCCGCCCTCCAGTTGGAGACACAAAAGACAGAGATAACGGGTTGAGAGAAGAACAACTTGCTGGAAACAGCAATGAGCTAAGGAAACAAACAGTAACAGCAACAATATTAATAAGAAAAGTGTACAGAGAGAGGGGAATTTACATGCAAAATTCTCACCAAGCCCGGGACAATGAAAAACAATGGTGGACAGACCCTACAACTGTAATGTTTGCTCCCCTGACTGGAAAGGGTCTTCTTCAGGGAGTGAGAGGGAGTCCCTTCCCCCTGCCCCTGGTCTGCTTGGCCCTCATCCTCCCAGACTGCCAGAGCTGACTGAACTTTTCAGTGTAGCTGAAAAATACAGGTCTGAAGTACTCACCTGGGCTCATTTAGTAGCCATCTGGAGATCCTTCCAGAAGATGATTCATCTCATTTTCTCAGAGAACTGTCCCTGAAAGTATCTATCTCTTTCCATTCGCTACAAAGCAGTCTTGGGCAATTAGCTGTAACTGTTCACAGCCATCTTAGATATGTTAGTTTTGGAAATCTCATGGTGAAAGTTCCAGCTCAGAAGAGAAGACATTGGCCACATAGAAAGCATTATCATCAGCTCCATTTTATAGATGGACAGGTTAGGCTAAGAGGCTGCTACTTGCTTGCTCAGTGTCCTGTAGTCAGTTTATGGCAGTAATAGTGTCCCATGCACTTCAGTACATTAACCATTAAATAAGCTATTAAGATGCCCAGGCATTTAATTTTATATAACAGCATGACATGGGTGATTGTGGGTTATTTTTAACACATTTTTAACTTCACCGATTGAATTCATAGCTCAGATTTCAATTCCTAATAAAACCGTCACCTAATATTTGGGAAATGATCTCCAGATTGCTGTTATTTTTTGTGCTGATGCTTAAATAATTTTGATAGATTGATAAGTAATTTTGAAAATGGTCCAACTGCATCTGACTTCAGCATTTGGACATAATTTGACTGCAACAGATGCCATTTTTATGTTAGAATGATGCATGAGTCACACTATTCTGCCATGTTGAAAGAAACACTTGTTATTTTTAGAATTTGTCTTATAAACAAGCCACATTTCCATTTGCTGCCCAAGGGTGAAAGAGTAGCTGTCATTTTACTGATAGCACATACTGCACCATATGTCTGAACCCTGAACTCCTGCAAAGTTGGGTGGAAAAAGCAAATGCAAAATGAAACTTTCCTTCTCTCTCTGTCTTTGTCTTTTCAAGCACAAAATCTTCAGGGAATCATTTTCATGCTTGATCTCATTGTTTCATTCAACAGAGTGCAAGAAACAATCAATAATTATAAGGCTGACTTATGTGTTTATAGTGGTTTTAAAAGTGATCGGGTTTTTCAGGGATTTGCACTCTTGACACAAAAGACAACAGCATTTTTCGGAACTGAAATTCTAAGGTTACTTAACTCCTTATCACTACTTCTGACAAATTTCTGAAATTGTGCCTGCTACATATATTTTTGTGACCATAACGTCTCTCATTTTCTCCTTGTCTTTTAAAACATAAAAACATGTGTTTGTGTGATAGCTCCCTGTCCTTTGCTATTCTTTTTGTCTCACTGAGAAAAAAATCATAAGAAGAAAGACATTTAAATTATACAGTCATTTTCAAGAAAAGAGGGTTTTCATTATTTGGAAAGGAGCTAAGATGGGAAAAATGTTGTACTGTGCTTTGGAAAGCACAAAACATTTCTTTTGTGTGCCTTTTTTTACATTACTTCACTACTTTCACATATTTTTCCATTTAATATAGTCCCTGTTATGGATGCTGAGAAAGGCTAGCAGAGAAAATTCTTCCAGTTTTTACAGCCTCTTGTGAAAGTCTCCGACTTCACTACTTTCACATATTTTTCCATTTAATATAGTCCCTGTTATGGATGCTGAGAAAGGCTAGCAGAGAAAATTCTTCCAGTTTTTACAGCCTCTTGTGAAAGTCTCCGTTCTCATGCAAACTAGCTGAGAAACAGTTTGCTATTTTGTAAACTATTTTGCAGGTGCAGGTTGTTGTCAGAATACTGTGGATATTGTTTTGGTTCATTGAGAATAGTATTTTGAAATGGGTGTCGTAGCATTCAGCCAATCACTCTGAGAGGTGGTTGATCGATGGGCCAATCATGTCCTTTCTCTATTGTGAATCAAGCTATATAAATGAGTCTGTAATTAATTAAATAATCCCATTTTATCTTGGACTTGGATTCTGTGTCGTTCTTCACGCTGTCCCTGAGGGCAACAGCGACACCCTGTAGTCATTGTTTATGTAGGTTGAACATCCTGGTCTAAACTAATTCTTGATGCAACTCTGTTGTTTCTCCCAAATTGCAGCAGCGATGACATTATCACGGCTTTCTGTTCTTGTTTTACCATAAGGCAGAAGCTATTGCGACCAAGATACAACAATAAGAAAAAATCAGCTCCCCAGAAAATTCTTCATAGAAAATGAGACTTGATGGACCAACCAGAGTAACCCAGACTCAATGCTAGATAATATATTAGAGAGCCAACACCATAGCTGTAATTGGGAATGAAGAAGAGGAGGATGAGGCATGAAAGAAAGGTCTATGTGAACAGCATACTTATGACTAAGGATTTTTAAAAAGAAGTAGGTATTGATTTAGAAAAGCAAGAAGTGGATGGAAATTGGGAAAAGGGAATACAGAAAACCTGACTGCAACAAAGACCTTGCTTCTGTTCCTTGCTTGTCCCAGGGCAGAACCAAACTTAGCTCTATAATTTTAAAGCTTTTCCTTAAACGTACGTACTTTTTGCACTTATGTATGTGGGTATATGTATATGTTTTCAGATAAGCATAGACCTTAATGCTTCTTCTGAAAGAGTCTCTGGCGTAAGAGAGGAACAGAAAAGTGAATTTGGGCATATGTAAGCCTTCTGAGCCTTCTGTTTGTGATGCTCAAGTCACTTGTCTCAAGCTCATTGTGCTCTCGGAGAAGTATCTCTGGGCCCAAATTCCCCAGGTGTGTCACATATCTGCAGGTTAATGGAGAGCCTGATGTCAGACAGATCACTTTTACCTGTTCATACTAAGGATTGGGAATTTTCCACTGTCCTCTAACTATGATCCAAATCAAGTTAGCTATATGGCTTCCAATAACAGTCAGTTTTAATAGCAATTAAATGGTGTTTCTGGTTGTGAAAAATTTGAAAACTATAACTATCCCTTAATATTGCTCTCTATATTAAAATCTGTCACCTTTTCTTCATTAAGTAGACATAATTCATAGCTACTGGTCAGATGTTGCTTTAAATCAGCCTCATATTACTCAGAAAAAATTTGTTCTTTGTGATTTATCAGTAATTTTCTTCAGCTTGCCATCATTGGCAGGTCTGTCTTTACTTTTTTTACCTGCAGTAGACTTATTTTGGGAAGGAAAATAAAGCATAGCAATGGCTTTTGTTCAGCTATTGAAATGGATTTGATTCTACATAACTGAAAGCAAGGAGAATTTGACAGGGTTTGAGTTCTAGTCCTGGCAGAGTATAACTGTGTGAAAAGTTTTTTATTCATCATAGATCATGCGACTTATTATGCCAGTACAGAGGCTCTAGTAGCATAGAACTGACTCTTCATAATGCTGAGAATCCATCATGTTGACGTATACATTTCCCACTGAACTGTGGCACTTTAATTAGTCTTATTGACTAGTAGGGTTTAGGGTGTGCCCTTTGGCTAAGAGGCAGCAGATCAGAGAGGTGGTAACTCACAGCATGGAATTAGTGGGGAAATGAAGGTTCTCCTTGTCCATGCACAGGAACTGGAATAACCCCTTAGATTCCTTCCTCCAGTAGCCTGCTTCTAAATGCTAGGACAGCAATGCCTGAAAATATGAAAAAGCAAGCAAATGATTCTCAAATGTATTATTTAAAGTAATGTTGAATGGAAGAATTTTTTAACACTTGGGATTGACAATACAGCAATATAACCCTACTATAGTGAGATAATATTTTGTGCTTAAAAATTTTATGAATCACATCAGATACAATTGTTTTCTGTTTAAAAAAATGTCTGTTTCTACCACCAAGTTAATAACTCACACGGAAAGCTTCAATGGGTTTAATTATGGAATACTCTGAACAAACCAAACAATCTTTTCTGCCTTTAAGGCGTCAGAGGAAGCATTGTTTCAAGGACTAATGTGCGTTAGATGGTGAGGGAAAACTGCGAATCGGAAACTCTTAGCCCACTCAGGAGCTTTGTGGCTTTAATTTTTACACTGCAGATGAAGAACAAAAAATCTAATTTTTCAACTGGATATCCATCCCACTACTGCAACTGTCATAGCTTGTCCTGGAAAGTGAAATTTTAAAACAGTTTTGCATTTGAATATATGTTAATAGAAATCAGAAAAAAAAATATTTTTACTTAAATAGCATAAGTGTAAATGTAATGAGAGGTTTTGAACCATTCTTTAGAAAATGGCAGCATTTTAATACTGTTTATAGATTCCAAATCTGGTGTTCCTTGTTGGGGCCCTCTCCCCCCTGCCGTGGGGTCCTGGGAGAGGGGCCCTGGGGGGAGACAGGGGGTTTCCCTGCCCTGGTCAGCCTCGTTCCCCATTGGTTGTTTTGTGTTCCCCAGTGCAGGCAGGGCCCCTCGGGTCTCGTGATTGCAGCAGTTCCTCAGCAGAGCTCCGGCCATGCGGCTGGAGAAATAAACACCTCTGAAACATCTATCAAGAATCAGTCCTTATATATTTCTTCTCCATGGGCCTCCTTGTTTGATACGCGTGTTGCAGTATCTGCACTGTAACAGTTCCTCTCATATGGTGTAAACAATGCCAATAGAATTGCACTAGCATGAAATATGATAACAAAATACTTTGGAACAGTCATTTGGGGAAAATGACTGTTTGGAAATTGCCCTCTGTTTATGGACAGATAATTGACCAAAAGGAGGCCAAGCTGAGTACAATTGCTGTTAAACACTGCATAGTCCTAGTCTCAGCAAAGTGCCTTTGGAGACCCGAGTAGAGAGCTCATGTCACTATACTTCCTTTATTAGAAAAACCCTACCCACACAGAAAAATATAAGGTAGCAGTTTAGTCATCAACCAAAAATAATGAAGCAGCAAAGACTGAGACAATGGAATAAAAGGAAACCAAAAATCCTTGAAGAATAAAGAAAAAAAGTGTAACTAGGGATCCCTCCCATCCTCCTCCTACAAAGAGCAAGGGTGTTGGGACCCTACAAAGGTGTTGGGTCCCAACACCAACCCAACCATGCTAGTGGTCAAAGGAGCATCTTGTTTGAATGCCCACGTACATTCCTTGGCACCATTTTAGTGTAAAGCCTATACTAGTATAGGCTATTGCAAGAATTTGAACTCTGAATATATAAAGGGAGCTTATAAGAAAGATAGAGGCCTTTTACCAAAGCCTGTACTGACAGGACCATGCTGGGTCCCAACACCAACCCAACCATGCTAGTGGTCAAAGGAGCATCTTGTTTGAATGCCCACGTACATTCCTTGGCACCATTTTAGTGTAAAGCCTATACTAGTATAGGCTATTGCAAGAATTTGAACTCTGAATATATAAAGGGAGCTTATAAGAAAGATAGAGGCCTTTTACCAAAGCCTGTACTGACAGGACAAGGGGTGTTGGTATTAAACTGAATGAAGGTAGATTTAGACTGGACAAAAGGAAGATTATTTTATAAGAAGGATGGTGAGACACCAGAACTGGCCACCTAGAAAAGTTGTGGGTTGCCATAGCAATGTTCAAGATCAGGTTGGACGAGGCTGCGAGTAACCTGGTCTAGCAGAAGGTGTCCCTGTCCATGGCACTAGATGAACTTCAATGCCACCCATTCCATGATTCCAACTGCCAGATCTAGAGGGGATCTTACTCCATCGATTTCTACTGAAGGACTATCCCATTAAGAAAGACAGTGCAAGTAGAGATTGTTGAAGCATAAAACTTAGACACTGCATCATCCATAGCTCAGTGCATTATGTCTGTAAAGGATGATGACAGGCCTTGGAGAAAGCATTCTGAATTCAAAGAGTTATGGTGGGAAGTGTACTTCGCTCCCGTCGTAAGGCATGGGAAGTAGAGAACTAGGAGAGGCGGAAGAACACACAAGCTTTAAAGACACAAGTTCTTCAGACCTGGGCAAGAAGCAGGACATTTCATATCAAGCAGAGACTGAGAGCAATAGTTCTAATTTCAACTTTGTTATGATAGGGAAGAAACAGCTATCTGATATATTTCAAACAGAACAAGTTGTTAGTAAGTGGGGGTTGATACAGTTATTGCTTCCTGTGAGATACAGCAAGGTGGCACAGTGAGCAGGTCTATCTTTTAATTTGACAGAAAAGCTATGTCTCTCTATATGTGAATTTTAGCAGCCAGACAAATTACATTTTTCAGTTTCCAAGTATTTTTGAAGGAGATGGGAGACCCATTTTGTAGGTCATCCTGAGGGCTCAGGACTGGGATATTATAGAAATAAAAAGTGTTTTGCTGCTCGCAATAGGCTAGTTTTAACCTCCAGTGATGCTTTATGACTTTGCACGGTAAGTGTTCAGTCAGCTACTGGCATGTCTATCCCAGGGAGTGCAACACTAATGCAATAATAAAAAGGTTTTTTCCTACAAAAACTCTGAAGGCTGTACATATCTGTCCTTGGGAAACTGCTGTGTGATCCTAAATAACTCAAGGGGATCAGGAATTTTCTGTAAGAAGGACCACATTTCTGATACAGTATTGCTTTTACCTATCACTTGAAGCAGTTCTGCTCTCCTGATATTTCTTTTTCTGTAACCATATGTGGCAACACTTCCCTTTTAGATTACCTGAAGGTCTCCCATCTCTGGAAAAAACCCAAACCCAGAATCATATGAATACACATAATGATTTTTTAAAAGAGAAGGGTGTTTCTTGCTCGTCTTTTTCTTACCCTCCTTCAAATCTTATACATGTTCTTTGCTGCTTAGCTTCAGGTAACAATTTCCGAAGGAGGAATTTTCATTGTGTCGATAGGTCCTTGTTGCCTAGGAACACTTTTCAGTTTTCCACTGTGTTGGTATTTAGGTCACCAGTGAATTAATCTTTTTAAAATTATAGCTATGTAGTCAATCACCAATTCTGAACTATCCCATTGAGAATTGGCAGTACAGTACTTAGTTGCTTATGGATTGAAAAGTTAAATTGAATGTTCTGTTTGCAAAGAAATTCTATGAAAGAAAAAAGAAAATGGTTTTCCTTCATAGTAAGAAAATATTGACACTTTACAATAATAAACTCTGATGTTTTCTAACCTAGATTGAATTTAACAATGTTGTCTAAAGGACAGACCCTGTCCCTATTAGGGTGTTCACAAAACTCCCTTCACTTCAGGAAAGCAGGATCAGTTCTTATCAGAGCAAAGGGAATTCAATCATCTTTCTTTGAAGCCACCTTCTCAAAATCAATGAAACTTTTCCATATTTCATGCTGAGATATATGGAAGTAATGACCATCCTTCTGTAAAAGCTGTAAATACTCATCATTCCTGAAACATAAGAAATGAAAAAAAGAAAACTTGTTTTGAATATCAAGGAAGTTATTTCTTATGTCAGTATTGGACTTTGAGTATCTAGAATACAGGTCTTCTAATAAATTAGGGAAATTTGATATGTTCTACTGATTGCTACCTCATTTTTATCACATTACTGAGAAAGATGCCTTGTAATTGAGACCCATCTCTTGCCACCTCCCTGGTAAATGAATCTGCTCATTCCTGTAATACTGTAAAGGAAGAGAAATAACTGGATAAAACATCAATTGGAATATGCCTCCAGTCATCTATTTTCCCCACCAAGGATGAGTTCTGCCTGTTGCCTTCAATATCTCATTGCTGGCCCTCAGAGCCCTCTGGGGATGTCCAGGACTCAGTGTGGTATTCCAGACATGATTGTGGTAAAATACGTACAAAGGGATATTAACTGCCTTGCTGTGTAGTGCATCTCCACACATGCTGCTCAGATCAGTAAAGGGACTTGAATTATCTGCAGATTACTTCATAATGATCAAGGAGGTAATAAAATGAGTGTAATAGGCACAGAACACTGTTTGTTCCACTTGCACTGAACTATTCTGTCTTCTCATTATTAAAGAAATAATGTGATACTGAATTTAGGAAAAGTTATGGACTGGATCTTCTGCTGGTGCTTACTTCTTTGGTACCATTCGTGATTATACCAGCAGGGATCCTTCTCCAGTTCACTGTTACAATCATAACTGTGTGCATGGCACTGAGGGGAGACATCCAAAAATGGGACGGGTAAAGGATTAAAGATGAGTCTCAGAGGAGACCTTACTGCTCTCTAAGCTGCCTGAAAGGAGTTTGTGGTGGGGTAACTAGCAATAGGACAAGAGGAAACAGACTGAAGTTGAACCAGGGGAGGTTCAGATCGGATATTAGAAAAGATTTTTCAGTCAGAATGGTTAATCACTGGAACAGACTATCCAGGGAAATGGTGGAGTCACCATCCCTGGAAGTCTTCAAAAAACAAGTGGACCTGGCACTTTGTGAAATGGTTTAGTAGACATGGAGATATTTGGTCAAAGGTTGGACTTGATGATCTCGGAATTTTCAATTTCATTCAGAAACACAAATGGTTCACACTATAGAGAGGTTTCAAGTGGATGGGTTGAAAATGGTAGTAGTTCTATGTCACACTCTAGTAATTACCGCATTTATGCAGCATTTTTTCTTCACATTTTCATGAGGAATATTTTAAGGTTGATTGGGTTGTTTACATGTACAGTTATGTTATGTTATGTTATTTTATGATTCATTTGGTTTTTATACCTTTTTTCCTTTCATTTTTGATGAAGGTGAGTGACAAACTAGATAATATGTTGGACCTTGAATCCAAAAAAGGACACCAAACAGTACTCCAATGGGATTGCATAATTAATCAAATCTTTAAGGCATTTATGAATTTAGAATTTCTATACTTAAAGGTGTTCTGGTAAAAGACGTTGTGATTGAATGGGGAAAGGAGGAGGGTGTGTTATCATAAGCAACAGTAAGACTGTGAAAACTCTTTATAGTGATAACTGATGAACTGATGCTTGAGTTCTTATTACCACAGGCCCTAGGGTATATCACCGTGTCCCACAGCCATAGGGAGGAGGAGAAGAGAAGATCCAGCAGGCAGGAATTGTGCAGCAAGATTGATTTATTTAATTTTTTACAAACTCTTTTATAGACTTTTTTCTTCATAGTCTAATTGGACAAAGGACCAGCCACTCTTTGGGGTGACTGGCTAAAATCCTAAAACATTCATTGTCAAAATATTTTTCTACTATACCATAAACAAGACTTTTCAAGGTTGCAGGTGGCTTGGTTGTTTACATAACTCTGCTACCTGTTCTGTGAGAGAGAAAAGTCTCTCACGAACTTAGAAAACAGCAAGAAAATCCTTGCTAGCAGCATTTTTGTATCTACAAGTTCTATGTGGAAAAAAATCCATTTTATTTGAAGTAAGGTTCTCTAATCATGTTTGCTGATTCTTCCATTTAGACATCCTCTAACACCTACTAGAAATAGCTATTCACTTTTTTCCCCACATTTTTATAGCTGAAGTGATATTACTCTGAGGGATAAAATCCACTGATCTCCTTTGCTCATGTCAGTTGGATGGAGTTAAGTCTCCTGCTGCATCAGGTTAGCAGAGGGGAGATTTGAAGGAGACACTGCCTCTCCCATGATCAGGGAACTTCCCTTGTCTCCCTTTGTGTCCTTCAGGAGATGCACAGTCCTTTGCAGGACATTCAGGAAGCTTGTCAAGTTCTGTTTGAATGCAGTGAGAGTAATTGGGTGCTGACTTTTGAAATGTTATTTTTCATTTCTGTAACAGACAAAGAATAACAAACTGTCATTACAGTGAGGTTGTCAATAGCTCTCCAGGGGCACTTGTGCTCCAGCGCTTGACAAGTAGTCTTTGCAGACTGTGTGTCATTTAAGTTCCTTGGGATGCTTTGGTATGAGAAGGGTTATAAGCACAGTGTTTGTTTATTTTTTGCTAAAATAGACATGCAAACATTGAAAGGAGCAAAAGAGTGGAAAAGACTTCTTTATAAACACAATTTTCGCTTGTATTAGTTTAGTATTGTTCCAAACTGTCCCGAAGATGCAGAAGAGTGCTGCATGTTCAGAGGCTTTCAGCACTTTTGAGTCAATGCAGACACTATGGGGGAAGATTTCCATAGCAACAGAATTAAAGAAAGGAAAATATGAAAAGTCAGTGTTAAATAAGTATATGAGGAAATACATATACTGGTGGTGGGAGGGGAGTGCAGACTATGAGGTGCTATAGAGCAACTGACTGAGCTCTGCTCATTTTTTCAGAGAACAAAATCACTGACAACCCCCCACTGTCCATTTAATCAGATTTGCATAAAAGATCCAGCTGATCATCCCACTCTGACTGTAATTATTAATTCTGGAAAAATTAAGACCTTACTTATTTATTAATGTTCTAAAGGATAATATTTGTTTCAGTACTGTAGGCTTCCTATATGATTTAGCAGTGACATAAAAGTGATATATGCTGCTTGTTGAAGACCTCAGAGAAAGCAAGAACAGGCAGTGCTTATCGTGTCAATTATCAGACACTCATTCAAGTGTTTTGTGCAGTTGCATTTCTCCTTTATAAGTCCCCATTACCTGACAAACAAATTATCGCAATACATTATATTTATATTTTAATAAAACTATAAATATAAATAAAAGAAAACTGTATTTTTTAATATGTTTTGAATAGAAGACTACAGAGGATTATAATAATGGCTGTAGAGATAATTATTAATTAAAGTCCATTGTCAAGACAGCATAAAGACAGGTCTTTCAGCAGTAAGAAGAATGAAAGTTCAGGTTTACAGACTGGCAAGCAGCAACACGGCACAATTGCAACTTAGTGTTCCTCCAACAGCAAGTGGTATGCAATTTCTTTATCTTGAAACCAAATGGCTGTGGCTTCCTTCATGTGTGGAGTACATTCTAATGCACTGTGTTGACTTTGTGGCACCTACATAAGCATTTCTAGGTCTGTCTTGTGCGAATTTGCAGACAGACACACACATACAAGAAATATGAAGAATGGCTTTTTACAAGGGCATGTAGTGATAGAAAAAGGGTGAAAGGTTTAAAACTAAAAGAGTGGAGATATAGATTACAGTCTTTACTCAGGGGTAGTGAGGCAGAAGTTGCTCAGAGAAGTGGTGGATGCTCCACCCCTGGAAGTGTTCAAGGCCAGGTTGGATGGGACTTGGTGCAACCTGGTCTAGTGGAAGGTGTCCCTGCCCATGGCAGGGGGGTTGGAAGCAGATGACCTTGAAAGGTCATCTTGCTACCCAAACCATTCTGCAATTCCATGATTCTATGATATGCACACCTCAAACAGTATGCCGCGTTTGTATCTGGTATGTTCTTGCCATGCCTGGACCTGTTCCAACTTGTGAGCGACTTTTTTTGAAATATTTTCTGCTGTGACTGCCACGCTCCATGTTAGTTGTCATGTATAATTTTACAGCCAGTTAGGCACACTACACATTGATTGCCTCTTTCCCCCACGGAACTTATTGTTAATTTCCAGATAGCTTTAATTTCACTCAGCATATGTTGTAAAAGAGTAGGGTGGAGGACAGCATATAACATTCCTCCCAGCAGCCAAATGATAATCTGCTAGTTCTGCCTCAGAAAACAGAAGCCTGTAGATTTTGATGTCATCTGCAGTACTAGTAGTACCCTACTTCTGTGCTTTTGAGAGAATGATGAATTTTCATCTGACCTTTCCTTCTACCTCCGCTTAGATGAACTATCTTTTTTTCATCTTTTGCAAACTGTTTTATTACCTTTCCCGCTTCTGGATCTAGGTTTTGTTTCTTTCCTTCCGCTGCACCTCAATGTGAATGACGTCTCTGACTTCCTCACTGCTCACTCCTATCTACTTGTGCTGCTGGACTGGATTTGTGTGGCAAGATTTTGGTAGAGGGGGAGCTAAAGAGGTGGTGTCCGTGAGAAGCTGCTAAAAGTCCCCATGTCCAATGGAGCCAATGCCAGCTGGCTCCAAGACAGAACTGCTGTTGGCCAAGGCTGAGCCCATCAGCAATGGTAGTCATGCAGAAGGGGAAAAAGTAGTTAGAACATGTGAGAGGAACAGCCCTGGAGACCCTACTGTCAGTGCGGAAGGATGGAGTGCAGCTACTCCAGGTGCCAGAGCAGAGATTCCCCTGCAGCCTGTGGAGCAGACCATTAAGTGGCAGCTGTGCCCCTGCAGCCCTTGGAGGATCCCATGCTGGAGCAGGTGGATGCCCAATGGGGTTTGTGACCTTATGGGAAGCCAGCACTGGAGCAGGCGCTTGGGAAGACTTGTTGCCCCATGGAGAGAGGAGCAAGGTTGGAGCAGATTTGCTGGCAGGACTTTTGACCCTGTAGGGGACCCAAACTGGAGCAGCCTATTCCTGAAGGACTGCACCCCATAGAAGGGATCCACACTGGAACAGTTTGTGAGGAACTGCAGCCTGTGGGAAGGACTCACGTTGGAGAAATTGGTGGAGGACTGTCTCCTATGGGAGGGAACCAACTCTGCAGTAGGGGGGGAGTGTAAGGGGTCTTTCCATTGAGGAGAAAGGAGCAGCAGAGACAATGTGGGATGTACTGACTGCAGCCCCCCTTCCTTGTTCCCCTGTGCCACAGAGGGGGAGGAATTAGAGAAAATAGAAAGTAGGGACAACAGGGAGTTAGTTCTGGTTTTCCTATGACAGTAATTGATGAGTGATCTCTCCTTGTCCTTATGCTGACCCATGAGCCTTTCTTTGTATTTTCTCTCCCCTGTCCATTCGAGGAAGGGAGTGATAGAAGTGCCTTTGGTAGGCATCCGGTGTCCAGACAGGGTCCGTCCACCAAAATTGCTGAAGCTGTCTGATGTCTCTCTACCTACCTTGTTTCCTTCCTGGTTTCTGACCACAGTGATTTCCTTCTTCATCTAATTTCATCCACCCACCCCCATTTTTAATCACTTCTGCACAAAAGACTAATTTCAAACAGTCCTTCATGTAACTCCTTCTATACCTGATCTTCACTATTGGGAGCACAGATGACTTTCTTTTAATTTTCCTGGATCTGGCTAAAATCTCTTTAAGTTTTGGTTAAGAATTCAGGGATGTTCTTATTTTTTTTCTGAATGGATTTAACTTTCTTGTGCCTTTAAAGAACATAAATATAAAAATCCAGTTTGTTTCCCTGATGCTTTTGAATGATTTCTGAAAATAGAAGAAAATTATTAAAGGAATCATGGATAACAAGTGCAAGTCATGAGGTAATTATACAGTTTGTTGACTAATTGCAAAAAATTCCAAAGACCAGGGAAAATTTCAGGTTTTAATGTCTTATACTGTTTGCAAAATTCTGCTAAACTTTCCTTTTTCCCAGTAAAATTCAGATAATATTCTCTATGAAGAGACAGCAATATGCTCAATTAACTTGTACAATGTAGCTTGTGAGAAAAATGCAGCTACAAAGACCTTATTTCAACAAAGTAGGTAGAATGAATCAGTAAAACCTGTCCTAAAATGTCATTGAAAGAACCAATGAATATGAAACTTCTGATGAGACTTTTTTAATCAAAATTACGTTGGCTTTGTCAAAATAATTTCCTCAATGTGATACTGTGGTTAAAAACATGAGTAGCTTATTTTAATTTCTATTGTCCTCTGGGGAGCAACTATTTTTGTGTTGAGGTTGATTTGCCACGCTATGCTAATAAGGCATTTGAGAAAAACTTAAGGCACAGTGTTGATAAACAGATTTCAAAGCCGATGGCACAGTGGGATTATTTAGATGCCTGGTGACATCTGTATTTACATTCACAACTGTGGTCTGGTATTTTCTGCTTGTTTCTGCAGTTCAGTCTGCAGAAGTTGAGAAAGCATTTGTGGTTTTGGCACAAAGGCCAAGTGCCATATGCAACATCCCACCTTGCAATGAAATAACCTAACTAGCCCTTCCTAAGCAGCCTTGTGGAAAGAGAAGGCTAGGTTTACAGAGGAACAAAATCAGAGGAAGCTGAAGCAAGAGCTGTCCCTTGCTTTCCCACATTTACTCTCTGGTGCTGTGTTTAGTGGGACAGTGAAGATGGGAAGCCTTCACTGGACCAGCTGGGGAATAACTGCCAATTCACGCTTGCTTAAAGCTGGTGTAAGAGGAGTAAAAATCAGACTGTTATGTTTACTTTGTACATACACTGGGTTAACCTTGGTATTCTTGGCTATACAGTTCAGCAGCTCCATGATCAGCTCTTAAAAGCAGCAGCACTTCACCGTGGGTCTGTACGATTTGTTTGGCTCTGCATATGGAAGGAGGATCTTATACAGGATTTCTTACATAGCATGTGCTGCTGTGTGCAACACTGTAGCCCTACAGCTCCTACTTTGCTTAAGATGTTTTTAAATGAAAATTTAATACTCCTTCTGCTTTAAAGAACATTCAGATTTAAAACAAGTGAAGACAGCCAAATGGCCTTTATCTAACTCTTCAGAAATGATCCTTTAACTTAGTGATTGAATAGCAGTTTCCCTTCAGAAACAAAAGAAAAACATTTAGTTATTTTGGCTGAAGAGAACATGGAAAGCAAAAAGGCAGTAATATAACAGTGTAATTCAGATTGAATTTACCTTCCAAGTATATACATGAAAGTGTCCAGCAAGAAGAGATCCTTTCCAGTTCTTTAGTTCTGAGTGATTCTTACTAGAAAAGACCTCAAAATCTTAAGTACTCTATTAAACTTTCAGTATGTATATTGTCAGTCAAAACTCCCACTGGATACACTATGGACTCATCCAGATTGTTTCCAATGCTGTAGTAAGATCCTTGTTGTCTGAAAAATATCCCCAGATTTTGTAAGAAATATTTATATGTATAAAAACTTGTACATTTAAAGGCAATTTGTGCTCAAAAATTACTTGTGTCAGTCTCAGAGCTAATGCAGTTCCAGTGTGGTTGGATTAACAATGTCAGCATTTCTGTTTCACATTTTTATTGTGAGATTTTTGTGGCTGTAACCTTATTATTTCTACATAATTTTGATTTTCTCTTTTCATTTGGTTTGGTAATGGGATCAGAGAACAGGATTGAGGTAGGAAGTCTAACCCTTGCATGCAAAGCCAGGGTCCTGTGGAGTATGTAGCTCAGGGCTGTAACTGGTCAGATTATGAATATCTCCAAGGATAGAAACTTCACAATCTCTCAGGGCAACCTCTTCTGTTGCATGACCATCCTCACAGGAAAAAGAGAGGGGTTTTAAGCTTAAATAGAATATTCTGTATTTTAACCTTTTCCCATTTGCTCTTGTCCTGTCACAGGGTACCACTAAGAAGAGTTCAGCTCCATCCTCTCTACACACCCCACCAGGTATTTCTACACAATCAATAAGATCCCCCCTAACTCATCTCTTCTTCAGGCTGAACTGTCCCAGCTCTTTCATTCTTTCCTTGTATTGCAGATGCTGCAATATCTAAATCTTCTTCCTGGCCCTTTTCCATTCCAGCGTGCCTGAGTCTCTCTGGTACTGGGAAGCCCAACACTGACCACAGAGCTCCAGATATACCTCACCAGTGCCGAGTAGAAAAGAAGGATCACCTTCCCCTTGCAGGAATTCAAACCTAAAAATTTTCACCTCATAGAAAAATATAAAATCTCTCGGGTCTATCTCTCATGAACTCTTCACTCACCTTACAGATTTGTAGCCCAGTTTATGACTCCTGAACTGCTTTACCAGAGTATTTCTTATGGACAGCAGTGAGGCACTCTGCATAGTCATTATATACTTTCTGATCTGTGTCCATCTCTTATCGGCTAGCAAAAAAGTTGGCCCATATAGCCAAAAGGAAGGGCACCTCTTTCTTTCCAGGGAAAGATTCAAATTAGGTAACAACTGAGACAACAAGAACTAGAGCTACACAGCCTTCTTCTGTGTTCCTCCATGTTGAATTAAAATGCATTCATTTAAAATAGAAGTTAAACCAGCAGATAATGTAGCAGAAGCAACAGTGTAGCAAATACTCTTGCTCCTCTTGTCAGCATTTGTTTCTCTTAATTTTACTTTTGTTTCTCCTTTTGCTTTTTCTTTCTCTTTTTTTCTCTGCTTCACATTTTTTTCTCCTTATTTTACTTCCAACTCACCATTTTAATTAAATGCTCTGCTCCTCATGCTGAGCAAGTTTGAACATTGGTTTGACAGAGTTGAAATGCATCAGGAGAGCCTATTGACTTCTCAACATTGCACTGAATAAGTTATTAAAAATGTTTCAAAAGTCTGGGATACATTTGCAGACAAGATGGTGATTGTCCACAGATGCAGTG
Source organism: Corvus brachyrhynchos (assembly GCF_000691975.1). Classification (NCBI taxonomy): domain Eukaryota; kingdom Metazoa; phylum Chordata; class Aves; order Passeriformes; family Corvidae; genus Corvus; species Corvus brachyrhynchos. The sequence goes on from NW_008238359.1 coordinate 6,462,612, forward strand.
AACATGCATAAGAAGCAAGCAAGCCCAGCTGGACAGAGAATTTCAATTTTTGATAGTGCATAAGGGTGATAGTGCTGCTCAAACATAGGCTTTCCTCACCTCTGAAGACATATGATCCTCTTCAGCTGTCCCCACGCAGGAGGACTTCTAAGTCTTCACTAGACACAGATTTTGATGAAAAGTTAAAGACATTTAGACTTATATTCCTAATATTTGTTCCACCTCAACAAACAGCAGCCTAGTTGGAGAATGGGGCATGAATGACCTGGTGTAACTAAGTGAATTTTAACGCCAGCACTACTTCAGGTTTAATGCTTGGCCACAGGATGGTATTTATTGCATAACTTCAAAGAGAGAGCGAGCGAGGAATGTTTCAATCTTTTGAGTGCTGCTTTTTTATTATCACCCTCTCTAGCAGTGGTGGCTTTTGAACATAACTCCTGAAATTGTTCACTTACTGGTGCCCTGTGTAGGGTAGGGAACAGATGTGTGGAGAAGGCTCAAGAAGTACCTCAAAACTCAATAAATACCCTACTTTCCTGCCATCCAGCAGCTGGTGATCCTCCAGAGGATGGGTTAAAGTAGTTCTCTGTGTCCCCTGGGTATGGCAGTGGCACAAGGCACCTGTGCAAGGAGCACGGTGGCCAAAGCCCAAAGGATGACGGAGCAGGGCTGGTTGAGGAAAAGCACTGATCGCCTGGGCTCCTGTCAGCCTAGTTCAATGCTACTGTTTGCATGCAGAGACAAAAGCCCAACACTGCACATTGCCTCTACTCATCGTCTTTTCATATCTCTTAAACACATAAGAAATTAACCTGTAGGGTTATGTATTTATTATAGGCTACAATAGTCCATAAATCTGCAATAATGGTTTTTGCACACATATGTCTACTGTAATGCTTTTACATTCAGCACACAAAAATTATTCACACTAACCCCTACTTTTTAAAAATCAAGTATTTCAAGTATCTGTTAAACAGTCACAGATCTAGGACCATATGAAGCAACTTCTATTTTTCAACCCTGTCATGACAGCAGTGTGCAATTATGTATTAAAGTATTATGGATTAAATACTTGAGGTATTTGCAGTGTTTTAAAATGATGTATGTCCTAACACTTGTTGGATTTTCTTCAGAACTTTATTTATTCATCTTGAGATAAAAGTGAGAAAAAATCTGCCTGGACATTGAGTCAAGATAAACCAGCTATTTTTATATTTCAGGATCTCTGCCACTGGTGATCAGTTAGGGAATAAAGTAGTTTAAGTTACAGGATTTGGGAAGAAGACCCTGCTCTGAATTATATAAAAAATTTTTATTATCTTGTGTTGGGTTGACCCTGAGTTGATGGACAGTATTATTATCTTATGTAGAAATTACAGAAGCATGGCAAAGGAAAAATCTTTGACAGAATTAGCAATATTGAAATCTCTTATGTAGAAATTACAGAAGCATGACAAAGGAAAAAATCTTTGACAGAATTAGCAATATTGAAATCGGAAATGGATTTTTTGTTACTGCTTCAAGGGGGAGTGGTAATATAGGCTTGTCTCTCTGTAGGGAATTGTCTCAAATGGAAGGACATCTGTTATTTTCCATCTTTACAGCAAACTTCCAGGCATCTGAATAACATAGAAAATTGTGGTTGCTGAGAGATTTTATAAGAAATTACTGGATATAAAAGGTGGAAAGAGTTATTCTTGGTAAATGATTCTGCAACAGAGAATAATTAATATCATTATTTATTTTACCTTTGGTAATGACTTGAAAGTAGATGAGGAACAAAATAAGATAAAATGCTTATTAATCAGGAAATATTAATGATATAAGGTGGAGTTTCCAGGCACCTTGGCTAGAAGGTCTTTTTTTTGCCTTTTGGGATTCACTGTTGTTTTGGGGGCCCTGAGAGCATGTCCCTTTGTTGGTGTTTGGCTGTGTGGGCTTAGGGCCAGGTTTGGTTGTGGTCTGTTAGCCCTTGCATTTATGAGCAGTGAGGAACCTCAGTGGAGGATATCCCACTTCTTCTGGGAGCACTTGTAAACTCAATCTTCCCTGTCAGTGTCTATTTGAGGTGTTTTGCAGTTGGGTCCTTGATTCTGACTGATTGGACCTGTTGACTTGTCATCCTGATTTGACCACAGACCTCCCTCACCACAATCACCTTTTTCCCCTCTCACACATTTCTACTGTTACTGGTTTTGGTGTATTATTGTAGCACCAGCTTCTGAGCCTCTCCTCCCCTTCCCTTTGATAGTTCTGGATAGTCTGGCTTTAATCACTCCAGAAGAGGACACACCATTAATTATAAATTTTAAAAGGCAGGACAGTGAGACCTAGTATGAAACAAAGAGGGAAGGCTCTTAGTGAGTGGCAGGGATTTTGATGCAAATTGCTTTTTTTTTCAGAGAAAAGCATGGCAGAGTGTTAGAGAGAAAATCCGCATTTATTCTGATCTTGGCTTAGGTAACACCTGCATGGGCAATCAAATCTCCTGAAGCTTCAGGACAGTCGGTAGCTGACCAGTTGGCAAAGGGACTCTCTTTCACAGATCCTCACCATGACATCTTCAGCTAGACTGTATGTATTTGTATGTATTTAATAGCTTAACCACATACCAAATACTCTCCTACATGAAAGCTAACATCACCCCAGACAGAGCCAATACACCATTTGTACAAGGACAGTTAATGCTGGCTGTTTAGAGATGTCTTATCTGTGTCAAACATGATCTCTCCTGAAGCAGGATCTCTCCTGATAGGCTGTCAACCCAGAATAACACCTCCCTCAAGTGTACAGTGTGGGCTGGACACAGCAGGAGCTGCCCAGGGAATCCCTAGAAGTGTCTGAAATTGCCACCTGTAACAGCACTCAGTTGTGACAGTTCAGTTGTGACAGTTCAGTCAATCAGAAAGTATCAGGTTCTTGTTCTCAAACCTTTCCATGGACTCATCCCTTTAGATGACCAGCTCCCAGACAAGTCAGGGAATTTATGACTTTAGTGCATGGGTGTGCATCCCTGCACAGCCCTGACATCCAACTGTATCACTATTATAAGTCAAGAACTAACTTTAGTTTCCTATCACTCATTTATAACTTGAATGTCATAGCTTGTGCCATTTAGATTTTAAGGCGCGTTCACCCTTAGAGAGACGTGGGAGTACTGCAGTGGGGTCACCAGCTGATTCCTGAAAACTGACTCCAGGACTGAAATTGCAATTTGTGAAACAGTGTATAGATATTTTATATTACATATATGTTATGCATTGTTGAGGGCTGGTGAAGCTGTGCTCCACATGAGCCTGGGATTGGTTCTAAATCCGTTCTGTCTTGCAGTTTTCAGTACAATAGTGCGGGACCCTGAGCTGAATGCATGGCATCACTATTATAAGTCAAGAGCTAACTTTAGTTTCCTATCACTCGTTTATAACTTGAATGTCGTAGCTCGTGCCATTTAGATTTTAAGGCGCGTTCACCCTTAGAGAGACATGGGAGTACTGCAGTGGGGTCACCAGCTGATTCCTGAAAACTGACTCCAGGACTGAAATTGCAATTTGTGAAACAGTGTATAGATATTTTATATTACATATATGTTATGCATTGTTGAGGGCTGGTGAAGCTGTGCTCCACATGAGCCTGGGATCCTGTGTGGGACATAAGACAATGGGAGGTGCAACTCACATTAAGAGACTTTGTAGATCACTTTAGCACCATGCAAACACAATTGAATTGGCCCATCTACTCAGCATTTGGTTGAAAATCTGTGTGGCTGGATATATCCCCACACAAATAACCCAAAGACACTGTCATGGTCTACAGAGCTGGAACAAGCTATGCAGATTCGAAGAAGTGAGTGGGGTGTGGGAAGGTGTTTGACTCCTTGTGCCAAAAACCATTTCAATACCAGTAAGACACACATAAACACATACATATTTTTCCTGAAAAGATCTTGAACATTATAAAATGAAGGAAACAATTTCCTGTCCAGAAGAAACTTTAGGTGCCTGGATGCCAAGTGAGTGGTTCCTTTTCTAGGGGTTGTTTTAAGGAATTGAGGAAATACTTTCCAAAGTGTATTGGTAAAAGTAGGCCAGAGTTATTTACACAAATAATGAACTGAAAATAGGGGTTCATTGCATGGAAGGAGATGTTTTTTAATAATTCTTTTGACTCTAATGCTGTGACTGGCAAGATTTTTTTTATATACAGGAAATTATCCAGTTGCATTGTAGTGTGTTGACCCTGACTGGATGCCAGACACCCAACGAAGCCTCTGCATCACTCCCCTCCACAGCTGGACAGGAGGAAAGTTCATGAGTTAAGGACAGAGAGAGACCACTCACCAGATACTGTCATGGGCAAAACAGACTCGAATCACAGAATATTAATTGAATTAATTACTAACAAAATCAGAGCAGGATAATGGTAAGTAAGACCTTACAAGACCTTAAAAAGACCTTCTCCCCACCCCTCCCTCCTTCCCAGCTCTAGCTCTTCCCTCTCAGCAGGATAGGGAGATGGGGGTAGGGTGTTACGGTCATTATGTTTCTGCTCAGGGAGATGAGTCCTTCCCCTGGTCCATAATGGGTCCCTCCCTCAGGTAACTCTTCCACGGGGTGCAGTCCTTCAAGGACAGGCTGCTCCAGTGTCAATGCCCCATGGGGTCACAAGTCCTACCAGGAAACCTCCTCCACCATGGGCTCCTCTCCGTGGGTCTGCAGGTCCCTGCCAGGAGCCTTCTCCACCATGGGTCTTCCATGGGTTCGCAGCCTCCTCTCAGGCCTCCATCTGCTCCAGCATGGGTCTCCTCCAGGGCTGCAGGTGGATCTCTGCATCACTGTGGACCCCCATGGGCTGCAGGGGAACAACTGTTTCTCCATGGGCTGCACCAGGGGCTGCAGGGGAATCTCAGCTCTGGCACCTGGAGCACTTCCTCCCCTCCTTCTGCACTGACCTAGGGGTCTGCAGGGCCGTTCCTCTCATGTACTCTCACCCTGCTCTTCTCTGGCCCCAATTACATCTGCACAATAACTTTTTTCTTCTTAAATATGTTATCATAGAGGTGTTATCATCTTTTCTTATCGCCCAGGCTTAGCCAGTGGCACGTCCACCTTGGAACCCCCTGGGATTGGCTCTGCCAGACATGGAGGAAGCTTCCAGCAGCTTCTCAGAGAAGCCATCCCTGCAGCCCTCGTGCTACCAATACCTGGCCATGCAAACCCAATACAATTTCTCTTAGAAACTGACCCTTTGTTCTAAGAAAAGGTTTTCAAGAACTACTTTTTCTTCTTCTTCTTAAGAGTTTTCCAAATTATCTAAGATTTTCACCTTCCCTAAAGCCTCTGAGAAATAAATGAAAAATATTGAAACTTTATTATGTCACTATAATTTATCACTAATGATATTTGGAAAAAGAAAACGTTGAAGAAAATTTCCAAAACATTTTCAACAATAACAGCAAATTCATATATAAGCAAAATAAAGAAGAAAAGTAAAAGTAATGTGTCCCTTAAGCCTGTGAATTCTTAATGAAGGCTTAATTTATATTTTGGCTGGCTCTGCAGACTATGGGCTGGATGAAATAGAATCTGGCAGTTCTTCTGTAAACTTCCTGATATGGAAAAAGAGCATGCAGATAGTTTAACATTCCTGGTCTTTCTCTTCCACATTACTCTAAGTATCTATCAGACACTTTGTAAAAGAGAAAAAAGATTCTTCCTCATGGATATGCCCTCTATTTCTTTAATCTCTTGCCTTTTTACCAAACTCTCACTTAGAATGGGAATTTTTGAGTAAAATATTTTTTATTACAATCTTCCAACTCTCTGATTTGTGTCAACAAACTGAAGCCTGTTTGGCCAAGCATGGTGTAGTCTATAGCTACTACCAAGAAAACACTAAATGATTTTTTCTTTGTTTTAAAATTCATGCCAGAATTTATCCAAATCAATCTTTAGTAATTTCTCTGTTGAGTGCACACAAGCTTTATAACCTCCATTAAAATCTTATTACTGCATGGAGTTTAGACTTCGGGGGTTTTTTTTAATATCACTGTGAGATTTATTCCATAAGAAGCATCTCCTATAAAACACAGAATTCTTGCATATGGAAAATTATGCTTAGAGAAGGAAGAACACTCTGTAACACCGTTGGGCATCTGTTAATAAATAAATGGAAAAAGCCAGTCGTGAGTCAGTGTGTAGGCTGCTTAATTTCTTTGTAAGGATTTATTAAAACCGTAAGGCAAATAACAATTTTAGGTGACATTTTAGCATCTTTCAGCTGTGAAAGAGAAAATGACAAAGGTCATGTTTTGAGAAAATATGTCTCTAATTCTCATCAAAATGTATATGCTTACCATTTGCTGGAGTCAGAAATCTGCTACACTTCATTGATGCTGTGGTTGTCATTAAGTGGTGCAACACTGCTTAAAGACAAGGTACTGCCACCAGCTATTTGTCAGCTTCCCAGATAAACTTTTTATAAGCTTGTTTTATTGAGAAAAAATTTAGCCTAAATGCTCTTTATTTGAAAGACATAAACATGATGCCAGGGCAAAAAACAGACCTTAAGAGTTTACTGTAGCGAATCAGGAGTTCATCTGCATTATTTTACTCTGGAGGACAACTGATATCAAAATATTCCCCAAAACAGAATAAGGCTGTTTTGTGGAAGAAAAATCTTTCTCTCAAATCAGATAGTAAGCTGAGAGGGTTTCTACTGACCTTGGTATTCTGTCCTAATCTTTCCTGTGTTTCATATTTTGGAAAAGTCCCATTGAATTTGTTAGGAATATTTCTCATTAAAGGGCTTGCAGGACTTGTGTCCAGACATCTTGGGAGGATAAAGATGATGATTAGGGAATAGAAAGTTTATACACTTAATATGATAAAGAATGTAATGATTTAAAAGTCTTCCTTTTGACAATTTCTCTCTCAAATAGCAGTGATACTCAAAATGCCTGTGACATAAACTGGGATGTTTTTACTTATAAACTGCTTAGAGCTGAAAGCAGAAAATTTAATATAGCTTAAAATTTATTACTTGAGCATCTTAGTACTGACAATGTTACCTTCTGTACCTCCTTCTCAGGAGATTAGCTAACTTAGTAACATCTGCAAAATGACTTGGAGTGGATAAGTGTTATGCAGGTGCTAGCTGCTTGTATTACTAGGTTACTGTAGATCAAGAATCCTCTTCTTTTTGGGAGGGGGGAACATGAATTGGAGGAAAGTGGTTATGTTTTTGTGTTAAAAGTAAGGGAAATACTGTAATTCTGATTTATTGACTCTATCTCTTATTTTGTATCCCATTATGATCCTACAGACTATGTTGTTAATATCCCTCTGATTTCACATCACTGTCACTTAAATAATTTTTCACTATTCCTCTGTCATTGCAGTACTGTGTCTTTATGCTGTACAGGATCCCAGTGTCAGGCACTGCAGGCAAAGGTAGCTCTGTGACCCAAAGAATTTACATATGAATAGTTGAATAGCCCTAAAATGGGAGACATCAGAAAGGTGCAGATGTACTTGTTTACATGCTAGGTGTGGCTTATTAAAATAGCTACTCATCTCATCTGACCTGGGGGCTTTGCTGTTCGGAGGGCTGCACATGACATAGTTACCTTGATTCCTTTTTAGATCAGTGGGAGAAAGAAGTATCTCTTGGAATGCAAAAAAACTGGCCTCTTTTCAAAAGTTGACTTAAAAATGAACGCAATCCTGCCCTTTAAATGTTTTGTCTCCATTGCCTCCAAAGGGAGTCCAGGTCTGTATCCATCCACTGTCAAAATATCTAGGAAGCTACAGGACAATTTGGAGGAAGACTGAAAGAAGGACAATACAGCAGTCTTGAGGATGTTTAGAAGCTCTGGAATGAATCTCGATTTGCACTATTGTAAACTGAATCAGACTGAGGCTGATTATACACAAGAACCATAAAGCTGAACAGTGACTGCACAGCACAGATGCAGGGCTCTGACTGTGTGACGTGCTAAGCTGTATTAATTACTAGAATGACCTTTCATAGAAACAATTCATCAAAGCCATACAGGTAGTGCATTAAATTTATTCTGTGGGAACTAGTAAGTGCCCCTCAAAACTGTTAAAACTCAACTGACATTGTTTATGGGTTTGTTTTCTCTTGTCTGTTTTCTCTTAGGTTTTCTTAAAGATTTTCTAGAAGGAGGAAGTATCCCAAAGCGTAAGCCTAGGTCATTAATTGCTATAGGTTCATTAGATAGATATCTTACCAGAATATGTTTTGATATTTCTACCTCCTTTCAGAACATTCCAGTTCTAATTTCAGATTGTGCTGTCCTTACTCCACCAAATAAGAGGAAAAATTTGCTTCCAAGGCAAATCCAGCTGCTGTGATCTACTTCACAATCATTAGCTTGCTTTTTTGTCTATGAGTGTTTCCTGTTTTTTGGCCCTTGGAATGAAAATTATCAATGAGGCATGACAGAGGAGTGATGCCACCAATGGCCAGAAGCTTGAGAAAGAGAATGGCGATGTTCTTGTTGCTGGCAGCCTTTTGGTATTCTCTTGTTTACTGGAAGTGCTTGGGCTGCTGTTTCAGGATCTAAGGGTTTCCTGATACAAATCTCAGAAGTTTTCAAAAAGAGTTTCATTTGAGTTAAATACCTTTGGTTCTCCTACATATACCACTGATTTGTCAAATAGACTTGAACAGCTGCAAGGGCTATGTGGTCTGTTGTCTAAGCAGCCACATCAGTATCTACCCTGACTGACGGCAGTAAACAACAGGAAGAAATACTTGGAGAAAAGAAGAGGTATTTTTTTACTAGACTTTGATCACACATGAAGTTAAAGCTTTCAAACACTACTGAATGTCACAGCATTTGCTGTCATGACGGTTCAAGGGAGGGTCTGTGCATTGCCTCCTCTTTTGAATCAAGAGCAATGTCCCTGTGCTTTGCTGGAACATTGTTAATGCAGTCTCCTGCTCAGTTTTTTGCTCTTGATCTTCTGACTTTTTTGATTGTTGACATCAGCTGCAGAATATGTTGAAGCAGATGACAGAAAGGACTCGACAAGTGGCAATAATTTAAAAATTCTTTGTATCTGCTCATAAATCATGTAATTATGGACTGATTTGGGTTGGAAGAGACCTTAAAGAACATAGAGTTCCAACGTTGTGCCATGGACAGAGACACCTTCCACTAGACAGGTTGCTTAAAGCTCCATCAAACCTGGCCTTGAAAACTTTCAGGGATGAGGCAGTCACAACTTCTCTGGGCAACCTGTGCCAGTGCTTCACCACCCCCACAGCAATATCTAATCTAAACCTGCCCTCCTTCATATTAAAGCCAATACCCCATGTCTTATCACTACATGCCCTTGTAAAAATCAATCTTTCATACTTGAAAGGACAATAAATTTATTCAGAGCATGCAAAGGTAGAATTACTCTTTTTCCAACTAACTTCAGAGTGTTCCTGTCCTGCAGGAGAGCAAGTCTGAAAATCTGTTTCAGAACATTTAACTTTAATGTTTCCAGAGAAGGGACAATTTTTGCATTTCACTGTTTGACTTTTTTTTTGAGATTTACAGTCCTGAGAGACCTAAGCATCCTCATAATTCCAAAAAGTTGCTTACTGAAATTTTCTACTGTACCCAGTATGACAAGGCTTACATCCTGAGTACAATTTTAACTGCAGTAAAGAGTCAGCTGTAAAAATAGTAATCTAAAGCAAGTACACTGAATAAAAGGAGCTGAGCTCTTTTATTAGAACTCTTCCAAAGAAATATGATCAGACTGCCATGGATGTTATCCTGTGGACCATAACAGCCAAGACAAAAGTAACACATGCCAATTTCTAGAGCTGGTCAAGACAAGATTTCTGCTGTAATCCTGAAACAAGTGTGGGTCATTGCATGTAATTCCCCAGCCACTTCTTTGCTCTCAGTACAACACAGACAGTAGTGCATTGTGCTTACAGGGACATAGGACAAAATTATTAGGTACAATTTGGGTCTTGTACCTTATTCAAATCAGCATGCCCTAAATGTTAACCTAATTAATGGGAATGTGTAGACTTATCTCCATCATCACTACAGAGTCTGGGATCCTGTAAACCAGGTAGAGGACTCTTATCCTGCTGGCATCACATGAAATGGGTGCCCACACCGGAGGATTGAGAAGTTCACAAGCTTCCTCCCGACTTTTCTAGTCCCTTTTCTGGTCACCTTCGTGGATGTTTATCTGCTGTTGAGGTCACAAAGTTACACAGAGAAGAAGCCTGTGCTTCAGAAAGCAATGTTTCTGCATGCAACACCGGGTACAGAATGTTCCTTCCCAGTCCAGGATGTGCAGCCAAGGGACAACACAGGACAGTAAGCCCTAGTCTTGCTTGTCCCTGTTTCTCCCATTTGCATGGCCTGATAAGGGATAAGATGAATTGCATAAACTGCTTAGGAAACCAGCTTTGTTCCTAATCCCTGGTGTGGGATTTTGCCAGACGGGTTGACAGAAGGCAGGGGACTTGCAGGTGGCAAGGAAAAGGGACATAGCTCTGGCATTTGCTGCAGGGAGGGCATTTGTTCCACCCTTTACAGCTTTCAAGGAGGGACAATCAAAATCTTCCCATGCAGGGCAGAGCAACCATAGCACAGAGCCATGCCTTCATTATGGATAGATCCATTCCTCAATTTCCCTGTGAATAGTTTTTGCTGAGTCTTTGGCACTTCACTGCAATGACTAATGCACATGTTCAGCAAGAGTAGGGATATTGTCCCAGTGTGCTCGAGGTAACAGCAGAGGGCACTCAGTGACTCTTTATGCATAACCTTTCGGCACACCCCGCTCGCCCGGACACTGCTGGGTAAGTAGAGTACAGCTGCTCCTAGGGTACAGGATTTATACAGGCATCATTCCTATTTTATTACTGCACATGTTGAGGTACAGTTTTTCAGTGGGGGATTCAGTTCTTATCAAACAATTTTCATTGTCAGTGGAGGGGTAGTAACACGAATGAATCCCACAGCATGTGAAAAATTCTGTCGTTTCTGCCTCTAACCACTTCACACTTTCCTGTTTATTTTTTCCTGCATTGTATCCACGTCTGCTGAAATGCAAATCTGGCCATTCAGTTATTTGTGTTTAGCAGCAGGATCCCCAGGTTAGTTCCCTGCTTGAAGCTTTACGTTAATCCACTTTCTGGTTGGAAAAGATGTGAAATTTACTCAAGAATGAAATTGTATTCCACATCGTTACACTGTTCTCATTAAATCTATTATTTCCACATCATCACCCAAGAAAATACCCGATGAGAGAATCCTCCTAGAGTTCACTTCCTTAATTCTCAGGACAATTACAAAATTGTTTTTGCCACAGTGGGAAATGTTGACTGCTGGGTCACTTAAATTCTTGCAGTGCCAGCTAATAAGAAAGAGCACTGTATCTCCTTGCAGAACTAGAATGCAGCAATGTAGTCAGATGATATTAAAGAGGTTTTGAATTTGACTTCTTACCCTTCATTTTGTTCTGTAATTTTTGTTTTATTCTGTAAGAAAATAAGTTTTCTGGGAAAAGTAAGTGAGATTTATATGTGGGTTGTTGGGTGTTTTTTTCCAAGGCTGCTGTCTCTGTGTCAAATTAAAGAAATATGTGTTTAAATCAAACATTCCATTTATGTAAGGGATTGCACTGTAATATAGGTAAAATAGGATTCCACCCAAACTATTTTATTCCCCTGTCCTCCTGATAGAAAAGTAAACCTCATATGAACATTGTTAAGAGCATATTGACATATAAAAGCTTTAACAGCAAACCTCTCTCCACAATCTTTTATTCTGTGATAGTTATGAAAACACGCACAGAAATATTTGTTGCCTGTTACAAAGATTTGAGTATTTTTGTACATGGCTGAATAGCCCTTGCCACAGAGAGCTGAGAAAACCTCACCTCAAGCAGCTGTGTGGACTAAAGGCTATTCTATGTTATTCTGAGCAGGGACACAATCAGCAAAAGCACTTACAAATCCAGATGAAATAAATGACAGAAACATTTTTATTGCTTTAGGTGAAGAGTCAAGGCAACTTTGAAGATTTTGGACACCTCATCTTAAACTGTCCATGTCCAAGGCTGTGCTAGAAAAATAGAATCTTCCACTAAGTTATATTAAGTTAAATAGAGAATTACCATGAGACAGCTATTTGATTTCTCAACAGAGCTGATTTTAATGACGGCACAGTGATCTTGTCTCTAGTTTCTGTAAAGAAACCCAACATATCATAAGGTTTTCAAATATTCCCATGACAGGAGCTGTGTAAATTCTGTTCACTAGGCAATTAATTCTTGTCATTGAGATTACTTGAAGAGACCCTTTTCTCTTCCAGAAAAAATTGTGTGTTAGTAGTAGGCAAATATGGAAGGTTACAGTCCTCCATTAGACATCCATATGAAAAGCTACTTGTCTAAATGTTGCTTTTAGAGAAAAACATAGCATTAAGCCAAATTTGAACCTGGTCTTGCTGAACCCTGTCTCTGCCCAATGTCTACGAAATCAGACTTCGGTGACTGTTCAGATGGTGCCTCTGCTCTGTGGATCTCCAATGTGAGAGCAGAAGATCCCTTCCTGATATTTAATTAACAGAATGAGAGGGTAATATTCTTTACAATTGCATCTTAATAATATGAGTTACTGAAGCAAATTTAAGTAAAAGCTGCAAGAAAAACTGTACCCTAGAAACAGCCTCCCCATGAAAGACACAATATTTTCAACTCTATTTTCTATTCATGTTAATAAGGAGAAAAATAGCACCAGATTTTATACCATATACATATATTTATTTGCACATATTTATTTATGTGTATGTAGATATTAATGTGTCTGCCTATAATGTCTTCCATTCCTTCATGGTTTATAACCCATTAAAGCTGTCTTTAAAAGTGCTACAGATTTTGCATATGCAAACAAAATGCACACTCCATACCTGATTTTCATGCGATTTTAACAATCCTAACAGATGTTCAGCAAGGTAAAAGTTGCACACCTGTTTGAGTATGTAAATCTCTTCTTGCTTGGTATATTTGCATTATTACTTTCTGCATATAAAGCCTGTACCTTGTTTAAATGCTTAAATGAAGGTTCTGATCATGTATTTGCATGCTCACATTAACAACAAATGAAGTGACTAAACTTGAGCAGTTGCTAGACTGAATGCTAGTAAAGACTAAAAAGACCGAAAAAGAAGTTGAATAAAAATTAATAATCACAAAGTGTCCAGCATTTCTTTATCAGGAGTTATATCTAACAGGAAAGAAAACGCGCACATTTCATCTGGGTGAATATAAAACAAAATTATATTTCTGAAACAATGACATGAATGGTCTGCTCTATTCTTGCCTTATTTTTATCTATCTATCTATCTATCTATCTATCTGTCTATCTATCTCACTAATACCAGATGGCAACTTTTTATTTATCTAATTAAATGTCATATAGCCATCAAAGGTGAATTAAAAAAAAAGTATATTAAGGAACAAAACGAAACAAAACAATACAGCAAAACATAAAAGTCCCCAAATCAACAAAGTCTAAAGACAGCTCAGGTGTGCTCAGTGAGGATTTTCAAGAGACAGAAAATCTGTATAGCACATACACTTCACATCAGAGGCCACTTGCTAGAGGTTTAGAGAAAGCACTCTACCAACTGTGTTCTTTAAACTGCTTATGATTTTTGGCTGGCGAGTGAGAACTTAGTGGTAATGCTTGCAGAGAAATTACTGGGGAACAAATTTTGGTAACAGTAGCCAATTCATCTTGAACCACAGAGGTTGTCCAGAATGGTTCTCATGTAAAGAAGACTTGGATTCCTCACTCAGTACAAGATGTCTTCTCTCAAGGCTTGTGTCTCCTTCCACCTTTCTTGCTAGAGACAATGCAAATAGATTAAATTCTCTGTAGATTGTTCTTGCTGGGCAGTGTTGATGGAGTGAATTGTTGAAGAAACAGAGAAATACCTGAGCTTTTTAGAACCTCACTCAAAGTTGAATATCCTGAAAGTTTCTTAGTATACCTCAGTTTTAACTTTGCCAAATTTTTGAAAATTTTTGCAGAGCTTAAAAGCCTCTGTAGAGGCTACTTTTTCTTTTTTAAGGAAAAAAAGAATGATCATGTTCTTACTCCATTCTGCTTTAGTACTTCATGTGAGGCCAAACCACTGCCTTCATACTGATCAAAACCTATTGTCTGAACTGGGTTAGAAGTTCTCTCTGAGGAAGGCTGTGTATTAAAGACGCAGCTTCATGACGAACTTTTACCTTGTTCACAAAGTTATAGATGAAAAAAATAACACACTCCATTTGGCTGAAAGAGTGAATGTTTCAAGTCTTTCTTCCACAGCATAAAAGCCCCTTAATTCTTCAGTGGTTCTGTACAGACACTCTCTAGTTTATGACAGTTTGGTGGAGTTAAGCAAATAATCGTCTCTTTTACCAAAATCTGTTGCTGTGTCATCAATATCTAAACCAGGGACTTAGGGAAGAATGCTATCCAAATCCATGCAATTCACCCTTCTTTGAAGAGTAGTGTTCCCCAAAAAACTTGAGAGTTTTCAGATCTCTAGCAAATTTCCTGAAAACTAACCTATTCAAGGCTTTTCATACATTCTGTAGAATGAACAGCTATTTGTATTCCACCTCAATTTTAATTTAAATTATTTTTATCTTCTGTGTTTCAGTGACACATCAAAAGCTGCAAAGTACTAAGGAAGTTGGTTTGAAATGCTTTTCATATTCTAAATGAAGAAAGACCATAAATATTTTAGTACTGGAAGTTTTTGCAAATGCTTTTTTTTTTAACATGACTAGTCAGTTCCAGCTCCCACATATTGCAGTCTCAAGGGTGACACACAATATGTTAAAAATATTTTTGCTAGATTTTACAGGTCTTAAAATATGAGATTCAAAATTATTGGTAGACTGGACGTCTTAGTAAAGCTAAATCAAAGAAGGGTAGTGAAAATGCACATTTTCTTTCAGGCTCCACACATTTATTTTCATCTTTGCAGTTACGTTTTATCTACAATTTGCAAATAATGAGTTAATATTTGTGATGTTGACTGAACAACCCAAGAAAGTGGAAGAACTCAAAAGAAGGTTAAACAGGCCCAAATATACCCAAAAACTTAAATCAATTGAGATAAATCTGCTACCAATATTGTTACAAATGGACCCCCTTTATAAGAAAAAGCTGTCTAATTATTCACTAAAATAATATGAAACTATATAAGCTGTCTGTTCTGCTGCAATTACACAGGGTCACAGCTCTGTATGACCAAACTGCTTTTTGCATTGCAATGCTAAAGGCAAGATGTGTTCAAGACATGAGATTTATGCAGGTATGGACTCTGATTAGGAATTTACAGCAACATCTGGATTATACAGTTGAAGAAAACCAGGGCTTTGCTTGTAAATGAAGAAGTACACTACTAGCTAGGCAACATTTGTAGAAGATGCAGCATGTTCCATTAAGTTGGATAGTGTATTTGGAAAAAAATAGACAAGAAAGCCAAGAAAGAGATTTAAGGAAAAGTTGGCACACCAGAATATTTGTCCTTTCTTTTCGTGGCTATAGCAGTCTCGTTAAGGTTACTCACCTTCTTACAATTGCTGCCATGTTTTTATCCTTAGACCTTTGTGCCATAACAACTCTAAGAGGTCTAGGAGCTGTATAATTTGAAGGGAATGAGGGACTTTCCAGCTTATATCAAGCAGATCTGTAAATCCATTGTAGGTCTCTTTTGAGTCTAGTGGAGAGTAATTAAACTGGGCAGGGAACAGAGGACATGTCATAGTTTCTCAGCCTTGGTGTACCCTGCATGCCCTGGAAATTGTCTTACTCAAATAAAGGCTTTTATTACTTAAAAATATGCAAAAGTATCTTCTATTCATGATATCAATGCATATTAATCTGGAAGAGACTGCACCACTGTTACTCAATCATAAAATTCACCTATTAGGTCAATGTATACCACTTTCAGGACAGTGCACTATTGCCTCTGAAATGCAAGATATATTTTTTAACTGTGATTTCTGAATATGATTATTCTGCAATAAAGGCCCCTGAAAGTGTACCAGAAATATAATTTTGCATTTTGGCCCAGTCTTTAGACAGAAAATTTCAGTTTATAACTTAGATCCTTTCCCCCACTGGAAAAATTCACATTTAAAAATCTAATAAAATCATCTTATTAAGAGGCAGTAATATAATACATTATTTCTCCAGAGACAGAGCAGAAACTTTCTCATGTTGCCTTTTTGACTGATTTTGGCATGTATTTGAAGTTTAGCAGTGGTTGTGGTATAAAAAACTATAGAATTTATCACATGTTAGCTAAATAATTAAAGTATGGGTTTACAGCTTATCACTTAGATATCACACCTTAGGAATCCAAACTATAATTACTAAAACATGCCTTTTTTTTTTTTTTTACAAGCTCATTTATGCTGAGAGCAAAACCCAATGTTGATAAAACCCATCTTTGAAACTGTAAATTTATAATTCTCTTGAATTCTTAAGAAAAGCAAAACCATAGCTAATCAGCCCTGGTTTGAGCCCTTCAGCTGATGTTTTCTTGAGTTTTCTACTCTGATCCCTCAATTAGGCTCCTCAATAATAGTATAGATAACTGACTTTTTCAAACTGCAAGGTGAACAGATGTGTTTCTGCAATAATTCATAGGAGCTTTCAGGTATGTATCCTTGGAAAATACCCTTTTTCTCCTTTCGCTATGTAGAGCGGGAAATAAATAAAAATTCACAAATATATCCCTAAATAGTATCCTAATCATATAATCCTCAATGAAGGTTATACAGTAATAAGGCAGGGTGTTATCATCTTGTCTAGTAAATCCCTGTGATGGCTCTGATGTGGGTTCCTCTGAGCTCTTTCATCTGTTTCTCCTATTGGGTATTTTACCTGAATTGGTACAGCAACCCACTTTTTATTATTATAATTTTCTTGGTTGGTCTAGTATTATGCAAAAGTTGAATTGGCTGTATATTTTTAAGTGCTGCAAGTACACAGCAGACATACATGAGCAGAGACTCACAGAATCTGTATCATGCAGGTTAGTTTTCAATTAATGGCTGCTGGAATGTTTATTTTACTGTGACAATTTTGATTTTAACTTTGTTCCTTTATTCAAGGAAGCGGTCTTCCATTCTTCTTCTAGTGCTGGTTAATAGATGAAAGAATATTTTAAACATTTTAGAGAAACCTTTTTCAAAGGGAAAGCCAGTATCATGAAAACAGAAAATATGTGGTAAGAATGTGTTAATTTAGGCAATATTTTTTATAGGGGAAAAATATTAGCATATTTTTTTTTCTTTTCATAAGTAAAATTTTCTTTTTACAAATATTTATTACTATCATGTACAATACATAGCAAACTTAAATCAAATAAATTCAGATAGTACAGTAGAAATATTTTATCTTATTAAAAATCACACTGTAAAGGCCTCAACTTATAGGGGGTATGAATTAAAACCTTGGATGATTTCCCTCAACCCTCACATTGATTTAAATCTTCCAAAGTTTTCATCTGTAGGAATTTTAGTTTAAATCTCAGTGTTTCCGTTTGGAAGGGGTGAGATGATGCTGAATTAGTTCAGTTGTGTTCTTTCCTCAGTGTGTGAGCAAACTGAAGTAGAGGCTAATTTCCAGTAGTGACTGAAGCGAGAGGTGTTTGGTAGAGTCTCGCTGGATATTACCCTCGGTTACAGCATGGTTTGTAAATGTTGGGATTGCTGGCTCTGCCAGGCAAGGGGCTGTCTGCAGACCATTGTTCTTTCATTGTGCAGACTGGTTTGGAGCACATTGCAAGGTGTCTTCTTGTACAGAAAACAGTAGAGGTTCTGAACAGCTCTGCTGCTCTATTTCTTTACACAACCCTTCCTTGCCAGTGAACTTGTAGACTTTTTCACAAGTTTTTCCCTAGCAGCTGAAGTTTCAAACAGCATCAGCTACTGTTTGCAATAGCTGATGACCCGGGTTAGCACTGAGTGAATTTTCAGAACATTTCTAGAGCAAATAAGGACATTTTTGTGAATGGAATCCATGTTCATAAGAGTTGGTTCATCTCACACAGATGGTAATAACTCTCAGTCATATTTCAATGGACCTGGATTTGACCCAGACATGAAAAGGTTTTCACTTTTCATTTCAAAACTTCTGTGTGTGTTTTTTAGCAGCTTCTTAGTATCTATTTTCTTTACCAGATCCTTAATTTCTGTTGTTTCTGTCCATTGAAACTTCTCACAACGGGAATATACAAGACTGTGTTTTAAGGACCCTGGCAACTGCAAAAACCCACAAAAAAGATCACAAAACAAGGGCTATTGGGGCAAGGAAATGGAGCTTTCTTTGGTTTCCACTTTGACTGAAAGGGCTTAACAATATGAAACAGAGCAATTCTGTGGTACATTTCAGTCCCAACACTATATATTATTTTGAATGGAAAGGTGGTTTGACAGAGAACAACTGTTAGTATGAGGTTCTAATTGTTATGTATTAAGCAAAGCCAACAAGTATAATGACTAATCCTTTGCAAACATAATGACTACCATCTTTGTCACTACGCAGAAAGTGAACCCATGACCCACAGGGTTAGAACATCCATTTTCAGGGTCAAGGTGTTTTACTGAATATACTCTCACAGTTCTATTTTCTTGTTTTCATTTTTCCTTCCATTTGTTTATTCTCTAACAATATAAGTTTTTATAATGCAGGATTTTCCATTTTGCCTCAAGAACAAAGTAAAATTAGAGAAATATTTTTAAAAATATGCTTTATAAAGGAAATAGGCAATTTCTTCCAGGGATGGCTGGCTTTGCCAAGTTTGCTTCTGGACTACTCTATTTATAAAGGGACCAAGAGTCTGATTGAGAGATTTTTATATTACCTAGTGAATAAAGAGGGAAATAGTTCCCAGCATCATGTTTTCCGTCATTTGGAATTTGACACAATATATGATGTTTTAGACTGATTTTAAAAAATCCTGTCTCTGCTGCCAAAGCAGTGTGCACAAAACACTGAACCTTTTGAAACCTGTTTGCTTGAACCTTCAGTAATCTGCTCCTGTATGGGATGATGATTTACATGGTTCTTTATTGATTTTTTTCTGCACTTTTCTGTTTGAAAGGCTGCTTAAAGAGAACTTGTTTTGAAACTGCATAAAAGTAATTTTCTCCCAAAGAGTTCTGCTAGAGAAATTTTTGTGCTACAGTGAAAAGAATCAGGTGATATATTTCAAAAACTGTGTACATGCCTTTGGCATTTTTCATAAATGCTGTAAAAATTCTTGTTGCTATTTGCACTTCCTATGCTTTGAAGAAAGATGACCATGTGTTTTAGATCAAAGCATTGAAAAAGGTTACAAAAGTCTGAGTAGACACCAGGTCCCTGATCAGTTTAACCAAGAGTGAGTTAATCATGTGAAATGCAGAAATTGTACACAAAAGGATTTATATTCAATCCTTTCTTTTTATTCTGTACAAGGACTGCATAGATGAAGGATTGACACACTACAATGTTAGCACCATTTTTTTTTTCTGGATACATATGATATTACAGCAACTGAATTTATTATGAACTCTTTCCACCCATGGCAACATGTCCATCCAAGAACTCTTTTCATTTAAAAATGTGGAAGTATTTCCTCTTTTCCAAAGAGAACTCTGCATGTATCCACTATGGCCAAGGGCAAAGACAGGCCCTGTGTGCTTCCTCACCCTTTCTGTGTGTCCTAATGGTCCTTTCCTGCAAGCATTTGGGTGGTGAAAACTGGTTTCTGCTTAAATTTAGACGATTAATTTTTCATCACTGGGTTCTGTCCTTTGATCTTCATCATAACAGAATAGACGTAAATACTAACCAGAGAGTTTCATATGAAAGCAAATATTAATTTTAATTTAATCAGTGTAATTTAAACCTGTATTACAATTTTAGTATCTCTGATTAGCAAATCACTATACCAAATAATATCTCTGATTACCAAACTGTCTGAACATATATTTTTTTTTCTCTTGGCTAAACCTAATATGCATTATCAGTAAAGAAATTATCTGCTTTCTCTGTCAGAATTCTTTTCCTTTTCACACCTGACACAGAATATTTATAACAGGTGCCCGCGAATAGAGGAATATTTTTTTACTTTTTGACTGCCCATTTATTTTGCTGGCCTTGCAATGTACACATTTTCTCTTAGGTTAAAACATTTAGAAACATTTCTGTTTGACATCTCCTATACTCAATGTGTAAGCCACAACACATATCATCTGTCTTGGGAATGGCGATTTCCAGGATTTGAGACTATATCTTGCATACACACACACAACCAAGCATTTTCCCTTACTTCTTAAAGCCAGATTAATCAAAAAGCTTTTTCTGATGTTGTTATCTTTCCTAACACGTATTTTATTTTTTTCAGTGAAGTGCAATTTTCTAAAAAAAGGTTGTTTTTTAATAGGATGGAGGAAATTATGTACATGGTTTTATAGTAAAACTGCTACTCAGTTATCTGCACTATTCCACAGCTTTATACTCATGCTGTAAAGTTAAATGTCTTACATGCAGGTTAGTGCTCTTTTTATGTTTTCAATATGTTCAGAGTAATCTTTCCCTTTCCTTATATCTTGAGAAATCAAAGCAAGCTGTCTTTTTGATTTGTTTCTGCTGCAGAACGCCATAAAAATATTTCCACCTTCAATCTGTCCTGTGTCTGCCATTCCAGAACAGGTGGAGCTGTTTGATCTAGGATGAATTCCAAGAGATTAGCTTGATTTGTGTTGATAGATTCTCATTTCTCATAGCTTTCTTAATTCCACAAGGGAAACCTTAAAACTGTAGAAAAATCTGAACCCATGGGCTTTTTGGTTAGTTTTGTTAGGTCAAATCCTAGATATTATCAAGCAAAGTGTGTTTCTGAAATCTGATTTTGCTTCGCTGATGCATGCCATGTGCCCAGCATTGGCCTCATCCCTACATATGGTTAGGATTTCCACAGTTCCATGCTTCAGGCAGAGCATGTGGAACGGTTCTTTTGGACATCCTGCACCACTACTGCATTATTAAGCTCATGACTTCCCCTTTCGCTTACTCTTAAGGAACACCCCTGGGAAGAATTTATGGACATCTCTCCCGTTGCTCCAGGCATGGATCTTCCTCCTCAGTCTCCATTGGCTGCGTTGGTTTATGCAATCAAGACACAACTTTACTTGACTCCTGAATGATGTGGCTAATCGAGGGTTTATATTGTCCTTATGAATGCCTGCCACTGGAGATAGGCTGGAGATCAGTATGCAACAATTTTTGGTAAGAGGTATCAGTGTTTCCTCTAAGCCCTTTTCTTTCTACATTGTAATTACGTTATGTACATTTTTCTTGGCATAGATGAAATCTCTGCAGATAAGAAGCAGGTGTCAAAATAAAGATCTCAGTTTGTCTGAAAATAGTACAGCCAAACATATTTTATACTCTCATTTGAGAGCCAAGTTTTTAGCTTTACAATTAAGCTGAATATCCTGCTATCCTGATGAGTGTCTTTTGATAAAAAGAAACCATATACTTTTACAATTTTTCTTGTTTTTGTTTGACTTATTTCATAGGAGACAGCTGCTAAGTTTATGGAAGATAGGACAGAACATTTTTGTCTGCATATTCTTTTTCTACATTTTGCTATCAGCTTCTTAATATTGCTGGAATATGTCAAATGACTGGAATGTCTGTGTCCATTTTTCATCTCTGCTGATTAATGTCATTAAGCCAAATATTAGCTAATTCCTATGAGGTCATAAAGATTCCAGGTACCACACTTGTTTGTGGGCTATTTTTCAATGTTTACAATGGTTTATTAATAATGCCTCAAGAGATTTCTGATTTCTTTTGCCAAAATTTGAACCTGTGCTGTGTGTAATGCAATCAATACAGTCAAACATCTGTCTTTAGAATAATTATGGCTTTGTTATTCATTTCTTGCAAAGTCAGCATGCATTGAAATTAAATTCTCAAAAACATATTTTTCTCTAAAAAGAATAATTTCTCTACATCATGAAAAATCAATGCAGTTTCCTTGTACATATTATACAGTTATCAAAGGTTATTACTTGTTCTTAAAAGACTGGTGTAAATGTTTGGATATATGGGAGAAAAGCTCCTCCAGTTGCTCATCATGTTCCTGTAGATTTTTCATTCAAAAAACATCTGTGAAAGTAATGTCAGTCAAAACTTCTGTGGTGGTACGATAGAGATCATTACATCCAAGCAATAAAGTTGAATGTTTTGACATGCCACAGAGTGTTTCTTTCCAATTATGTTCCTATCACTGTTTTCCATTTGCTAGAGCTTATGTTGCTGACATCTTTTCTCCTGATTTCCAAATTCTTTCCTTTAGCCAAAAGGAGCACACACCATAGATAGTCTTCTCTATGGATTGAAGTCTTTCTTAATTTGTCAAAAGCAGAAGTACTAGGCCAGAAGGGTATCATTGCATTTTATTCCAGAATTCTGTTTGCAGAAACTGCTATTTATCCAAGTCTGTATTTCAGTAGAGTACTGAACCAACAGGTTGCCTGTTCCTTTATGTGTAGTCCCTTTTGAAGAGCTTGGACAACCATAGATACCTCTTTGCATTTTCAGATGTCTGCTGTCAGGAGTAGTTCATTTAGACTTATAACTTGTCACTGATTTGGCATAAACTGACAATGTGCTTTTCAAAATTGTTTCCTTTAAAAGCAACATTATATAAATCTTCCTTGACATATAAAATGGAATTGAAGAGAAAACAATGGTCTTAAATACTTCTCATTCCAGTGACTATCTCTGTGTGCAGTCAACACAGACTGGGAGACTTGCCTAGTTTTGCCCGAGACTTTTTTTCAGTTCTAGCACTGCAAAGATAGAGATGCAGAAGATACAGAAGTCTTGCACTGTCATCTTGTTCTTCTTACAGCATGCTTTACTGGTACCCAGGATTGTCCCCCAAAGCATAAACTGAATAGCCACTTTATTTCCCTTTCACCCCCATCACTCTCACTGCTATGGCTGACACTGGAGTTTTCTTTGCTCTCTTGCTTTGTTGCCCTACAGCTGTCTCAGGAATCTGTTCTAATGTTATTATTGGTCCCAGTGAAAATACACCACCTTACTTCCAAGAAATTGTAACTTTTCTTCCAGTCATACAAGAGATTTGTTTCTCCAAACACCTGACCATACTAGGTCAGTTGTCTCCAAGTCAGTACAATATTCTTGGAAGATTTCACCTGGAGCTTATGACACAAGAAGTGCCACCATGAACCAGACCAGAAGGATTTACTGATCCTTGTAATGCTGAAACCACATTGTGGTATTTGGGGACATGGTCTAGTGGTCAATATTGTGGTGCTGGGCTAATCAAACATTAGTTGGACTCCATGATCTTAGAGGTTTTTTCTAACTTAACGATTTAATGATCCTGGATTGAAGACTCAACTCCTCTTTTCTAGTTGTTTCCAAATCATTCAACATATGCTTAATTGGTCTTAAACCAATTGGTTTGGAAGCATACAGACTTTCCGTGTCTGCTTTGATTTACGGTCTGTCTAGATCTGAGAACTCTGAAGGAGGCAGGATGGGACCCTCTGTATTTTCTACAGGTAGCCAAACCAGTTTCACTTGCAATTGAAGTATGTCCTCTTCACCCTGCCACTTCCCACCAACAGTCTGTGCCTGGCTTTGCTGACACTTTACAACAGACTGGCTCTGCCAGTGAGTGAAGAGACTCTTCTTCCTGCCTGTGTGGTCTGACAGACAGCACCTTCAAATTCTACCACATCCCAGTGCTTGTGTAGCACAGAGATTTCCCATGAAAATGGGGATTTAAAAAAAACCCAAAACCTCTTAACACATTCCTACCCTATATCTTTGGTGGCTCCTGAGGCCTCAAAAGGAAATAGATTGTCAGGAGAGATGACTACAGTAGGAATCCTAAGGTCTCCTTCTGAACACACCTTATGAAATTTGCATGTAAATATCTTTATCCAAGCTCAAGACCCTGAAATCCCTTTATAGATGATGCAGTACAAAATATAAACCTAAGATGTGACTTATTAAATCCCACAGTTGGTCAGATGACTCACATAAGTGACCATATCTATTACCTAAAAAGGAATTCAAAGGAGACATGGTTGAATGCAGACATTTAGGCTATAGACATCACTAGACTGCTAAATTCACTCAACATATCTTGATTCCACCACAAATATTCCAATGAAGTGGTCAGATGCTGCTTTCCTGCTGTATGTGGAAATGTCAGTGTACATTTTGTAGAGTGCACAGTTAGTGGAAACATTGTATCAGTGAGGAACCCCCACCCTTACCCCCTTTGAAGAAAAGATATTAAAACCATTTAGTTAATATTTTACAGGTTATTTCAGACTTCACATTTAAAAAGAGAATTGTTTGAAATGTTGAAACACTTTTTAGTTTTAATAAGTGAGTATGCCTCCAGCTGTTCTGTAGATAACCATGAGATGAAGACCAATTGGCTCCCATTTGCAGTCTGAAGCTGGGTGAGATCTGCTTGCATGCTTCACAGTTAGATATAAGCTTGCAGCATCTTTAACACGTTTCCCTCTTATTTCTGAATAAATACACATATTAGCTTTTCAGTGGTCTCATGCTTTATAGAAAGTAGAATATAATTTTTTTCAGGTGTGCCTCATCCTTTAGTCTTATTGCATCGAAATACTTTTGATGTTTGGCAATAAATTTAATTAAATTTTCTTTTCTTTTTTCCTTCCTTTTCTGTGAGATGCTAGCTTATAATTAGAACAGACCTTATCTCATTTTTCTCTGGCAGATACATTTTTTTCATTGCACAGATAGGAGGAATTCTGATAGTACACTTCTTATATACTAGAACCTGTCTTTAATTAACTACTAATCTTCACAGAAAAGACCAGTTTCTTTTGTCATAATACAAATAGGTCTTCTACATTGTTTTCTGTGAGATATTAAATTAACAAAAAATTTCTTCTTATCTTTTTTTCTGTTTTGAAAAATCTGGGTAGTCACAGACTTAGATGATCTTCCTTTCCCTTGAACCACAATTATCTGCTAAAATTGGATTACGTGGGACAAAAGCCACAGTCTATATGAATGTGAAATTGCTTTTGATAATCCTGTTCTCTTTCTGAGAGAGCAATAATATTGTCAGTGTCTTTCTTGGAACTTGTGGCATCTCTGAAGATAAAACATAAGCATCAGAAGACAAATCTGTCACCAACAACGTGGGCTAGCAGCCCAGAAAGCCAAGCTTGTCCTGGGCTGCATCAGTAGGGCCACCAGAGAGGGGCTTCTGCCCTCATGACACCCATCTGGAATACTGCATCCAGCTCTGAGGTCCTCAGCACAGGAAAGCCAGCTGTTGGAGTAGGTCCAGAGGAGGCCACAAAGAAGATCAGAGGGTTGGAACACCTTTCTTCTGAAGACAGGCTGAGACAGCTGGGATTGTTCTGCCTGGAGAAGAAAACGTTCCAGCAAAACCTCACTGTGGCCTTCCTAAAGAGAGCTTGTAAAAAGTGGGGAGAGGGACCATTTATATGTGTGGTAGTGACAGGACAAGGGACAATGGTTTTAAACTGAGAGAGTGCAGGTTTATATTAGATGTTATGAAGAAATTCCTTGCCCAGAGGGTGGTGAAGCAATGGAATAGATTGCTCAGAGGTGCTGTGGATATCCCATAGCTGGAAGTGTTCAAGGTTGGATGGGGTTGAATGGGGCCCTGAGCCACCTGATCTAGAGAGTGGCATCCCTGCCAGTGATAGGAAGGGTGGAACCAAATGAGTTTTAAGGTCCTTTCCAACCCTAACCCCTCTTTGATTCTATGATTCTTTTTATTTTGGAAGGCAGAAGTTAATTTTGCTATATTTATGGAAGGAGCAGCAATGAAGACTTAACTCCTAATCACTGGATAGATGACTAAAAGCATATGGTTTTGGACAAAATTCCACTGGTACTCTGGTGGTATTTCCAACCATTATTTGTGATGTTACGACAGTGTCTCTGCAATAAAACTTGTAGCAGAATAAAACACTCTTTAGGAAGGTTCTATTCTTTCTATAGGAAGTTTATGGGGCTCCAATGTTTCTGTTACACATCAGGAGACAAAGGCAACTGATCGTCATTCTTGAGCTTTCAGCAGTTGGTTGGGCCATTTCACATCAAGTATCTGGTTCCTTTAGTACTTCATCCCTCATTTCTCTCTGGAGTAGTAGGAAGCTATAGTTTTATTATGATATTTAACTTGTATGAATTAATTCAAGTGTTTTTTCAGGTATATGAATCTCTACTGTAGACTGCTTGTTAATCTTTGCACTGATAATTCAGAGGGGCTTGATAGAACCCAGAGGTTTTATATGATCCCTGTTTTGTGTTAGTACTCGGATATGATGGGGGTGACTCCCTGTAGGCTGAAAGAACTGTTCCACCATCATACTCTAATGGTTCAGACTTCTGCCCATTGGTGAACATGACCATCTGCCCTGGACATCTGGTTTCTCACTGCTAAAACATTCTTTCTATTGTTTTCATGCCTCACTTGGAAGAAAGCTATGTACTGGATTTTCTCCCTCATTTTCAATAGCTACTTACCAAGAAAGGTTGTGATGCTGTCTAATCCACCAACAATATACCATGTTTTGCATTGTTTGAACAAACATGAAATAAATAATTAAACATTTCTGGTGCAAGTACTCAAAAGTTCTTGAATAGTGTGTGAAGTCACAGTTTGGCAATGTCTGTGTTTACAATAATTTACTGTAAGGGCTGAATGTAGATTTGAAGACATTTTGTCACAGTTTCAACACTAGTTGGACTCATTTCACAAAGCCCCATTACTCCTTAGAAAGGAAAATTACAGTTGTCAAAATCTTTCTTGCAATTTAAACTATCATTATAAGTGAAATACAGGTGTCAAAGATATCTTCTTTTTCAGAGAGCAAATTCAGCCAAGAATTTCTATGGAAAAAGAAACAATCAATTGGTATTGCCAAATTCCCTGACATGTTTGGTACAGTTGGTATTGTGTGTGTTTTCTTCTTTACCCTGTATGTTCACATCTCTGCTTTCTCTGGGAGGCTATAGTGACTAAACTCTCATTTTTGTCTTCAGGCTACTTTAGAAATACCTCCAGGCTGTATGATGAGTCATCCAGCTTTTCTTTAGGTATTGTATTTGTGTTCTGTAGAAATCAGACAGCACATTATCCATTTCATACTGCTTTCCTAAGATTGCTTATTCACAGGGACAAAAGCTTCAGCCCTTGAAATCATTATTTTACTCATAAAATGTCTTTAATTCACATTGAAAAATGGTAATACATTTTGTTTTGGGAAGATGCCAGTCCTTATTAGTCCTCGTCTGTACCCTGCAATGAGAAGAACCTGTGTACCAAGAAATTGTGCACCAGTTTTCCAAATAACCTTTACTAAGAAAAACAGTGGAATTCTCATTTAAGCCATCAAACAAGTTACTATATAAAAAATGTCCCTCCTCCCCTCTTATCCACCAAGCTAGTCACCTCATCGTAGAAGGTTATCATGTACCCTGCTTAATGCAAAAAGCATGCATTATATTCTGCTTTCCTTACTACAGCTCCCTTTCATCCTGAGCACTGCTGATACCTGTTGTGATTGGAAATCATTGTTGTCCTGGACAGGGTTTGTTATGGCCCTGCCAGAGCAGTGAGATTTGAGCAGATGACCACCAGAAGTCCCTTCCAGCCTCCGCTATAGTGTGATTCTGTAATTCCATGAAAGTCAGAATATTTTAGATCTTTCACAGTCTTGCACGCACTTCTTATTTCTCAAAATCTTTTTTTCCACATAGATTGATTATTATTGTCAGATATGTTTGGGATATATTTTGTTTGCTACTTTTTTTTGCCTCTGTGGAAGGAGGGAGATAAGAACCACTATTTCCCTGCAGCTTTCCCCATCTTGGGTAGTGAACCTTCCTTTTTAACTCTTTGTCTTCAACAAAGGAATAAAAACTTTCCTCAATACTGGTGCTCCAGAGAAACCAGATTGCACGTAGGAAAACATGACTAAAGTTTTCATACACAGAGCTGTTTCTCTCTCAGTGGCTGCAGGACAGTACCAACCTGCTCATGTCTTCTTTTCTATTTCACAGGGATGAAGATTTGACATTCCAACACACCCTGTAAGTAGGCATCATATTTTCCTGCACATACTGTTCTCTTTCCAGTTGTGATTTCCACTTTTCAACATCCTGAATAGGAGAAAGCATTTTTCTACTGTCTCAGGAAGGCAGGAAAAAGGCAACCCTGTGGTGGTCACAATTGCCTTTTTTCTGTCTACAGGGAGAAAATAATGATTTTTCCCTCATCCTTTAAGTTGTGTCCTTGCCTTCCATAGTAAGACTTACCTTAGTCCTAAAGCCTTGAATTTTCCACTGTGATCCTACTAGTGTTTGCCCTCCTTCTCTTCTGCTTCACAATGATTTCTGTTCCCACTCTTTGTCACAGTCAAATTTGTTATAGCTAATTTCCACCTAATTTCCTGTTTCTCTATAATGGCAGCAGAGATGCTACACATCTGCTTCTCCACTATACCTACCTGCCCTTCCCTCCAGCACTCATCCTTCCTTCCATGTTTCCTTTATCAAATCCTTCCCATGACTGATGCAGACTGACTATGCCTTCTCATTCAGGATTGGAGTGAGAAGTTGACTCCACTTTGACCCTTAAGGTATGGATAGAAGTCTTTTCCAGTATTATTTGTCTAGAAATGCAGAATGGTAAACAGATAATGATGAGGCAGATGTCAGTTTTCTTCTTATGACTATGAGGGATGGTGCTTTCTCTCTCCTGATCCTAATCAACTCTTCATGTTGCTGTGATTGGAAGAACTCTCAGGCACAAAGTCTTTTCATAAGATATTTTTAGACTGTAAGACTACGGAAGGAGAGAAACGATACGTTGCAAAATATTCCCCCTCTCATTTAGTTCAAATATCCCGAAGACCTGTTTAGGTTCTTTTGACAGGTATTTTGCTATATGTGTTTGCACATGCATGCATTCACAAAGAGGTTTCTTTTGCAATTAGTGAACTTCAGGCCAGATCCATCCTATCTCTTTTCTAACCTCAATGTAATGACTGTGACTTCATAAATGAACTTGATTCCTGAAGTCTGCAATTTTAATGTAGGTGCATTAAGTGCTGTTTCAGACACAGTGTCTGACTGTCATTCCATTACTTTTTTTTATCTTAGTGTGGTACAACTACAGCTTAATATAGATAATAGTAGCAAGCAGTTGCTCTAGGTAGAATGAGATATTTATGACTCTAACACAATAACCAGTACAGAGAAATTCTGTCTGGGCAGTGCAGGCAGGGAATGGGGCACAACCTGTCACTGTAGACCCTACACTATAAGCTACTCTGCAATAGTCAGTTAAAAAAATTCATATCTGGAGCTGGACAAAACTGGGTTTAGGGGTAATGAAGAGAACAAAGAAATAACATAGGTAAAAGGAGCCTTCTATAGTGCATTTGGGTGCAACCTAGTGTTACAAGCCAACGAGAAAAGTGTAAATATATATATATATGTGAGAAGTGTTTTCTTTTTGACTAATATATTCACTTTTTATATCCATGCAAATATGATATAAGGACCTGTTAGAATGATAAGTGGGACTCTGATCCATGTTGCAATGAGTTAAAGATGTAGTAGGAGGCTTAGAATGGAAGAAAAGTGTGTTATTTCAATAAGAATGGGATAACAGGTTCCACCAGCCCCAATTTTGTCTGTTGTTCATGTCTTAACACAATTTAATGTAGATTGTTTTTTGTATCAGTTCTTACTATGAAATACCTCCCAGTTAGTATGAACTCCTAAGAACATTTTATCCTGATACACTGTGCATTCTGTGCTGCTCTCTGTGTTTATTCTGAGTCATTCATTTCCTTATGTGAGTTCAGTAAAGTTGCATTATTATCATGAACTAATTTGAAAATGGAATGTTTATTGCTTGCATTTATTTTGGAACATTAAGGCAGAAGCATTTCTGATTGATTCTCTCAATTTTCAACTCATCCAATGTTGGGTTGCATTTTGCAGTAATTTCTTCACATTATTTGTATATATGAAATGCTATATTTTATTGTGCTGACAAGATTGGGAGGAATTTCCTATCGTTTCTCCTTCCCAAAGGAAACCACAATCTGTAGAAATTTTCCACTGCTCAATCTTCATAAAAGCATTTGTCAAGAAAGTTGTTATATAATGGTCTATTATATTGGATAGTTTTATTGCCAGAGAAAGAGAAGCAGTAAAGTTATTCAAAGCTCACAACTGCACACTCGTTCTATCTTCCTTCAAACGAGCTGAGTAGAAAGTATTATTTATTCCCCTTTTAAAAAAGTGAGGAGCAAGTCAATACACACAGAACAAAATAATCTTTTCATAAGTGTATAGTGGTCTAACTCATAAATAATTTGTACTAATCCACAGAAGGTATATCTGTCCTGTGTAATTATTTTCTTTCTTGTGGTACATTCATGATGGGGGATGCTCCATTAAACTGTCCGTGATGGGATGTTTTTACTGCTGTACAAAATGCAATCATGAACTGACCTACAAAAACAAAACAAAAAACAAATCTTCAGGTCAGTTTCACAAGTAGTTGCATGTATTTGTGTGAATCTGTGAATTATGTAGATGTATATTTTATTTCCATATGTATTCAGTAGAAATGACTATACTGTGAAATTTCAATTTCAGATAGAATTCTTTTCAGAAAATCTTTTTTCATAAAATATTATTCTTGTTTCCAATGTAAGTTCAGACATTCCTAATGAATGTGACCAGCTTTCATTTTCCTGGGGTTGAAAAACCAACAGCAAACACTCACATAATGGTTTGTGTTGGAAGGGACCTTCCAGATCATCCAGTTCCAACCCCTGCCATGGGCAGGGACACCTTCCACTAGACCATGTTTCTCAAAGCCCCATCCAACCTGGCCTTCCTCTATCATCTGGAATTCTGACGAAAGTCATCAAGGAACGACAGTTGATTTTTTTTTAGTTGGTTTTTTCGTTTGTTTGAAAAAAAAGACAGTTAAGAGCTTCATTGTGACATAAACTGGAATATCACTTGAATATTTGTTTAAATTATGCTAAATAGAGGCAGAATTTCACAAGGTTAAGTATGAGATTAAGACACCTACTTTTAGGCTATGTTAATATTAGCAAGTAGTTTGTCATAGCTGGAGTAGATCAGCAGTATGAAATATGTAATACCCATTTACTAGAAGGGCCCAAAAGAGGACCCAGGAAAATGCTAACCCATCAGTCTAGGTTCAGTCCCTGGGAAAGTACTGGAATGAGTCCTTCAATAAGTACTACTAACCAAAAGAATCAGATTATTGGGAAGAAACAGGAGGGATTTGCCAAGTATGAATCAAGCCAGACTATCCTGGATCCCTTTTTACACTAAAATAACATCTTGTATTTATATGGGGAATGCAATGGATGTTGTTTATCTGGTTTTCAGTAAGGACAGAAACATGATCATCTGACTCTGCCCAGTACTTGTCAGGCCACACCTGGAGTATTGTCTCCATTTCTGGGCCCCACAATTCAAGAAAGACACAGATAGACTGGAAAAGGTCTAAAGGAGAGTCACAAAGATGATCAAAGGTCTGAAGAAGTACCCTGTGAGGAAAGACTGAAGATGTAGGATCTTTCCTCTCTGGACAAGGATCGGGAAGGATCTCATCACAGTTGCCAGTACTTCAAGGGGAGCTAAAAAGAGAATGGAGGCTCTCTTATCCCAAGGCAGAAGACAAGGGACAACAGGTAGAAGTTACACCAGCAGTCTTACCTTGGTGTAAGAAAGATATTTTTTGCAGTAAGAACAGTCACTAACTGGATCAAGGGAATGACCATGACCAGGGAAGTGGTAGAGTCTCCATCACTGAAAGTTTTGAGCTACCATTGGACAGAACCTAGATCATCTCATCAGATTCTCTTTCCCATGAAAGATTGTATCAGAGGATCTTTCAGCCTAGGCTATTCTATGATTCTATAATCTGGTGATGCCATCATTGTACCTATAGTATTTGCCACTCGATGGGATTAGAATGGACAATTTCAGTCACACAGTTTAGCTGCAGGTTTAAAACCTTTGGTTTATTACAATTTTCATGTTGTCATGTTATTTACATATTTATAAAAAAGTAAATCTATTTATTCTGTTTGT
The DNA here is from genome assembly GCF_000691975.1 of Corvus brachyrhynchos. Taxonomy (NCBI): domain Eukaryota; kingdom Metazoa; phylum Chordata; class Aves; order Passeriformes; family Corvidae; genus Corvus; species Corvus brachyrhynchos. The sequence goes on from NW_008238359.1 coordinate 6,494,904, forward strand.
GAACAGCACCTGCAAATTCTTGTGTCTTACATGTCATGACATAAATAACAGGCCATTCTATAAATCCACATTACATTGGTTAAATCTGTAAAAAAGTTATTCATTTCCTGCACAAAATAAAAATAATGCAGTCAGTGTTATACATCAATTAGACTACTGTGAACTTGTGAAAATAGGTAAATCAATAAAATCGATGAACATATGTAAGCAGTGAGATAGCATAATCCTTTTTTATCCCCACTGTTATAGATCTGCAGAAAACAGTCACATCCTCTCTACCTCTGTCTTTGGTTTGTCTACACTCTAGAAACACAATTATTCAGTCTACAAGACATTAAAAATTGTGTGGTCATCTGACAGCTGCTCTGCCTCTACGAGGTCATGTCTTAAGTCTACTGATGCTAGTTGGCACATCTGTGGAGAAATTCTAAGAATAAACTTTCTGTCATTCTTATTTAACTTGATTTTCTTATGCAGCCCTGTATGTACATTGAAGACAGTTAACACTGGTAAATGAGTTCAAGTATACCATTTTTGAAATGCATGAGACCAGCTGGCAAGAGATAAAATTGTCATTGATTGTGGAAAATTTCTTGATATCCTTTCATAAAAAACTCACAGTTTTTTTGGCATGGTACCAAGTTATATTTTTCAGCTGTCAATGATGATTCAAATGGAGAAGAAAAATAGTTGAGACAATCATTATCATTGAATCACTGCAGTTTTGCAACTCTACCAACAATAGTTTATTTCACAGTTTCTTTAACTACAAATGAAACATTTGTGAAAGAATCTTTTCCTAGCTGACTTCCTGGCTCTTCACTGTCCATTTACAAAATGAAAGGGAAAAACATTCTGAAAGCAGATTTCTTCTATAGGAGCAAAGCATTCTGTCTGAAAGCATTACACTTCCACATCTTGTAACTTTTCCCTGAAGACCTGCATATCGCCCAAGGTAACTTCATGATCAGTAATGAGGATTACTTGGCAAATTGGCATCACTGTTAGACCTTTTGCCAGATGGAGGTGACTCCACTCTCACCTATGAGGAATAAAAACTCTGCTGAGAGCGCTATCTCAAACTCCCATAATCTTTTGCAAAGTTGGATGAATCATAAACAGATGTCCTCTGTCTTTTGAACTGCCATCTGCTGTAACTGGCTGTAAGTTCTCTGGCTATTTCTGTCAAAGTATGCTAACTTTTTTTCTGAAAAGACTATTCTTTAGACAGCATGTTTTGAAGAGTAACCCTGGAAAGACAGCAGCTGTTTTTTGAGAGCCTGGCAAGGCTCTGATTCTGTTAATTATTTTCTTTTTATTCCTTTCCTTTTAGAATGGAAACTGGTTGCTGTTCTCATTCATCCTGAAAGTTTTAAGAACTGTCCAGGCTGTATAATTAGGATTTCTTCTCAGGCATCTTCTGCTGCGTGGTTCATTTCTGTTGAAACAGATGGAATCGTAACAGCTCCCTGAGTCATTCTTAAGCTGGTCTAATGTCACCAGTGAATTTTTGTATGTGTTTGGTGTGGCTTTTTAATCCAGGGGTCATAGTGTTCTAACTGAAGGAGCGCCTATGCTAGCCTATAAAATGAGTTTCATAAGCACTATAATAGGTAAGCAATTTTTGTGAATGTTATGCATGCTATGCATATATGCTATACTGAGTGGTGTTTGAAAGCAAACCAAGCTAGTACAGCCAGAAAGAATGTTGAAGCAGTGACCAGAAGCAATGAAAAGTAGAAATGCTGTTTTGCATCCTTACCAACTTAACGAAACCCTTTTTCTGGCTTTCCTTAATTATAGGGCAGAACAGAAGTTTGTCCAAAAGCTCAGGTCCTTCCTCATGTCCTGAGACCTAAGAATAGGTAAGACAATGTTCTGAGCCTATGAGCCACAGGAAGCAGTTATTGGGCCTAAGGTATTTTTTTGCAAGCCTCATCAAAGTTAGGAGGACCTAAACTCCTACCAGCTGCTTGGATTTACTGAGGATGCTGCAAAGCCTTCAGCCAACCAAATCTAATACTACTGAAGTGTAATATCATTATTAGTTAATTATATTCTCACCATCAGCCCATAGCACACATAGGCAGATGTGAGAGCTTTTGTTTTTGTTGGAAGAAAACATGACTGTAGGCGAATAATCAGCAGAAATAAGTTTATAATTTAGGGTTTCACAGTGAGTATATCTATCTTTCTGCTCATTTACTGTTGCTGCTAAAGAAAAAGACAAAATAAATGCTCCACCTTCAGGTCGAACAGCTCAAGGCTTTTCCCAGTCTCCTGGAACTTTCTCACCTGCCTTTAACATGGTGTGGTGGCATTGTCTCTGAGGCACAAAATGTCAAGTTCAGTCATAACTGTTCAGCCAGGTGAGTCTAGAGTTTATTAGTGGTGAAGATCAGCACATATTAACAGAAAAATCCTGTTGCTCCTTGCTACTGAATTTTATCAGTATCTAGAGAATTGGTTAAAACAGCAGGTTTTTTAGTGTTTCAGTGTTGTCAGAGCATCCTGACAGAACTGAGAGAACAGGACTGGGGACAAAGCCTCACTTTAGCATCTCTTATTGTGTCAAAGCAGTTTCCAAAGCTTCGAGAAAATTAATGTTTTTTCATAAGTATTCATTTCTTCCTCTCAAATGCTGTGTTGATAAGCTTTTTAGATTAGCAGATAATGTAAAGGACTTCAAAGGCTTATGCAGGCATTCCCACTTGGCTTCCTGAATACAGCTGGGAGTCAAACTAATTGGCAGTCTGCAGTGAGGCAATTAGCCACAGGATGAAGTAAAATGGAAAAAGAGACCAAACGTTATATATGCATCATTACTTGAATATGTGCTTTGTTTTGTGTGAGTGAAACTGCTATCAGAGTGTTAAGATAGTTTCAATACACAAATCACTGAAATTCGTCTGTGGGGCACAGGTCTGAACCCTCCATTTGTATCCTGTAGACAAACTGGCCAACCAAGTAGGGTAAACCCATTATTTTAAAAACATGTATTCCAATTGCAGACTTTATACTTGGTAAACCAGTACTAAAGAAGTGAACAAAGGTAGGTCCTGACCTCTATCACAGAGTAAAATGGAAATTAACTATTGGCTTCAATTACATTTTTCTGGTTTTCTTCAGAGGTTAAAATCTAATTCAGCTCCATTATAATCACATCATACAGAAAGTGTTTAGATTTTTCTTGGGCAGATACTGGCAGTAAAATAATGAGACTGCTTCTTTCCTTTTTTGTTCTTCTAAGATCATGGGGACTGCAGCAAATATTCAACGATAATAGTTTTTTATAAATGAAAAAATGTAGTGGTACCATTCACTGTGACAGATTAAATGATTTGAAAACATCACAGAATCATGTATTAGAATGCTTTGGGTTAGAAAGGACCTTAAGGTCCATCTAGTTCCAACCCCCTTCCATGGACAGGGACATTTTCCACAAGACCAGGTTGCTCAGGGCCCCATCCAGCCTGATTTTGAACACCTCCAAGGATGGGGAGTCCACAACTTCGCTGAACAATCTGTTCCAGTGCCTCACCACCCTTATAGTAAAGAATTTCTTCCTTATATCTATAAATCCAGAAAAGGAAATCTGAAAGTAGCTTACACATGGGAGTTGGAGGGTTGAGAGTCTGCTCAGCTGAGTAAATACCAGATCAGGAGCAAGAACCCTCCACTGTCTCAATTCTGAGTTACCATAGCAAGTGTATTTCTCTCTTGATGTTTCTCTTGCAACCCTTCAGTGGTTCACCTTGAAAAGAGGATGTAGTATGAGCCAAATTCTGCCTGCTTGGTAAATAGAAATATGCGGCTGAATCTGTGTTTCTAAGCTTTGGGCTATGGTACAGAATAAGTTCACTGATGCTTCTCTTCCTTTTCCTTCCTACCCTAAGCCAAAATTAAGTACTCTTTTTGACCTCTGGCTAAGACCTCTTGATTTCTTGGTGTATCCTGTGATTGTATCTTCACTCCTCTCTCTCAAAACCCTTTGGGATCTTAATACCATAAATTTTCTACAAGTCTTTTTAACTAACTCCTTAAAAGGTGGCTGCAGTAACTAGTGCTAAATAGATTCATAGGGATCTTGTTTAGGTGAGCAAGAAAGGGCAAAAGAAACACAGTGAAATGTAAGTTGGTGAGGTTATGTGCTGTTTCATGGTGGCAAGTGATATTATGACCTTGTCATTAGGTGTTACTTCACATGTACTTTGGAATTACCCTCAAGCGGCCACTGCATTCTGAAATCAAAGTGGAGTAATCCTAAAATAGATGTTCTTGTCATGAAGTGGCTTTGTGCATTTCTGAATTAATTACTTTTATTTCAAAGTAGAAAGCCCACACGGGTTACACAGAGAGAGCCAAGTTGGTTGCATTCCACTGTCTATCATTAATATCCTCATTGCATTTTTCCATTCACTTTTCCCTCTTGAATTGAATTTCATCTGTTTTACAGGGTTGCTAGGGAAGTTTGGGAAATCTGGTGGAGTATTGGCACAGCCTTGCTGCCAAGGACAGGCAGTCATTTCTTCAATTTGTGGCTTGTCAGATGGACTAAACTTATCTACAACAGGACAATCTAGAGGGAACATCATATTGGAGGATCTGATGTAGATATAGTGTAATCCTAAAAAAAGAAAATTACTTTAAAAATGCAGAATCTTTATGCATAAATAACTCCAGAAACAGAAATAGTTCTTTGCAGTATTTTATGGCTTCATATTAAATTATGTCTTCCTTGGTTGCTGTTTGTACCTAGTGCATGACAGGACTTTTAGTGGACCTACAAAGAAGGCGGAGAGGGTCTCTTCATCAGGAACTGTAGTGATAGGGAACAGGAGCAATGGGTTCAAACTGAAAGAGGGGAAATGTATGTTAGATATAAGGAAGAAATTATTTATTGTGAAGGTGGTGAGGCACTGGAACAGGTTCCCCAGAGAAGCTGTGGATGCCCCATCCCTGGAAATGTTCAAGGCCAGGTTGGATGGTTCTTTGAGCCACCTGGTCTTGTGGAAGATGTCCCTGCCCATGGCAGGGAGGTTGGAACCAGATGGTCTTTAAGGTCTTTTTCAACCCAAACCATTCTGTGATTCTATGACCATGCAGACTGAAAGCTGAAAGGCTTTGACAAAAAATTCTATGATAAAATAACAGAAAGAGCAGAGAGACAACATTCTAATGAAACTAAATTGTCATCATCACTACAGCTCTGAGGCACCTGCTGTTTAAGCCCTCCAGTTTTGTCATTAATCACACAAGAAAGACATCAGCTGTGCCACCTCACTGGCTTTTCAATAGCAGCTCAAGGTCTCTGACTCTCCAAACTCAGACAGCTGGAGAGTTGTAAAGGAAACAACTTCAAAACACATCTATTTTTTCTCAAACCTTTATTGCACCAAAGGCAATTTTCAACCTGTTGCAATGTTGATGAATTGCATTGCTGGCAAAATTCTTTATTCAACAGGTAATTTCTTATGCCCTCACACAACCATGTTTTTTGTAACAGTGAATTGGACCTTTCCAGGTTTATGCTCCTAAACTATCACTGCAATATGTGTAATACCAGCACATGTTGCTATCTAAGTCAGTCCAGTCTACCAGTTAGATCCCTTCCCATTATGTCTAATTGCATGTATTAAAAAGGCAAATATGGCATTTTCTTTGTGCCTTTGAAAATATTTTATTGCACCCTGAACACAGATATGCCATATGTGGAGTTGCACACATTAAAGTTTCCAGTAGCAGATTAACTTGTTCTACATTTCCCCATTTAGCTTTTTAAATATTTTCTTGGATGTTTGTTGCTGCAGTGAACAGGATTTAAAATTATATAAAAGCAATAATGAAGCAAAAAAGTGCTCCCCTGTGTAGAGTTCCTACCGCATTTAATTGGCACAGTGGAGCAGTTTACAGCAAGTATTTTTAGGTGTGTGATAGTTTACTGTTACTGTGCTGCAGATGTTTCCAGGTAACCTTTAAAAGGAACGGGAAATACAGAAATTTCAGACTGCTGCTCGACTTTTATGAGCATATATTATAGAAATCTATGGAGACGAGAATGACACAAAATAATGATGACATTATTGCACAAGAACAGACCACCATTAATACATCTCAATATGGGTCCCATAAACCTCACAGTCATAGTGCATCTTAGTGTGAAAATCAAGTTTGACTTTTTCAGGCATAGAGACCTACAGAAAATCAGCAGGGGCAAAAATTTAGAGGAAAAATCATATAACCAAGGTTGAAAGAAGGAATACCAAAGCTAATTCAGAGAGAATACGTTATACATAATATTATCCCAAAGCATAAAGCAGCTATATATATTCAGGTATGTACACATACATATTGTATACATGGTCTAAATACTTTCTAAATGTTATGCCTTTGCTGATAGTACCCGACACCTGCTTAATATCAGCTCTGCAATCAAAGGGATGAAGATTTTGCAACACTATTTTTTATTTCTGTTGTAGTGCTCTCCGAACTGTTTATAATACCAATTTAACCTGTCTGAAGTCCCTAGAAGTCACTAAGCCTGAAGGGATTAGCAGTGGCTAATCTGCAAGTAGAATTGTCTGGGTGTCATACAGGAAATGTAAAAAAATCAGGTTTTGTGGGTCTTATCTCCTTGTGCATTTTTCTCCTATGGTGTTACATTTCCTTGCTAGCCCTCTTTGCCATGTCATTAGTGAACCTCTTGACCAACACAGAGCTCAGGAAAGCTCACTGGCCTAAGGTGCAGAAGGTTGAACTCAAACACAGGGGATTTCAGTACAAAACACCGTAGTCTTGGAGAATAGGTATGCATATGTTCTCCCAGAAAAACACATAAACAACAACAAAACCAGCAACAAAACCCAAAGCCAAATAAACAAAATCCCAAACAAAGAAACAATCAAAAAATGCCCAAAATCCAAACTCACACACATACATACCAAATAGAAGGCATGGGAGATATTAACAATTAAAATTCCACAAATATGTAGTAAATTAAGCACAAGTACAGGCTGAGCAAAGGATAGGTCAAGACTAGTCCGGGGTAGAAAGACTTGGGAGTGTTGTTGGCTGAAAAACATGACATGATTCAGCAATGTGCTCTTGCAGCCCATAAAGCCAATCATGTCCTGGGCTGCACCAAAAGAAGGGTGACCAGCAGGAGTTGATTCTTCCCCTCTCCTCTTCTCTAGGGAGACACCACTTGGAATGTTGCCTCCAGCTCTAGGTCCCACAGCATAAAAGGAATGTGAGAAAATCTTGGATTTGACTTTCCACAGATTATAAGAAGTTTAATATATCAGCCAAATAATTGTTCTATTATGGTGAATTTGCAGAAGAAAACTACCATCTTAGTTACAGACATCCTCCACTTGAGGGAGTTTTCCTGTAGAAATGAAGTCCACTAGTTTGGGTTTGGATGCATTCCCATTTAGACTGGAGAATACTGGCAATAAAAGTACATTTAACTTTAACCAATTTAACAGTTATGATCTTATGTGATATTGCCTAAACTGAAGGCATTTTTCATTGCATTTAACAGTGACAGCCACCCCTAATTGTTTTCACTGAATGTTTGAAAAAAGATGAGATACATATTTTCTGCATGACTAGAGAGACCATTGCTTTTAAAATCCTATCTCCCTGCAATGACATCTTCATTTCTGTTCACAATTTGCTTCTGGAAAGTTGAGTTAAATTTGCTGCCTGAACTGGCCACCAAGGTGCATCAGCATCTCTGCAGAATAATTCAGGAGATGATACCCTGAATGTATGCTAAATGATCGTACGGGAGGTAGTGAATATGGAGCCAGACCCTTCTCAAAGGTGCACAATCAAAGACAAGGAGGAAGAAATACAACTTCCCGATTTCCAACAGGAAAATTTCAAAGTCAGGTGGTGGAATTGTCACCCTTGAAGATTTTCAAAATTTGACCAGTAAATACCCTGAGATCCTCCCCTAATCCTGCCCTTTTAGGAGGCAGGTGGACTAAATGGGACAAAGAACTCACTTCCTACCTAAATGATTCCAAGTAGGAATCCAAACCTTGACACAACAAAAGCATTTTCTTTGGTCATAAAGAACTCACTTCCCACCTAAATGATTCCAAGTAGGAATCCTAACCTTGACACAACAAAAGCATTTTCTTTGGTCAGTACTGGGCTTACTACTTTCTTCTTGTCATTCCCTTCAGAATTTCATAGACATGCACAGTCTGAGATCTCTGTCCATACTTTGAGCAATGTCATATAACTGTCATAGGGATTATTAACAAACAACGCTGGTATTTGCTCATTTTTCAAAAGTTATCATTAAAAGAAGTAACTTTATTCATAGTATTCTGTGTCTTTTCTGCAATATTATCCAAACTGAAAGACTTTACAAGTTTGTACACATATATATATATATAAAAATATATATAACCTATACACAGGTTGCAATCACCAATTTGAATATACAACTTGATTAGAAAAGGGATTGAATATGATTAGGTTGTAGGAATTACATTTTGGTTCAGGACCAAATATCTTTCCTGCATTATTTTGATTCTACAGGAGCATACACTAGCCAGCTAGATCAACTCAGTGCTAAACATCATGTTTTCATGATACTCCTTTTGTTTAAAAAGTTGAAGGATGATTTATTTCAGTCACTTGAACACTTGGAGTGAGCAGTGATGAGTTGTTACACACTGCAGGCTCACTTCATTAGTTCAGCAATTAATGCTGTATTTTCTCTGGTGCTTGTTTGGGTTTTATCTTTTGTCAGAGATAAATTCATCTTCTCATGATGAAAGTTTTCTTCCCCTATGGTCTACAGTACTTTCACTGATTTTTTTCCCTTAAGATCTCCAAAATTTAAATCATTTCACATACATTCATTTCTATGGGAAAAAATCGGACATTTTAAAATAAAAATTTGTCTAGCTCTCCCTGCCCTTCATAAATTGGCAAATCTTATATTTAGTATATTCAATGAATTGCACTCCATGTATTCTAGTTAGAGCAGCACTTCAGCCTGTCTGGCCAAGGACTGTGACTTAGAGGTAGGATCCCTGGACTGGATTGACTTTAATTAGATGTGACAACCACCCAACACTCAGGCACAGCACAGATCCTGCAAGTGTCAGGAGCTCAGCACACATCAGCAGGAGCTTCTGTCCCTGACAGCAGAGAGTTGTGAGTACTGGTCTAACATGCTTGAAAGGGAGTTTGCAACATTCATTGTTTAAAATTGATGGGAGAAGTACCATCTCATTAAGAGTGGGATTCTTTAATTCTTCCTTGCATTTTTAATGTGATATGTAAGGCTCTTCCCCACAGTACAGCAAGAATAGAGTACGGTAATGCAGGAGTGATAAATGTCTGTCTCTCAGAGTCATACATCCAGCTATGCAGTACAGGCAACTCAGACAGATGTTAAAAATGCCTCTGCAGGAACTGAAATAGAAATGC
>NW_008238359.1:6504396-6526628 GCF_000691975.1 Corvus brachyrhynchos
GGTCTTAGAGACAAAACTTCAGGAGGAAACACTCCGGAATGAGTGTCTCCTCCGAAGGGACAAGGGCCTCCCCTTTTCTTCTGTCAATGAGACAAATGGGTCACAAGGAGTGAAAGTAGGAAAAAGAAACCAAACTGTTTATTAACACACAAACAAAACAGGGTAGAACAGGATAAAAAAACCCCTCAAAATACAACAAATTCCAGAGAGGGAACAGACATGTGGGCTCAGACCAGCTAGGGCCACCCTGCAGGCCCACCGGGGCCACCCCCGCAGGCTTCCCGTACCACCGAGGAGGGAAGGGAAGCAGTGAGGCAAGGGGAAGGGAACGGAAAAAGAACAAGAAAAACCAACAGAACCTTTTTCCTGCTAGCTGGAACACAAAAGAAACCCAAAAAGCAGCACAGCGCTCCCAGCGCACTCCCTCCCAAGCCCCGCCGAGCCCCAGAGCCCCCGAGCCATCGGGCTGAGCTGTTCAATGTTCAACAAACCCACACCCGGGTCCATCACAAACAAACAGCGTCCTTGGGCATTGAGCGGACGGTGAAAGAATAAAGCGGCTCCATAACAGCACCCCAGGACAAAGAGAAGGGTCCTAAGGCCCAGTCGGACTGACACAATGAAGCATTGGGGCATATGATGTCTGGGGATGTCTCTAAATTAAGTGTCTGCTCTGGGTCTTCATAAAATCACTGAGTTTTAAAGTGTGGCTTTCAAAGTAAGCGCATTTGAGTGCACTGAGAACTGGGTTTGGGGGAATGAGAGGAGGAAATGAATGTCAGAGAGTATAAAGCCTGGAATCTTGATTTAGGAGAGCACTCAAATTTAAACACAAGCCCAAAGCACTTTTCTGCACAGGATGTGTGGGATGAATCCATGCATTTCAAAGTATGGCATAATGCTTAGTAGAGTGTGACATTAATGGGAGAACATGACTACTTAGCTCTTGAAACAAATGTATTAATCTTTTAATTCCAGCATTACTAATGGTCTAAAGCTTTTTAGGCTGGAATGGTTTCTTGCACTCTAGCATCCTTTGTTTTCCTGCCTAAGATAAGGAAAGCAAAAAAATGCTACTGGGAAAACAGCAGCACACCTTCTTCTACTAACATTGGCCAAAACATCTACTCTTGTGTTAATGACCCTGGTAAGAATAAAGATACACAAATAAACATGACCAAGTGGAGGACTGCACACAGGGTGGAAGTCTGCTAGTGCAGAACTACTGAGCATTTGTTTTTCCATGAAGTAATGTGTGAAGAGGCAAATGGAGCCACACTGAGAAAAGAAGACTAGACAGACATCTTCCTGTGGAACAGGCAGTGGAAGATTTGGTTTTTTCTGTGTTAAAATGAAGTTGGATATAACACATTAGGTATGAGGCCCCTTGGCAAGCCTTGGTTGTCTCTTCTGGTAGTAATGACTGTATCATAAGGTGTATCTGCTGATCTAGATGGTTACCCTTTTCCTCAGGAAATTTTTTTCTTTCTTGAAGGTTTATTGTCCCCAAAAATTCAAATGTAAGATGCCCCCAGAAGGGCTCTTGGGGCAGTGATGGACCCCAGATAGATCTCAAGGCAATTGTATTGTTTCCATCCCTTCCCTTTGCAGCTCAGAGGCAGTGCAGAACAGGAGAGAAGTATATTCAGTACACTGCGAAAATGAAAGTGAAAATTTTACACTTATTAAAAGCTGTGGTGAATGTAGCTGAGTTTAATGCTGCTGTGTGTCCTAGAAAAATCTCCCTTGGATGCGAAAATATGTTTTCTCAGGAGGGAAACTGGAAAGAGATTTCTCCGAGACTTCACCCTAAACAGACTTGTGCATGCTACTCTGTCATATAAAGAGTTTCTCTTTCAGCTCTCTTTGTTGGCCAGAGAGGCCTTGGACTCCTCATCCCTGGAAGTATTCAAGGACAGATTGGATGGGGCTCTGAATAACCTGGTCTAGTGGAAGGTTTCCTGCTCATGGTAGGGTGTTTAGACCTAGATGATCTTAACGTTCTTTCCAATCCAAATTGTTCTATCATTCTATGATTCTGTGACCTGGTGGGATCCAGACAGTGCGAGCTGTGTGGGTGGATCAAGCCCCAAGAGCAGACAATGAGGCAGCAGCATCCTTTACAGTTTACCGAGGGCAGAAAGGAAAACTTTATGAACTAATCAATGTGATGAATGTCACGAGAATGTCTTTTGAAAAATCCCACAAAGTTTCCTGCTGCTGGGGCACAGTGGGAGTTAAAGTTAGCATTGTAATGTAGCTTGGTAGATCACTTACAGCATCAGCAGGTTTTTTTTTTGTAATAGAGATGTTTTTCTGTCAGCATGACCACTGTATGTTACAGCAGTAGGTTAGATTGTTCACTTGCACAGGTGCACAAGTACTTCCTGAAACACATTTCATAATCTTCTGATCCACTGCACACAGCACCCATGCATACAAGATATTTCAATATCAGAAAGTACCCTGATTGATTTTAATGCAATTTGTATGATTCTGCTGGGAGGAATAATAAAACGAAATAATTTCAGAGAACTATCCACAATACCTGCAAAAAAAAAAAAAAAAAAAAAAAAAAGAAAAAGAAAAAAGGAAATGCATAAAACCATTATTGATAAAGCTGGACAGAGTAAATGTGAAGTCTGCTTTTCTTTCCACACAACTTTCTCCATCTAAAAAAAAAAAAAAAATCCCACTAAGACACTAAGACGGCTCAGAAATTTTTTTTAACCTACTGAATTATTTCTTTTACTTCAAATGCTCCTGTAAGAGTAGCTCCATTATGAGACCTGTAATACACTGAGTGATAAGTATTAAAGCCACTTGTAATTGAAATACAATGCAGCAATAAAGTAGCTGTGTAAATGTACTGCTATCACACTTGTGTGGCCTCGTACTTAAGTGCAGTCAGTAAATATACCACAAATCTGTTGAGACAAGACCTATAACTTTTGATTAACACCTGTTAGAGCTACCTTCCTTGTGTAAAGACAAATAATGAGAAAGATTTTATCCCACCTAAGCAGGCTGTTGGTTCACCTAATGAGTAATACTCTTGTGTTTGGGCAATAGCAATCCTTGGTTCTGTGAAGGATTAGCAGATTTTTGAGCTTTGAAATTTTTAATTAACTACTGCAGTTAAATTCTTAAAATTGCCCTAAAGAAATCAGCACTTTTGCCATTTCTTTCTAATTCATTTAACATCTGACTGGTGAGTGAGATGGGTAGTTTTCACTAGTTATAACCTAGTTCTTTCTAAATCTCTCCTTAATGAGTCTATTTCTGGGATTTCCTGTCAGACAGAGCTCTGAGCACTGGAGAATCCACAAAGAAGGGATGGACTTAAATATTCCAAGTAATTTTCAGCACACTAGAAAAAGGAAGGACAGTGAAGCTTTTCAAGGTTGCAAGCTGCTGTTATGTACTTACCATTCAAATCATTTGACAGTTTCTGTGTTAATTCCACTTGCCTATACTAAAATGAGTGTTCTTTGTGCATGAAATGTTCATATAATTTGGTTTTAACCTGGTGGAAAAAAGGCTAAACCGCTAGAAATTAAAAGACTGATTTCTAAAGAAAAGAAGTGGATTTTGGTGGCTAAGGCTTTAGCAGGACTGATTGTTCAAAGGAGCTTAACATGTGGATATAATTTGCTAAAGGATTTCCCAGAGGTTTAATGTGGTGAAAGAAGTTACATGATTAACACAGCTGCTTTGTCATCATAATTCAAGTGGTCATCAATTAGATCAGTGTAATGGGGTCAACCACAAACTGTCAAAACTATACAGACCACAGAGGGGACAACCATTGCAACAAAGATGGGGAAAAATAGAATGCAACAAAGGCAAAACTTATATCAATGTACTGGCTGATAGAATTGTGCTATTATAGATTACCTAGCTGAAACCTCATAAATTAATTATGACAAGATTAACACACTTATAGTCATTTAGAAATGGCAGTACATCTTCCACCAAATTACCTGGAAGGGACCATTTGTTGCAGCATGAATATTGGCTGAAATTGGGTAAAATCTCATTTGCAAAGGAAAAAATAATCTTCATTATCTCTTACTGTCTTTGACAAAAGATAAAACAGAGGAAGGTAAGATAGAGCCAAGAAAAAAACAATTGACTCTAAACAAAAAGCAACCACTGTAAACTGATGTCTCACTTTGTCTTGTAAAAGGACATTCAAGAAGATGCAAGCAAGACAATTTCAAATACCAAAGGAAACTAAGAATATATGGACAAGAAAAGAAAAATCTAAACTGGTCTGCCTCAGAAAAGCTATAGTTCCTGGGGAAAAACAGGATATTCACTCAAAATATTAGATATATATATAAAATTAAAATTCCCTTACAGGTGTTACTGTTAACCTAGGAGTATTAGAAGACAGAGAATTTTTGTAGGTTATCTACTTTTCCATATTTATGGTGTACTCCTCACATTTTTTTCAATTAAACTTTTCTAGGTTTTAGTTTTATTTGTTGTAGGCAGACTTACCAGAACATGTGATAATGCATCTCACCCAAATTTTGTCTAAAGGTCAGACAGCTATTTGTGCTGGTCATATGTATTTGTGCCACAGCCAGTGTCAAATCATATCCAAAGACTGTTCCTGACTCCCTAGGACAGATACCTAAACAAGTGAGATCTTCTCTTGGGATGTCTTTCTTGCTCTCCATAGTCCAAAGGCAGAAAAGGAAACAATCTCAGAGTAGAGGTTGGCATCTTTGGAGGAGTTGGGACTGGCAGACATGAAGTGCTATGAACTGAGTGCAAACCCCATTCCCCATCCCTCTGCATTACTTGAGGGGACGAAGTAAAAAATTTGAAAGTAAAGTTGAGCCTGGGAAGAGAGAGGTGGCCAGAAAGTGTTTTAAGATTTGTTCTTACTTCTCACTATCCTACTTTGTTATTAACTGGCAATAAATTAAATTCATATCCCTAAGTCAAGTCTGTTTTGCCTGTGATGGTAACTTCTGTGTGATGTTCCTGTCCTTATCTTGACCAATGAGCTTTTCCATCATATTTTCTCCCCCACCCCATCCTGTTGAGCGGGAGAGTGATAGAGTGGCTTGGTGGTCACCTGGCAGTCAGTCAGCATCAACCCACCACAACATGCAATGGCAAAGGGGCATTTTACATCATGCTAAGGATTACAGTATAAATACTCAGAATGCCAAATTGCATGGCTCCAATGAGTTACTGGAGAACAATTTTACTTACAAACAGTACGGCATGATCTCTGCAGGCCAAAAAAATTGTTGCCCAATTACCCTGGATTCCTGTTGGAAGAAGTCTTGTGGTCCTCCAAAGAGATTTCTGTTGTCTTCCTTTCACTTACTGCATAACATAAAAAGGTCTGTCCTGAATCAGACCAAGGGTCCAGTGCCCTATTCTCACTAACCATCAAAAAAAACAACAGAGGGAGAGTAAGAAAAGTGCAAGTCCTTGATGTTGCCTCAGGTACCAACTATTCTTATCTCAGGAACATCTAAAGCTGCTTGTGGTTCTTCAGTACATTCCCCTCCCTCTAGTTTTTCTGGTCTCTGAATGCACATAAAGTCTTCTCTGGCTCTTACACAGTCCTGCTGCCCTGAGATTCTTGGTTTGTTAGAGCTTATTTTTGTTGTCATTGTTACAAGAAAATGAAAGATTTCTTATTAATGGCAGAAATCTTAGACAGCCTAATGACTCAATCAATTGCAACAATTTCTGTGGGTGTCAGACCACCTCAGGTTTTAGTGAAGATTTCTTTGAGGCCAGTCATTCACTGGTGCCTTATGCATCACAGCAAAAAACGGGCACAAGTAAAGGTGCGAAAAAGCGATTCAGCTGTTGGTTTGAAGTGTGGCCCCCAGGAGATGGATATTTAAATGCCTTACTGGGTAATTCTTAGAGAATTGGTTCATGTGCTAAATGATGGGTACATTTCAGCAGTGCAACTGCTGAATCTTTCCCCTTGGTATTTCTATCTCCCTTACCAAGGAAAGAAAGATACTCTTGAGACCTAATCTAAGGAGGTGGTTTTCATTGATCTTCACCCCATTGCTTTTGTATATCAGTCACCAAGAAATAAGAAAGAATCCCTCTTTCTGTAGCATGCTAAGATTGGTAGATCCCAAGAGACTACAATGAGCTGTCCTTTCTTACATTTTATGAAGGTATTTTAATCAGTGAGCTATAACGTAAAACACTACTTTCCACTGAGCCATCTGCTTTCCTTTTCCTGCATCTGTCCTAGTTTTCTGACTTTATAGGTCTGTCTGAGGGGACTGTCTTTTGTGAGAAGACACTGCAAGCTGCCCCCATGTCACACACATACACACAGTTCCAGCTGGCTCCAAGGTGGACACACCACTGGCCAAAACTGGGCCTATCAGTGATATTGGTGATGTTTCTGTGATAACATATTTGAGGAAAGGGATAAAATGATGCACAGCAGCTGGGAGAGAGGAGTGAAAATATGTGACAGGAACAGCCCTGCAGACACCTAGGTCAGTGCAGAAGGAGGGGCAGGAGGTGCTCCAGGTGCTGGAGCTGAGATCCCCTGCAGCCCCTGGTGCAGCCCATGGTGAGGCAGCTGTGCCCCTGCAGCCCATGGAGGTCCACGGTGGAGCAGAGATCCAGATGCAGCTCCTGGAGGGTCCCAGAGCAGGCAGATATGCTTTGAACAAAGCTGCAGCCTGTGGAAACTCAGAGCCAGAGCTGGGTCCTGGCAGGAACCTTGGCCATGGAGATAAGTCCACAGGCGGGCGGGTTTTCTGGCAGGAACTTTCTTTCTCTTAGGAGATTTAGCATCCCTACAACTACAGTAGCATACAAAATGGCTACAGTTGTACCAAGCAAGCTGTAGAGATAATACCATACATGCATACTATGTGTATACAGAGTACTCTACGGAGAGTATTCTTTCTATAAATAATATATATATATATATATATGTATAGGGTTGTATATTGTACTAAAGCCAGCATTTTCAGAAATGACAGTTGAATTTGGACAGTCACTGAAAGCCGCTAATTAACACAAGTTAGTGGCAATGCTTTTGCTAGGCCTCCAGCTTCTGGAATCTTATGGGTCTCTGGGAATTTTCATTTTTTAGAAAAAAAATATTCCAGCTGTTTTTTGTTGTGAGAAGCAGGATGAAAAAATTGTATGAAGCCCTCAGGGTTCAGAAATCAGAAAAGAAGCATCTATTTTTTTTATTTTTTAAGAATCTTATGACTCTGAAACCAACAGGCTTGTATTTGGGACATTTTTCCTCATGACCTCTGAACACTTGGAAAGCATTGTTGTCGATTTTGTATTTTCTGTGTCTCCCTTGTATAACAGTAGCACACCCACTGACAGCTCAGTGAGCTCTGCAGGGCTCCCTCAGTTCCAGAATTCAGTCTATTTGCGCTCAAATTCTTTGAATCAGATACGCTGTGCATATCTAGTCTGTGGACAATGACTATATACAAATCTGACACGTGGTTTAAATATCTATGATTTTTGGTGCCATCTGCACAAATGCATGGCACAACAATTTCCCCTCTTATAAATATCATCTGCCTGGGGTAATTTGGTATTGCTGATACAGGTTTGCTCAAAGTGTCACAAGAAGAGATACAATACCTTCTTGTTTCCCTTGTGAATTTGAAATGTTGTCTTTCTTTCCCATGTAATTTTTAAAAATTTCATCATGTTATTTCCTACATTCCATTTTTTTCTTTAATCATCTCAACACATTGCTCCACCATGTTCTTGCTGATAGCCCCATCCATTTGACATATGTACCTGTTCTGATTTCCAATTATTTAGTTAATAAGAGTATCCTTTTATGAATCTCCACTGCAAGATTATCTCTTATACCTTTATTAATACTCAAGAGATATTTTGAAATTAATTGCTCCCTGTCCACATTTTTAGATTTTTATTTTCCTCCTTAATTTCTTTATTAGATGGTGGATTACATCACAAATGCACTTGTTTTCAGACCAGAGGACCAATGTACATCCAGATGTATTTATAGTTTTTGTATCTCTTAAACCAAACCTGGCTTTACAGAAATGCAAATGCAGTTATTTCATTTCTATTCACAAAGTTCACTTGTGATGCATAAACACACAGAGGCAATATATAAAAATGAAAAGAGACAGCACTTATAAAACCACAGAGGATATTTTATAGATTTTATAGACCTTGCACCTCTAAATCTCAAATGACCACCAGGCCATGGGATTCTTGACCTAAGGTATAAGGTTTGTAAAAGCTGCGATGAAGCTTTCACCCTCCATCAAGCAGTTCAGGATTTATTAAGAAACAGGAAACCTGTGGCCATGTGCATTTGTACCATGTTGGTCATTGCAGCAGGCCAGGAATGGGAGACATACATATCCTGTGCTTGCTTTCTTTTTTAAAAAGCCCCATGGGTGTCTTGGTTTAGCCCTAGACAGCAACAAAACACCACACAGCCACTTGGTCACTTCCCCCACAGCAGGAGGGGCAGGTGGAAGAGAACAGTGTTGGGGAGGAAAACTGAGAATTACTTGAGTACTAAACTGCCCAGTCTTGTCAGCACAGGGGCATCCATGAGCATGCCAGGAGGCAGAGCTGAGGCAGCTGGAACACTGCTGCTGCCAGGATGTGAGGCACTGCAGAGCTGGACACCTCAGGGCTGGAAGCTGCCTCTGTGTTCTGAAGACTACAATGGTGGATATTAAACTGTTTCTTCCACGAAGTGATTACACCCCTTTTAGATCTTGGCTTTCTTTAAAGGGTTCCCTCAGTGCTGGGTAACACTTCACTTAGAGTCATGTGGGGCTGTGCTATCCAAGCGCAGGTGAGGCTTCCCAGGAGTCATAAACTGCTGCTTTGTGTGACAGGTTGGACCCATCCCCACGTGCTGGCTTTATCAGGAGGGAGGAGTTATGTCCTCTTCAACTGCATACTTGAGCTGAGGCTGTGTGGCTGTAGTCCTTGTTTCCACTTGCCAGGAACCCAAAGCACTGCCTGGGGCTTGTATTTCCCTTGAACAAGCAGAGAATACGAGCTCCAGCAGAGAGGACTTGCCACAACATTGCAAGCCCCCAACTGCCCCAAAACATGGTGTTTCCACATATGCTGCTCTGCATTCCCACACCAGACTGCAGCTTAGAGCATGAAGTTAGAGTGTGACTCAGACAAACAATGCACGTGAGCTTACTATGATGGAAACCCTAAAATGATTGCCATTTATAAATACACATACAGCTAGATGAAAAAACACTGCAGGAAGAGGCATATAAAATTGGTAGATGGAGAAGTAGATCTAGTGAACATGATAAATATTCATCTAGTTTTGTTATGCTGGTCATAGAGTTTGCAATATTTCCAATCACTATCTATATCTTTTTGAGTGTTTAGATTATAAGCCTCTTTTGGACAGACCATTTCACTTTGTTCCATTAGTCTAATATCTGCACTTGGATAGAGATGGAGACAGGAGGAGGAAGCATAATTCTTGGCCTTGGAGACCTTAGAACATCAAAGGCATCTACTGTAATGTCAGATTCTTAATATTAATAACTATGAGACCTATGAAAGGGCAGACTCTCACCCTTACTTCTGCCAATTTGCTCTATTTGTGTAGTTTTCATTAATCTCAGACAACCCCACTCATCAATTTCCCTGAAGGCTTTCTTCTGGCTGGATTTGTTACTGTCTGAACTACCTGAAATGAAGAGCTTTTATAACCCATTTGGGGTAACTGTTTCTAGAGACCGGCTCCCTTCCCTCTTAGCTCTGCTCCTTTCTCAATTTCATCAGCAAAGCTGCTGGCAGAATTCCTCCTGTTTCTGTTCCACTGTGACTGTATGTTGAGGGTGTCTCAATTTTGTCACCTTTCCCAGTCAGTGAATCTTTTCTGATAGACTGAAGTTGAAAAGACAAGCTGAGACAAAATGACAGACCACTTTTGGGTAATTACCCAGAACCGCCAGTGCAAAATAAAAATTTTGATCAGAATCTAACATTAATTATTAGTGTGTGCACATAAAAAATGTAACACAACAATTTCTCCATGTGTGAGCATATACCCAGCAAACAGTCTGATATTACTATTAAGCAAAGGTTAAAACCCCCACAATGTTGCATTGTTTTTTCTTTTATTGCCCTTTATTGCCTCTGTTTTCCTAACTAATTTGTGCCTCCAGATCAACAATAACAACAATAATTTGTAATGAGAAAGAAAATAACAGAGTGAAATAAAAGTTAAGAAAAACAAGTGATGTAAATGAAAACAATTGCTCACCATCAACCAACCAATGCCCAGAAAGTCATCAAGCAGTCGCCCCTCCACCACTAACATTCCCTCTAGTTCATTGCTCACTGAGATGTCATATGATATGGAATATAGAATCATAGGATCATAGAAACATAGAATGCTTTGGGTTGGAAGGGACCTTCAAGATCATCTTGTTCCAATCCCCCTACCATATGCAGGGACAACTTCAAAAGGATCAGGTTGCTCAGAGCCCTGTCCAACCTGGTCTTGAACACTTCTAGGGATGGGGCATCCACAGCTTCTCTGGGCAACTTGATCCAGTGCCTCACCACCTTCACAGTAAAGAATTTCTTCCTAATATCTAATCTAAACCTACTCTTTTTCAGTTTGAAGCCATTCCCCCTTGGCCTATCACTACATTTCCTGGTAAAAGGTCCCCCTCCAACTTTCTTGTAGCCCCCCTTTAGGTGCTGAAAGGCCACAATAAGGTCACCTTAGAACCTTCTCTTCTCCAGAATAGACAACACCAACTCTCTTGGTCTATGTGATCTAGATAAACCTCTGTGCTAGTTTTGGCTGGGATAGTATTAATTTTCTTCACAGTAGCTAGTATGAGGCTGTGTGTCATTTGCCCAAGCATAGCTGGCATTTAAATAAATTAAAAAAACTTAGAAACCTGACAGAAACTGAAAATTAACAGCCTCAGTATTAATGACTCTGATAAAAACTCCTTACCAAGTGTCAAGTCAAGGAGATGAGATGGCACCAAAGGCCAAAGAGAGAAATCTTGAAATAAACTAGACATCTTTGGCAAGGTAGCCAGTAAAGAAGCAAAATTCAAGGCACACAAGGCACAAGGTAAAAAGAGCAATTTGTGCCCTACAAAATTCATAGACCTCTAAGTGAAAAAACTTCATGCTGTGTCAGATTTTCACAAAGCTTCTTGCTGAAGAAGTTGTCAAGCATCAATGTTTTTTGAATTGGTCCTGGATCAGTCCCAGATGTTTCTGTTTACCCTGACCCTGGTTGCTTGCAATTCCTTGCTTCCCTGTTCATTATGTTCATCTCCTTTGCAGGATTTTGGGTGTGGCTGAAGCATCACTGTTAAAGGAACATCTTGCAGTGGCCCTTTCCTTGAATGGTTTGAAGAGACCAAATGCATGGATTCATGGAAACAGAAGAGACATGGATAGATGTGCGTGGAAGTTGCATGGTACACCAAATTTACCTTTATGTACCTGATGAAATATTTAGGCACCACTGACTTTTAAACCTTTAACAAAGATGCCATTTCTGAAATCAAAACTTTCAAAATTATGTAAACTCTGTAGATTTACTCTGTGCACTATTACCAATTGCTGTGGAATTGAGCTACTACAGCTTAACAGAAAGCTCATTTCCTGGAAGAAACCAGGCAAATACCAGACTAGAAGAACTTTCTGCTGTTGACCTGCAGAGAAGCCTACCAGGCTCAGCTTTGTAAGATTTTCATTTGCTCAGCTTCCACTCCTTGGAGTAGTGGGTTGTGGCTTTTCTTAGTTTAATACCTCATCTTTGTAAACTATTATTGCTGCATTTGAAACATGGGACACAGAGATTCCAATCTTAATTAGGCATCTGATGCACTGCAATTGTAAAGGAGAAAATTTTCAGGAAATTAATATTCCCAAATTGTGCAGTCAAATATATTTCCTTGTTGTGAGATGTGGTCAGTGTAGCTGCAAATGTGCCACCAAGTACTGGGGATTTGTTGAGGGTCTTGTAGCATCTGCAGCCATGGGGTGTGAGAGTGTCAGGTTGCACTATTAAAAAAGCCAATGAAACCAGAATGCTAACGGTTTTGCTTTTGTAGCAGAAAAGCTGAAAACTGTAAAATAAGTACTAGACCCACACTGCATGCAATCACCTCTTTTTTGGTTTTTTTAATTAATAAAAAAATCTTATATTTCTAGGGAATCATGAGAAGTCAAGTGTGTAACATTGCTGCAGGTACCAGCTTGTCCTGACAGCTGAAGAAAAATGTGGTTACCATATCCTAGAAATGAAGCTGCCCGTTTTACAAATTTAGGCCATTTTTTACCCAGCCAGACTTCCAAGAATTAAGCCTGTGGTTACTAATGAGCCTCCAAACTGATGATGCATCAATTTGTGAGCCAAAAATTCTGCCTGTAAAATCAAACTTTGAACTGAGGTTCTTTGAAGAGCTGGAGCCAAAAATGTTGCATCTGGAATTGGATATAAAATAGGGAGAAAAGGTGGAAAGTTTCTGTCTCAGATATGTAACTCTTTAACCAAAGTCAAACATTAACCTGGATGGTTTAAAAGAGAAGTTGTACAGAAAGTAAGCAGTTTAAATTAAATTATTAAAATAGACATATATATGTCATAAATTGGCTACATATGAGGAAAGCTGAATTAGCTTGTGGATACTTGTATGTGCCTACTGTGGTTAATGAATGAATTTTACAAATTACTCATATTCCATGTTTTGTCTGAAATACCATCTTTTATTACAGTAGAACCTGCGGTCACATGCATAAATATTGGTGCAGTAAAAGATATTTTCATTGACTGTTTCCTGGCAATCGGCACTAAGTTCATTTCCCACATCTGTTTACCAATTTCACTTCATCCAGCTCAACAAGCTGTTTCAAGAAGTAAAACAACACAGCTGTTTAAAGGTTCACATTCTCCTTCCCTCTCTCCCTCCTTCCCCATTTTATATAGTCAGGTAGGTTAAAACAGAAAAAAAAATCTGAAGATGAAATATTGATGTACAACAGTTCAAGCTGAATGCATAAAGTACTGTTGGAACAGCTATTCCTGAACAGAAAAGTTAATGAAAATACACTATCTGAAAAAAATGGTCTGTAAGAATAAAAAAGCTTGATTTTCAGTTTTCCAAATGGCTTTCTATTGAAAGCAGAACCTGGTCAAATATATTATGATCTTTCTGGAATAACAGAGCAATTATCTTTCACTCCATCCATTTTCTTATCAGTAATATGTATATGCTTCCCAAAGTATTTAGGATCATGAGGTTTTGTTTGTATGGAGCTTCAAATATGGAAAATGAAAGACATTCTGTCTTTACTGGTGTTGCAAATGATGTCTGGGGGTGAAGATGCTCAACCACTGTTTTCTTTGAGTGTTTTGGGCTGATCTCTCATGTCCAGCACCTCCCTAGCTCATCAACATGAGGTTTGAGGTGCTGGGACACCCAGAGGGGCGTATTTGGAGAACTAGAATGAAAATTAATTTTAGTTCCACTTTGCAGTACCTTTGCCCATTTGCAAGGCAACAGAGACTCATCTTTCATTACTTATTGCAAACAGAAAGGGAAAATGTTTAATTTTGAAATGGGCTTGTGATTAAGATGCCTGGTCCCTGGTGACCAGCAAAGAGGACATAGCACAGAGTGCATCAAAAAAACCTAAGGAAATCCAGCCTGTTAGGGACTGACACAGTATAATTAAATTTTACATTTCCTAAAAGCGTATTGGCACAAACTGAGATCGTTAATTCTAAATTAAAGCTTTTATTCTGGCCCGCCTAGAACAACCTCCTCTAAAAAGGCTCTGTTTGCTAGATATTCAGGTTGCATTCACACATTTATTGTGTTATAGAAAAAGACTTGACAGATTTTTATCACTTTAGTAGAAATAAAAATGAACATATGTAATTACGTAACCTCCTAAGGAGGCCTGATTCTTTGTGATACTGTTCTAATTCTCATGGTGTAAAAATGTATGACTTTAGAACTGATATAGTCCTTAGTCTAGCAATTGGCCACACTCTGTCCACCATCTACCAGAGGTGGAAAATCTGCCCAAGATGAATGACTGCAGTACAACCTGACACAACAGAAACACGGGGAACAGATTATGAGCTCATACTTCAAAGCAGGTTTGTACAATAGAGTGCATAATGAAAAATCTCTATATGTCATTTAATTGTTTTATTTATACAGGGTTGTCTTAATTAGTGTTATACCAGATCTTTAGCCCTAGCTGTCAAAGTCTTGTGGAATTTCCCATTATGCTTAGTGAGTATTGATGGAAGCCACAAAATAGAGGTGATATGAGGATAAGTAAAACACATTAGGTACTGCTATGTTTGTTGTGAGTTGAGCACAAAATAATTTTTGGATGAAACGGCAACTTCCTCTGCGTCACTTGAGACCCACAGACTTATAAGTGAAGTATGGGGTTCAACTCATGAAAAATTAGCCCTTTAGAAGCTATCTGAAATATCTTGTTTCTTGTGTTCTCCACAGTGTTGGCTCAGGATATGAATTGTTATCCTTAGTAAGTCACCCATATGACTTGACTTAAACAATGCTTTACATTTGAAACAACTGATGTGGCACTAGTTCTGAATTGCAGCTTTGTTGCTGAGATTATTAAACTAGTACCATGATGTTTTTGCAGCCACAGCTTCTGTTTGCAGACCATCTGCAGCCAATCTGATCATCCCATGCAGTCACACATTGCTTTATAACCTTGACCAGCTTAACTGAGGTGGAATAATTGTAGCTAATTTTTGTAGCACAGGCAAGCCTTTGATAGATGTAGAACACGAAGACATTACAGCGCCATGTATTTATGCTAGAGGGCACTCATATTTCGTTCTGAGCAGTAGCAGAGCTTGGGGTTTGGTAGGACATGTATCTCCAAAGCACGGTGCCAACAGTAACTTTCAGGGAGTGCTGTGAGGTAGGTGTGTACAGAGATCCCTGTTTGACAGGTGAGGAAACTGAGGCAGGAAGCTTAAGGAATTTGACACAGATCACAGCAGGAGTTAAAGGATCTTTAACACAGGTATTAAAAATAACACAGCAATCAAGACAGCTTGAAAATTATTCTCAAAAAAGCCAGCTCATTATAGATATGTATCCATACATCCATGTCTGTGCAGATTAATTCTGGATGTGAATTTTTATTTTTAAAACTAAAGATCTTGCTTTCTTATTCCAAAATTCTGTGAGGAAAATTGAAGGCTTTAGGAAGAGCACATAAAGAGCTATGTCTCTGTCCCTGGCTCTCCAGGGAAAGAAACATAGCTCTTTTCTGCAGTGCCTATACGGTAACAGAACATTTAGTGATAGAGGCACAAAGTCATAGAATCATTTAGGCTGCAAAAGAACTCTGAGTCCAAACATAAACCTTACATTGCCAAGTAGGATGAATTTTACAGGCACATGAACCTCACAGGTCTGACATTACAAGGTCAGCTTGAGGAATTTTTTTTCCTATGCAGCAGATATTTTTCATTTTTCCTATGCAGCAGATATTTAAAAGACTGAGAATTTCACTCCTTCATTTCCAACTAAGTGTTCAGTGAAGTATTGCAGTGACATCTGCAAATATAAGGCATCATGAGATTCTGTCTCCTCCCTTCCATGCTGCTACACCTCTCTAGGAAGAGGAACCCATCTCTGAAGACAGTTCCTGCAACTGAGAGTTCACACCTTAAGAAGGAAAAGTCTGAGTAAGAACAGAAAGTGCAAGTGAATTTTCTATGGCAGGAGAGAGGCAAAATTTGTCTTGAAGGGGCTTGCAGCCAGATGTCAAGACTTCTTGTCTAGACACACTTCTCTGAATGACTCCACCAACCTGCAGTTTTTGTGAGCTGCTGAAAATCAACCATTTCATTTCCACAGTACGGTTCAGTAAATTCTTCACACCTTCCAGAAGAGTCTCTTAAGACAGTTTCATTTTGCTTGCTCCCTGTGATCGTTCATGTACATTTTAGAACAATGTTTTCAGAAAGCAAATACCCTGCTATTCAACACAGATGGATTCCTGAAAAGTTCTGCTTGTATGTTACAGTGTGGATGGTGAATTTTCCCATGAGCATAAACATAATGAAGGGATGCATGTAAGGACTTACAGAATACGCACAGTTTAAACACACAGGCATATCTGTGGCATGAGGGAGGAGAGGAAAGGAAAGAATCAATGTGGGCTTTCCAGAGGAAATGCTGGCTCTATAGAATAGATAACATTCCTGAAAACCCTGAGATGCTTCACCTGTGAGACTGTACCCCTGACTGCCTGTTTTGTCACCCCTCACCCTTGACTTGTTCCCTTTTGCTTCATCTAAGATAATGCTATCAACCGCGAGAATGTAACTCCTCAGAAAAAGGGAGCCAACACTTCATCAGTCTTGGAAGTTCAGATCTTCTGGAGAGCTGAATGATGTGAAATGTTCCTTCACATTCAGTCCTGTCACTACATCCAGGAGACTGAACTTGCAATGGGGTGATTTAACTGTGTGCATTCTTGGTGTCTCCTTCTGAACAGCTAAATTTTCATTGTCATCATCATCTTCCTCATATGACACAAGATCATTCAAGTTTGAGGGGTGACAAAGAGCAATGATGTTTGCCTGGTCAAGGTACTGAGAAAGCATCCTGGAAATCAATGAACAAGTAGGGTGCTGCTGCAGTCACATCACAAATAGGAGTTTTCAGAAACAACATGGCAAAGAAATAGGTTTTGATATCACTGGCGCTACCCAAATAGGAAAACACAGCCATCACCATGAGTCTTATTTGACCAGTAGCCAAAGAGAGTTTTGAATAGTTGCTATCAATGAACAGCTCATAATAAATTTTAGCTGAAAAAAAAAAAAAGGAAAAGTTTAAATATATTTTTGAGAAAATGGCAATCTGCTTAGGGACAATGTGGGCAGGCTGGATTCGTTGAATAAAGTATAAATTGTGAATCATAGTTGTTCGGCTCTTGTAATAGTCTGGAAGTCTCTTAGGATTTAAAGCAAGCTGAACAACTGCCAATCTTGGAGGAATTCAAGTGTGGTTTTATAATATCTGGTTCAATAGACTGAACTGGTTCACTCTCACTAGCAATTATGTGTTTCACTAAGCATCTGGAAGCTTCATTGATGTTTATATTTTCCTGCAAGTGAAAGAAAAAGAGAGGTTGATTAGTCAATATTAATTAAACCACGCTGCATATTTCCTGTGCCTAATTAAACTCTTCTCTCAGCAACATCAAAAGTTTACTTACCTTAATAAACAGTTTTCAAAAATTGACTGTGTTGAATAATGCTTACTGGAGTTTTGAAGTTAGTTAAGTCTTATATAAATTATGATTCATAGCTCTTTTAAAATGTACACAGAGCTGACTTTAAATTTTTTACCTCAATCTCTTGGTGATTTGATTGCTTCAATAAACTAAAAAAAAATAACTCTGCAGAGGTGTTGAAGACCAATGCCTGAGGTAAAGCTCCAAAACCTATATTTCACTGCTTGAATAATGGTTACTCATTTCCAAATAGTTAATTACCTACCAGCAATTACATACATACATAGCACTTATTTTTTAAAGCCTTTTCTACAGTTTCAAGAAGATTTCTCTATGCAATGCTCACAATGAAACCTGTGATGCTTAAAGAAGGTGTCAAGACCAAAAAAGTAAAACACAAATATACACTCTCAAAATCTGTAAGTACCTTACATAAAATGTTTAAAAGGAATTAAATAATCAAATGTAGCATTTTGGCTGTCAGCCTACTAACAATCTAGATCAAACCAGAACCAAACTGTGATGAGCCAGATTCATTGAATAAATGATACAATCTCAAATTACTCAAAAACAATAAAAAAAGTTCTGTATGGTTTGGAGTCCTCCCTTATTTCTTGTTGAGGGACTTATCTCCAATGCACTGTTTTAGAAGAGGTATATCACCACTGGTTTCATTTGCAGGACAGAAATCCTCACTCTAGGGGTTAAAAATGACAGCTAAAGCACCTTTTTTCCTACATGTGCCTTACATCAACTGCACATTTAACTTGCAGCAACCCTTGCTCTGTTCTTAGAATAAATAAAGCTGAGACAGCCTGATCAACAGCCTGAGACACAGCTCAACACAGCATAGAAAATAAGTAGTAGTACTGAGTAAAGATTTTTTTTTAATGACAGCCACCAGTATGTTTGGAATGAAAAGTCAGGCTTTCTGGCATAAAAAACACTCTTCTAGTCTAATTATTGGCAGGAGATAGAAAATTCACTGTAGCTTCAATCTGCTAGAAAATTGTATCACACAGCCACATACAACCATATGGAAATGCATACCAGTACATATGTACACATTTGTGTATATGCACACGCTACTCTTGCTCAATAAATATAATGTTTTATTAGCAGCCTAAGATAACCCAGGTTTTCAAGCTGAATCACCAAATTATAGAGTAGTTTTGGTTGGAAGGGATATCTAAATGCCATCTAGTCCCAGTTCTTGAGCATGTCCAGGTCCCTCTGGGTGGCAATCTGGAGCCTGCTGTACTGAGACCATAGACTAGATATAAAAGAAAGAAATGTGTGTGTCTCAGTAGAGAAGGCACATTTATAGGAAAATCAAAAACTAAAGGAATGGATTCTGTTAGGCTGACTTCATCCAATCCCCTTTAAATAAATGGCAAAACTCCACGAATTCCATTGTCCATCCCTTTGCCCCACAGTAAAGGGCTGAAATCCCTGGATCTAGCTGAAAATGTTAATTAGTGCAAGATTTCACAGGTTTCTTCAATGACATACATGAACTTAAATATTTTGTAGAATATCAGTAGGCTGCAAACCTCCAAATGTTTAGAAAAGTAATCTACATAGTAACCCCTAGAAAGTAACATGGAACTCGGAATCATCTCTGTACTGAGATTCTGTTGTATCACGCGCCTCTCAGACAAGATATGAAAATTCCTCAAGCATGCACTGAAAATCTTTTTCAGACCACTGTGAAATTTTATTAGAAAGAAAAAACAGACAATGAAAAATATCTCTCAGTACTGCTTAGAAAACTGATGCCAAAACAGGATTGTTAAATGCACAAAACCAGAAATGTAAAAACCTTTTGCATTGTATTTGTCTTTGCTAATGGACTGGTGAGCATTTAATTTACCCATGTGCTGCTTCTGTCTTGAAACGGCAGCATGTGCTTATTCAAGAATGTCTTAGGGACTATCTAAGATTGTGCCCAAATTGATTAATGTTCAGATGTATTAACAAAACCCCTCTTTGTCAGAGGCTACCATTTTACAGGATTGGGAAAGGCGGAAGGAACCAAGCCCACAAAAGCATGAAATGGGTAAAGGTGGACATCCCTCATGCCTGATGGTGATAGACGGAAGTCCATGTGCCAGACATGAGCCTAAAAATTCAGAAGAAAAAAAAAAAGATTCAGCCAGTGCTCAAACAACAACAAAAAAAAAAAAGAGAGAGAGGGAAGGAATAAAAAGTAAAAACTCCTGTCCTGAGTGTAGAGAGGCATTTCCTCATCCTG
This sequence comes from Corvus brachyrhynchos, assembly GCF_000691975.1. Taxonomy (NCBI): domain Eukaryota; kingdom Metazoa; phylum Chordata; class Aves; order Passeriformes; family Corvidae; genus Corvus; species Corvus brachyrhynchos. Next base: position 6,523,955 of record NW_008238359.1, read on the forward strand.
AACATTTATAAGAACCATTTAAGCTGTGTGGATGACAGTTTCAGCTGGGGTACAAGGGTAGGAAGAGGAAGTGTGACCCTGGCAGACAGCACAGCTGGTTTTTACTTTGTGTCCAGCTCCAGTCTGCTCCCGTGGTTCAGATGACAACTGGCACAGGGTATGGCTGAGAAGTGACATGCTAAGTCACCTGCTGCAAGGAGCCTGTGGTCTGGCCAAAAAAGCAACTCCTGCTGTCCCAGATCCCTGCCTTGACCACTTCCTTTCTGATGCTACTATTGCCTTTTGTTACAACCTTAATCCTTTGGTGTCCTAGATCTGCAGATCAGACATTGCTGTATTCTGGTCTGACTAATGAAATATTGATTTCTCCACCTCTCCTCCTATAGTGTGTTTTGCAAAAGAAAAATCTGTATTCTGCTATGCAGTGAAGCAGCTGCAGACAGTAGAAGGTGATCTGTTATCCAAACATAGACATCCAGAGGCCTGGTGATTTTAGAGCACATGAGATGTTCAAAGGCAATTAAGGGGAGGAAAGAGAAAAGAAAGTGAAAATCCACTCAAATACAAAGAAACCAACAATCAGAGTGTAAGATTGGACAGAGAGGAATAATCACAGACACCCTACTAATGGTATTGAGACATGGAAACAGCCTAAATTATACCTAAAAATAACATTAGTTATGTTTCAAAAAAGCAAGAAAATATAGGTGAGACAGTGGAATGAAACAATGTCTTTCAATGGGTCTCTTAAATTGCTGTAACTGTCATCTCCCATGTGGCTTTGTCCTACAAAAGAACACCACAGGAATTGTGATGATTGCTGAAGTTCAGGCTTATTTTTATTTTTATTTTTATTTTTTCTCCTCCTCTCCTCTCCTCTCCTCTCCTCTCCTCTCCTCTCCTCTCTCATCTGTAATTGCACAGTAAGATCCTCATTTGCAATTGGAATGAGCTGTTCAGGACCTGGAAACGTTATGAACTAATATTAAAGTAAATAATCCCCTTTGCTTCACAGGGTGCTGGAAGCCAGGACACAGGGACACAAATTTTACACAAATGCAGAGGTGAATTCAGCAGCCTTTAACTGTTCCTTCTCTGTGTTCTCACTCCACTTCAGTGCAACAGTGCTGTGCCACCCTGGGGTTGCAGCAAACATTAAAACTCTTGCCATGGTCACACCTGAGGGACATTTCCCAGTGGCATTTCTGCTCAGCTCTCTCAGTTTGCTGGTCTGGTTGAAGAGATCCTTTCCCACTGGGCACCTGTGTCTTACATATTCCTTCTGGAGCAGCAGCTTTTGATAGATTTTCGCCCTCAAAAATTTCACAGGAGTGTAAAAAGGAAAAAAAAAAACCCAAAACAAATGAACAAACAAGACAGAGATGAACTCTGAGAAGGATTAAATGGGTCCTGCATTCATGATGGGACCTGGGCAGGTTCTCTGCTCAAGGAGCAGCAGTTGAGAGCTCAGTGAATGCAGGAGGAATGTTGTTCACACAAATGCCTCGAAGATGTTTCTTTTAGATCAACTAGAACTTTTTGATAACTCCGTAAGGTCTCTGCCTCCTCTCTCCTCTCCTCCTCTTTCCTCTCCTCCTCTTTCCTCTCCTCTTTTTATTTGCTTTTGGTTTTGTTTTTGTTTATAATAACCTCCTTCCACGTTCTGAGCAAACTTTTTGAGTCATACTGAGGGACCTCCTCTGCCTCCTTGGTGGAGCTATTTCTGTACAGCAATACATCCAGGTGTTATCTGGCTCTTGACACGGTACTAGATGCCCCTGTAGTGCTTGCTATCCAGCCTCCTCTGAGGCCACTTTTACCTTCAGAGCTCTCCAAACACAGGGGACACTGTCTCCCTATATTGCTTTTAAGGCTGGTATTCAGCACTGCACCTTTGGTGTGTTTATCTGGACAGCAGCTTTCTGTGATAGGGAAGTGCTGCTATGACCATTTGTCAAACAGAGAAAAAGCAGAGCCACAAACAGAGGAAACTGCATGAAGCCTGGTCCAGCACATGGTGGCTAGTTGGAAAGTGGGAGATGGCATAGGATGAAGTTTTTGCATGATAAGGTAGGAATGCAACACTTTCCCTTCTCAAGAAAAGCTCTCTCCCAAGAGAGAGCTTTTACTGCAAGACCAAAAAGGATGGATTTTACCCATATCATGATGTCTTTGTGACTCTCAGTCCTCTGCTCCTGATTCAGCATGCCAGCCTTTATAAAACCCTTTCCTAGGCATCTTGCCTTGCCCTGTTCCCTGAGTTGCTTAGCACATTTCTGTGTGCCTCAGTGAGTCCCAGCATCTGAGACACTATCCCAGTCAGTGCAAGAGCTGAGTTGTGAATCCATCCCTAAGTGACTTTCCCTGCATCACCCTCCCAAAATCTGCCAGAGCAAGGACCTAAACCCTGCTTCTGTGATGATGCCTGACTACTTGTGCCAATCTTTCTCCTGGCCTCATCAAGAAAGAATGCAAAAGTGAAAATCAGAACATGCTACTCTTTATTCTATTACCAAACAAAACAAGGCAATGAAAATAACTCTGAGTAATCTCTGAAAGCCAGAAAGGAACACTGGAGGACGTAAATGAAATTAGCATTTGCTTTGTAGATCGATCTTATTCAAATATGTTCTTTTGAAGGGTGGTTTTATGGAAAGGATAGCAACTGAGGGCA
>NW_008238359.1:6526673-6545460 GCF_000691975.1 Corvus brachyrhynchos
ATGCCTCGTAATCAACAATCAACTAAAGGGAAAATAAATACATTATTGAATGTGACTCAAAGCAGTACACAAGCTCAGCAACCTTTTTTGCATTCTGGATTACCTTCCCCCTTATCTGCCATCTTTACTGCAGATGCAGAACATTAACATTTAGGACATTCCATTTTAATATATGAAATAAGTCCCCACAGATTAGACTGGCACTTAGCTCTTTGTAGAAGAACAAAAGCCCTTGCTAGTTTTAAGGGCCTGTCTCACTTTCAGAAGAATGAAATTTTTGTTTCTTTACCATGCATATATCTTAGATTTGTCTATGTGGTTGTTTTCTTATATAAAGCTTTTCCATTTTTACATTGATAGTTTCTTCCTCTTACTGAATCTGACTCTTCTGAGTCTTACCTTGAAAACCAGGGTGAAGAACAGTGTGTATGCAGGCGCAGTGCACCTGGGGAACTCTAAATCAGCGCTGCCAAGAGACATGACCTTAGACTACTACTGCAGTTGAAGGAAATTTACTTCCCATAAGTAAACATTTAAAAATTGTGAAATATTCAGGTATTAGATGGGAGCCTAGTGAGAAGCTCATAGCTTCCACATTTTATTTCCATAATGCACTAAAATCCAGGAGCAAGGAAATGACTTTAAGGATGCTTTAACCTGCGCTCCCCTGGAGCTAACAGTGTGAGGGAGTGGCTCCACATGCTCCCTTAACAGAACTCCCTTGGAAACTGCTGGGAGCAGAGCCTTATTAAGATGGTGTGCGGTACTCTGTGGTGGTGTTTTTACAAAAACACAACCATACAAGTTAAAAGCCATCTGGATGCAGGAACATGAAATTCATGGATGTGAACTGCTGTGACTGCAACTCTGAGAACAAGATAATTTCTCTGATTGAATTCTTACAGCTGGATGAATATCCTGCAACAAAATTATTTCACTAAATGACCTTCCAATCTCAACAATTTTGTGAATCTCTGAATTTCCGGTTTTGGGACAGCAGTAAATAACATATTTCATGAAAGTGATCCAGAGAGCTACAGGATAGCTCTAACACCCATAGGACAATCTGAATCAGCTCCTTTTCATATCAGGAAACAAACTCTGCAGAGAATATTGCACAGAGTGATTGTACATCTGAAAAGAAATCTCCTGCCTTAAGCGTCAGCTTTATTTCTTGCTTTATGGCAGAATCTGAAATATTTTCTAAGACTGTACAGTGAGATTGGTTAGACTTTTTTACAGTGAATTAAAAAGACAATTTAGGGACCCACACATCCCTAACTGGGTCTTGTAGTCTCAAATGGATTGTTTGGATTTAAGTTTCCAGATCAGCAGATCAGTTTAGAGTGTCAGCCTAATTCAAATACCTGTCCAAATCTTGTTTTTCTTTATGGAAATCAGAACTGCTTATTGTGTTCCTCTGTAAGTCTACTGCATAGCTTGCTTTTTTCTTCTTTCATAATAATTGTCCAGTCAGAAGAACTAAAGAATCTGTGATTTAAACAAGGGCTAGTAGATCCTGGATTATTCACAGAATTCATTGGTAAGATAGGAAGAATTAATGTTCTTGCTTTTAAAAGAAAGGCTGGAATAGAGGAGAGAATGATTTTCTGAAGGTAACACAGCAGATCAATGGCAAAGAGGACTTTTGATTGCTAGTCCAGCATTTGGGCCCTACAGAGGGCCAGAATTAGATGATTTTTAAGGTCCCTTCCAACCCAACTCATTCTGAATCTATGGTGACACACCATGGACTGCCTGTCAAAAAAAAGCTGAATAAATGACATCTTATTATCCACATTTCTTAGAGGCGGAAAGATTCTATAACATTCTCCTGGTCCAAATAGGATGTTTCCAAATAGCCCAGAGACTCAGACTGCTCATCAGTCTCCAGACCATGATGGTCAGGAGACAAGGATCTGTGTGCTTGACTTAGTTTTGCAAGGCCCTGAAAAGCACAGCTACCAGCCTTTCTGGGCAATTTGGAAAAACATGACTGTCTTTTCATCTAACTCTCTATTGCTGACAGCAGAATTACAGCAGGGAAAAGAGGAACTCAGGCATAATCACAACACAGCCATGTCCAGTTGTAACGCATTTCAAGCTATTTCTGAATTAGGTACTTTCAAGCACATTTAGTTTAGCCTGACTTGTCTGTTTTATTGCACAAGTTCCATTTTCATTATAAAGTGATAACAAGCTTGAAATTGCTCCTTTTCTAATCCAAGTCAAAAGCTCACCTCTTTGAATTGGAATGGTGGTGAAAACAGTTTAAAGGCTTGGAAATGTGAGTGGAGCTCTCAGCTGCTCCAGCCATGTGCTGGATGACTAAATGTGTGACAGGAAGAAGAAGTTTCCTTCCTTTAAAAGAAAGAATCTTTCACAATAGTTTTGGTCATAAAATTTATTAAAGAATTTACTATTAAGGGTTATTTTGTGACTATCTGGGGATGTGCCCCTCAGATTGCAATCAATACGAGCAAAGTAAATATGCAGATATAAAAGAGACCAGGCTCACCACCGGATATATGGCAATAGTGTAACTTGTGACTATACTTTGAGGTGGTGGTGCCCAATAAGGCCCTTCTTACATGGAAAACTATGGATAGTTTTCCATGTACTATAACTATTCCAAAACAAAATATTCTATCTTTGTAGGGAGCAGAAGACTGAAACAGGCTGAGTATTTCCTTCAGATTAATGTAAGAATAAAAACTAATACATGAGAATGCATTAGGTGGCTCAAATGTCTTCTATTGGAGCTGTTACTTACAGAAAATAGCACCAGGGAATAATACAGTGATTTTTTTTGGTGTAATCTTCTGGTGCTACAGACAAAAGCTTAAAACCCTTGACAGCTTAAAATATGGTAGGTACATATACAGCATGCTACTTTCTACAAGGCAACCAGAACGAAAAGATGTTATTTTTCTAAGTAATCATCTTTGTTTTTCAAAAATGCATAAATCATAGCCAGTTTGCTCTCAAGGCTTTAACATTTCCAAGCACATCTCCAGAAAACCTCCGGAGATCTAATTATTCCAGGGCACCACAAAAACAGAGTTATTACTTATATGAACTGCTAAAACTGCTGGCTGCAATATGATGACTCCTTTGTCCGTGTTACTCTGCTTCAGAAGAGTTTCTATTCTCTGTAGTGAACAGAGTTAGGTATTAATTTTTCCCAGAACCAAGTTCAATTACTTATGATGCCCTAGGCTGAAAGAATACCAGGTATGTATAATATCCATTATTCTAAAATAGTAGTAATATTAAATTTTATTTAGAAAAGGAAGTGTAGAGTTTAGTTTAAAACTTAGACCAAGTGGGGAAATTATTCTGATCTAATTTAGTTCGAATGTTGTGATTCTACCATCTTTACTGGAATGACTCTTTCCATAATTTTAAAGTCAGAAGCCTTCAATTCTGGGTGGAAATCAGGTGTATGGATTGCAGAAGAACAGATCCTAACCTCTGGTGTATAGCAGCAGAGAACGGTCTGAGAACAGTTGTGTGCCCTCAACTCTCACCACTCCCTTCACAGTGGCTTTTGAAAGCAAGTCTTGTCATAGCTGGATTTTTTTTCTGTTCCTACATGATTGCATTGGCAATCTGGGGACTTCTAGAGTTTCAGAGTTAAATAAAATAAGAAGAGTCTAGATATTTCTCATGTTCAAAGTAACAGAAAATCTTAATTCTATGTGGCTTAGAAAAAGTTGGAAAGATTTCCTCTTTTGTGACTTTAAAAAAATTTATGTCCTTTATATGACTTTTATACTTCCATAATTCTGCCCCAGACATCAACATCATGAAACCTCTCTGTGATCTTTAAAATTGTTTGCATATTCATTTTCTGTCATGACCTGCACAGGCAGGTGCAGGCACAAGAAATGTGGTCGCCCTTTTTGAGTGGTGAACATGTTCTGGGGATTGATGTATGGAATTCATGGTACAGATTCCATTCTCATAGTATAATATAGTTTATCCTAAAGAGGAACACTGGATTCTCTTGGCCTCACCCAACACAAATCGGCAGATGAACCACAGACCTGAATACAAACCAGGTGCTGCACATGAAGGAATAGGAAGTACCCTGTTGTGGAGCAACATAATTTACACACTGACCTAGACCAAAATTTCTCCCTATAAGTGGCATCTTGAAGAAACAGCGATTAGATTTCAGACCAATTCAGTAGGAAAGCAAAGACATTCATTACAAAGACACAGAATCATAGAATCATAGAATCGTAGAATGGTTTGGGTTGGAAGGGACATCTTCAAGTCATCTTGTCTAACCCACCTGCCAGGGCAGGGACATTTTCAGCTAGATCAGGTTGCTCAGAGACAAATCCAATCTAGACTTGAATGTTTCCAGGGATGGAGCATCCACCACTTCTGGGCAACTTGTTCCAGAGTTTCACCACCCTTGTCAGAAAAAATTATTCCTTATCTCTATTTGAAATCTACCTTCTTTTAGTTTAAAACCATTACCCCTTGTCCTATCACAACAGGCCCTGATAACAGGTTTTTCCCCATCTTTCTTATAAGCCCCTTTTAAGTACTGAAGAGCTGCAATCTCAGCTAAGAGTTCATGCAATGCTTGAGGCAGTCTGGGAAATGCTGCTATTCTCCTGCTGTTACTTCTGCTGATTACAAGTGAAACATCTTTTAAATACTAATGCTTAAAGAAGGTGTCAAGACCAAAAAAGCAAAACACAAATATACACTCTCAAAATCTGTAAGTACCTTACATAAAATGTTTAAAAGGAATTAAACAATCAAATGTAGCATTTTGGCTGTCAGCCTACTAACAATCTAGATCAAACCAGAACCAAACTGTTTACATTTCAAACATCCAAAAGTTCTCCAGAGTGCCAATGATGACACCAGCTTTCATAAAAAGAGGATACAATCAACACAATATCCACTGAATTGTTGTGTTCAAATCAATATTCCACATGCCAGCAATACAAATCCCTTATGCACTGAAATTAACTAAAACATCTCAAACTGATATACAGTACCAATGTACCTTTGGCCTTTATAATCTGAAAGTCCGCCTGCCTGTTCTGATTTTAATCTCAATTTTCCATGCACTCAGGAAATCTGTACCAAAGAAAAGAATTGAACCTTAAAGCAGCTCATTCAGCACTTTTGACCACTGATATTTCCTTCCTCCCTAGATATGTGATTTTCTTGAAGAGGCTTTTGAGAATGAGAGCTTATAACAGTAAGCATTGTATAAGCACTACAATAGACTGACTTAATTTCTGGAATCAAAGGCAATGAAGCTATTGTCTCAAATCAGCATTTCTTGGGCAAGGTGGTTATATAAATATTTAGAGATAATATTCAATGTTAAGAATGATAAAAAACATCCTCATGTCATTCACAAGAGGTAGCTTTTATGCCTTGCCTAGGGTCATCTTCCTCCCCAGGCTCTTACGCAGTAACCTGTGGACCAGGTCCATACTTTACTGCTGGCCTACCATATTAGAGCAGCTGCATTTCAGAATGTCACACATAACTTGTTTTGCAATAAAAGACCAAAAAGAAATAGAAATGTATACTATATACTTACAAATTCACTTTTAATTCCACCAAGGGAGGAGCTTTTCAAGGTGAACATTTAGACCAAATGAACTATTTTAGGAACTGATTTCTCTGTCCTTAGAAACATTTGAAAAGAAATGGAAACTTTACCTTGGCTGATGTTTCAAACCAGCCCACGAACCCGTTCTCTTTGCAGAACTGATCCATCTTGATGCCGTTGTTCATAAGAACATCTATTCCCTGGTCGCATTTGTTTGCTAATAGGACTGTTGGCACAGGTTTGCCATTGGGAAGAACCAACTTAGAGTCCAAATCCTCTTTCCATTTTGTCACTGCTTCAAATGTTGCAGGTCTTGTAATGTCAAAGACAATAAACGCCCCCATAGCCTCTCTGTAATACACCCTGGTCATGTTTCCAAATCTTTCCTGTCCTGTAATGAAGAAAGTAGGAGGGGAAAAAAATACCACCTTGTAAAAATCAGTGTTTCCAGTCGAGGTCAATATTTCACAGAGCAGGTTTTATAAGATAACAATACCAAAGGCAGAACTTCATTTTATAAGTCCCTGGGAAACTACTCGTTGTCTAAATAATTATAAGTACCATGCTAGACTGATTTGTATGAAAATGCAGGAGAGTATTGCATGAAAAAGGAATTTTCAAGCAAACACTCAAGGAAATTTAATGAAGTTCATTATAAGTGAATAGTAAGTGTAATATGTGAATAATAAGTGAATGACCTTATTAGGCTGCCAGATTTCTCAGTCTGTGGACAGTACTGATGGTCTTTTGGTACATTATAGGACTTTCAACAAGAGTCACAAAAAAATCTGGGTACCAGATTGGAAGCTCTTTGGTACTCTGGTATTTTGTCTAAAGCATCTGACACAACCAAACTGCTCACTCATGAAGAGGATCCTTCATATTCTCGTGCAAGTGATAACCAGCAGTACATAATATAGCTCTGGAGCCATACCAGGCATCAGAGCAATTGCTTTAAATATAAAAATTAAATTTAAAATAAAATTTACTTTTACTGGCAAACTAAAACACAGAGGTGAGGAAGGTGAATTTAAAGCCTACAAACATGGAAAGTGCTCTAAGAAATAGCACAGCAGTAGCAATATGAAGAGTTGCATTACTCCAGTGAAAAAATCTGGGAAGAGGGTTTCATACTAGATCTGTTCAGAAGGTTTATGGGGTTTTTTGTTGAATTCAAAGTGTTTTCTGGGAAAGTACAGATTTTTTTGTGAGTTAACAGTACATTATTATATTCAAACATGGACATTTATAAATATCTATCATTTTATTGATTAACAGTATGACCAAATTAACACATGGCATCAGGATGGGGTATGTTGATCAGCTGTGGATTTGCTAATATATCTGCTGTTTTCATGGGAACCCTGAAAAAATAAACTACACAGACCTTTTCTTGAAAATAAAAAATAGAATTTCCACTAATGTCTACTGCTGAGCTGTGATCCAAAGAAGAATTATAGACTCCTGAAACATTTCAAAACAACAGCAGCCTTTAAGCAAGACAACTCCTGTACGTGTTTCCATAGCTGGGAAAAAGTGCTATGAAAATAGAAACATTCAATGCAAACCTGTTTCTAGCCTTAGTTTCTCAATGTGAGTAATTTTGAGTAGGTTAGGAAGACAAGAAGATTGGCAGTCTGCCTGTGACCCCAGGAAGGTTACCTGTGGAGGATTTATCTGATGGAAATTGTGCTGTCAAATGTAAGGGAGGGCTGAGAAGGGAAAAGTGTCGATTGCTGGGCTTCTAGACTTTCATTTCATGCACTTTCATTTAATGGAAATAGCACTGAACCCACATATGGGGTCAACACCATAGCACTGAACCCACATATGGGGGCAACACCATCAGTTTGTGATGTTTATCTTTGGTTTTAAGCACTGTGGCAGCAAGGAGAAAGTCATTCACATGATACAGAAACCAAAGAAGAAGCCTGTCTTCTCCAAATTACTGTCAAATTTTTTTTACCTTAGAGAAACACTGTGTCCTATTGATAAAGCAAGATAGCTTATTTCTGGGAAAGAAGAGATCATATTCAAAATTTCTTAGGTCTATATTTTATTCAAATGTCTTATGATTCCTATCAGTGGGCTAATCAGATGAATGGCTAAGTCATGTGCTATTCAATAATCTCCTTGTTGAGAAATTCTTTTTTCATCTGCAAGAAGGTGCCTTCAAACAAAAGCCAAGGTCTGATTAGAGACACAGCAGTGAGGTAAGCAGCAACATATACAAATCTTTTTCAATGGATATTGTATTTCAGTGGTACTTTATGCTTCTCATACAAAATTCTTGAGATGTAGATATATTTACACTGTAGGTGATACAAGAGCAGCACAACTCAGGCCTCACACATATTTATTGGGACACAGATCACTAAGATATGTGGGACATGGTGTCACAGAACATCAACTAAATTATTCATTTGCAACATGAAATCATTCACCATGAAGGAAGTTACTAGAGGAATAAAAGGCTCCTATGTTGTGATCTTCTGCCTTGTAGTGGCCCACAAATTTCTGAAAAATTGCATGACACTGATTCTTCCTCTTGTTCCAGCTGCTTTTTCAGATACATAGGATTTTCACTGCACAGAAAAGCCAACATGTTTGTAAAAGCAGCATTTTGCAGGTAGACAGTGGTAACCAATTTCCATCATAGACCACTTCAAAGAAAGAGAAAGAATGGAGCTGCTGTCCAGATGAACTGTCTAAACTCTTTTTGAAGTGGTCTTTTTCTCCATCAGTTATAATTAATGTATGAATCTACTTGACAGAAACACATTCGGCAATTTTGAATGGAAAAAGAGGTGCTTTATAAAGCAGAGTTTTAGTTATATGACATCTGCATAATGACTTTTATTTGATTTACGTTGCGGAAAAAGTGCTCTTTAGTATTTGCATTGAACTTGGAGAGCTAAGTAATATGTCTAAGGGTGCAGAAGGACTCTTTTTTCCACAGATTCTTGCTTATGTGAACAAAATCCTATATTAATAGATGAGGTTCCTAAAACTTTTTCATTTAGCAGAATTACTTGTAAAAATTGTCATTGTTTAATGTATTAAAGATGTCAAAATATGGCCTTAGGTTTTCAGCAACGCAATGGTTTAGGCAGAAAGTAGGCTAGAAGATAGATCAACCATTCAGTGGTATCTCACAGGCAGCCTTGAATATTAGAATCTGCTTTACTGTAAAGAGTGACAGGGGAAGATTGGTTTTGCTTTTCACTGGAAGGGTCAGGAACTTGTGGAATATGTGATCTGGCCCATTGTACTTTACTGCACCCCTTGCAAGGCCGCTGGCACTTGGCATCAAACCCCACAAATCCAATGGCCTTTGCCCACTGAGATGGTGGTTTATGTTGCAATTATCAACCCTAAATTAGATTAAAAAGGTACCTAAGGTTAGGGGCCCTTTGTAGTTGGGGACTGAGAAGAAATGTATAATTGTTAATTCAGATGAATCCTACTCTACTTGGAAGTGAACCCAGTGAGACCAAAGTGACAAAGCAACAAGATTTCTGTTAAAGGGAAGGACTCCCTGTCTGAAGGGCAGCTGCCTGCACACTTATCCTAATCTCAGTGGCACCTCTGCAGCAGGGAAAGCTATCAGCTCATGGGCTTAAAGCAATCAACAGCTGAAATTTCATATTTTATAAAAATTTACCCCACATAAATTTGTACAAAAATCTACAATTTTCATTAACCACTCTCATCTCTGATAAAGGTATAAAAAATAATAATAAAATGCTATAACTCAGATAATTTCCACCATCTTGACCACAGCATCTGAAATATGGCACAAAAATTGAAATTAAAAATTGATTAAAACTGCCCAATGCTGAGTTTTATGATGCGTTCTACTTCTTGCCGCTGTCCTAAGAGAAAAATGCTTTTGAGAACCACCTTGCTTTACAGGCAGCCTTTAGACAACACTGAGAAGCTGGAAATTGTGGAGAAGATTTAAACATTTTTTACTTTTCACTTCAAAACACCTTTTAGAATATTCACACTTGAATTCAAATAATTGTCTTTATGGACTGAAGCTTAAGCAAGCCTTGAGCTGATGTTCACCACCCTAGAATGCAGAAAAGCAGGCTGTCAGCAGGATCTGGCCCATGGATCCCACCACCAATCTATACTGAAATAAAACCATCACAGCAAGAGACTTATTTATGTTTGCAGAACAGTAATTTCAAGGTAACTTAGCCTAGAAATCACCATGACTATCTTATTTATGCATATGTGCTGCAATGCTTAGCAGCCGCTGAAAGCCTAAAATGCTGATGATGTGCTGTGCCTGGCATTACTGAACAGGTTTCCGCTTACTCCCTCTGCAGCATAATGATCCTAAAAACTTTACAACTGCAGAGACATTCATCTGTATCTGTGGGAAGACTGCAGCTTCTGAAGGTGAAAGTGACAGGGAAAGGTAATGGAACTGTTCTTTCCCCAAAGCATCCGTCCAACTCTTCATGAAATGAGAACCAGCCTTTTAAACACAAACCAACGTCTTTTTGGTAGCAGTGAATAATGCAGCCCACTCAGAAGGAGTGATAAGGAGGATGCTGAGATGGCTGTGGAAAAGGATCAGGGAGCAGGCTCTGATGTGCCTGCTCTTGTCTCTCTGATGCACTCAAAACTTCTTCCTGCAGTAAATCTGCAGCTAAAGCTGGACTTCAGAGAAATCTCTGGGCTGTGTGGGCACAAAACACAGACAGTAGCACAGAGAGCAGCCTTGCAGAGAAGGGAATAGCAAATACACCCAGATCTGCTGTCTACAACAGCTGTTTTCTTCAGAAGTGGTGTGCTGGCCTGCATCTGCAGAGCCAACCCCATCCACAGTAACCTTGTGCAAAGTACGATTAAGAGTTTCTTTTAAAGCTTTCCTTCTAACAAATTGTTAATGAATTTAAAGGATATGCACACAAAGGCAGTAGAAAAGATAAAGAAAAGATAAAGAAAAGATAAAGGCAAATTGACTGAGGAGCAAGATATAGTGTTGTATGACACAGCAGTAGAGGTGATGGCACACTTTAGCAGGAACACCAAAACTGATAATTTGTGACATGAGGTGAAATGAAATTGAATCGTTGTGAAGAAATTAAAGACAAGGAAAATTTTATCATGTATATCTCCTCCCACACACAATACTAAACATTCAGTCACCTCAAACTTAGGCACTTCACTGAGTCAGACATAAGTTCGTAGATTTTAATGACAGCATGTTGTTACAAACACCATAACATCATATAGCATGAAGGTTAATCCTGCTATTCCTGCCTAACACCCACAGTTTCAGGAATATATTACGTGTTAAAAACCCTGTCTTAATGTAACAATGTGTGATGCAGAGCCTACATTATGCCTGAATTAATTTTTGTAGTGCTCAGTTATCCTTGTTTTTTGGCATTTCTTTCTCATCTAAATAAATGCAGTTTCAGCATTTAGCTATTAGATCTAATTTTAGGTTTGTTTACCAAATTAAAAAATACAGAAAAATATGCTGCAGAAATATTAACTACATTTAATTAGATGGCACCAGATGAACCAAATTTACTTTTTCTTCTTATGTATGGTAAGGGTAAACAAGGCTAAACTACTTGGTTCTACCACAGCTGGAATATGTCGCTCCTCCAATGAAGTCACCATGTACATAAATCCTACTAATAATGTAGATAAGCTTGACACTGGTTTTATTCACAACATTTTTGAGAAAATTATTTCTAGATTGTTAAACAACTTACTACCCACTGATCCACAGTGTGAAAAGCAAGGAAGAGTACACATATGCTTGGTACTGGGTTCTCTGCCTGTATAATGAAGAGGGGAAAGGATATAAGAGCTAAAATGATACCTGATATCTATATATACATACATATATCAATATGTATTCATATATAATTACTGATATGAGATATTATTGATGCATTTGCAGAATTTGCTTCAATTCAAGGTGTCCTGCATGCTAAGCCAACATCCTGTAGCTTGGTGAGAGACTGAAACTTTATTTCCTTGCCGCCAAAGATAAACCTGATCTAATAACAGAGATTCCACTGAAAGAGAGGATGTTCTTAGACCAGAGATTTTATTTTCCTCCCTCTTCTCATTGCTCACTTATGTTTTGCAGATGATGATACATGACCAGCCACAGCCAGGAGAAATCAATTCCATTCTCTCCCAAATTCCAATCAGTATTACTTCTTTTTCATTTTTAAACCACTTTTTCTCTCACCAGCCAGATGCCTTATTTGTGATAACTTCTATGTCTGCACCATGATCGTCTGAATTCGGTGTGTTGCTTACAGAATTTCCTTTCTATGTACAGCCAGCAACAGCTGAAGCTCCTTAAGCAGAAGTCATTAAAGCTAAGACAGCAACTCTTTTTATTACTGACCACTGTCTTGACCTTCACAATGATGGTTTGAATTGGGCAGTTCATATGAAATTTAGTACAGTACTGTAATTCTCTCTGTCATATTTGGTAACTCAGAAAGCCTGCTAGTCATTCAGTACTACAACTAGGTGTAATTGCTTCTGCAGCCTGACTGAAAGCTACATCATATGATCTGCCAGCACATGATTAGTAGTGTAATAAATCTCTGACACAAGGCATGCAAAATACATTCTTTAAGTCCCTGATACATTCAAATTTACTATTAAATGCTTTTTTCTCATACAGAAAAGTTTTTCTGGCAGTGCATTTATTTGTTGTTATAATCAGTCACTGGGGAACAATAAAACTAATGTTTGCCCCACTGTTCCAACTTTTAATAAAGAAATATATGTATGAGCATATATGTATTTAACACCATAAAACTATGTGTATTAGTGTGTGAAAAAGAGGAGTTTATACGTTTTGCATAAAGCAGCGTTGTTGCATAAGTTTTAGTACCTCAGTGCCAAATTCAGAGCTCAGACATGAGACAGCTCAGGGCAGAAGAAAGGCACTCCCTCCGCCGATAAGAATGTCAAGAATTTTTTCATTTCACCAGTTTTACCCAGTGCTGTTCCAGACTCGATCACTGAGCCCACAGCTCAGGCCACAGGCTGGCACAGTTGCCTAACAGCTGATATGATGTTCACCTTTACCCCCTACTTAATGAAAGTAATTCCTTAATTTAACTGAGTTTTTAAATGCCCTTCTTTATGCTGTAATCTACTGGGTTACACAGTTCTATTTGGATTCCTGCATTCACTAAATGAAAAAACATTACTTATGGCATGTGATATATGCCATCAAGATAAACTTATTTTGTGGACTGAAACAAAAATGATTAATTTTCAGTAAGGGGGTGGCAAAAAAATGTTGTGTGTTTAATTTGAAGCCAAATCAAAATTGTCTGAAGCACTGACAGCAACAATATCAAATTCTGCGGGTTTTAATGATGTAAGCATGTGGGGATATCTGGACTTCTTTACTCTTTTCCTCCTTGCACAGGGTAAATCATCTTTTGTTTCACTTGATGTTGGAAAAAGGATATTTAAACATGAGTAATTATATTTTTAGCAACCAAAATAATTGCCAAATAGAAACATTTCTCTTTTCAAAACACATTAGAAGTTGCTTTCATTGGAGTGAAGGAGGGAAGGTAGGAGAGAAAGGAAGGACAGGAAGAAGGAACATAATTCAATAAACTAACTCAGACATACATTTTCTTTATTTTTTAAACTATAAAAGTAATTTTAATCGTCTTACTGAATGCCTCATCTATTCCACCAAATTAAAAAGATATAACAGGACATTCTTGTTACTCTTCCTCCTGTCATAGGGATCTGTTAGTCCAAGGAGGTAAAACTGAATATTGTCAGCTGCAGGGAAACAACTGGGGCATTTGGAGAGAGGTGGCTGGTTCTCTGAATGTGTCCAAGGGCTTGGGAGAAAAATCAGATAGCAAAGGTTCTACTCTGACTCTCTGACTTCCCAAGTTTGGGAGCCTGCTGGTTTTAGGGAAACTCCAAAATGTCAATCTGCCCTTAAAGTTTTCTCTCCTCTATCTGCTCTCCCTCACTGCATAGGCACTGGCAGTTCCCAGCTTTCAGATCAGTACAAATGAATTGGGGTCTACATTTTGTATTTTCTTTCGATAGATAATGGGGCAAGGGCTTCTCCTCTGTACTCACCCGCAATATCCCAGAGCTGCAGCCGTACCACAGTCTCAGCATCCCAGTTCAGCACCTTCAAAGCAAAGTCCACCCCGATGGTGGCCCGGTAGTGGGGGGAGAAGTTCTGGTGGACATAACGCTTGATGATGCTGGTTTTGCCCACTCCCAGGTCCCCGATCACCAGCAGCTTGTAGAGGTGCTCCTTCTGGTTGTGCTTCTGCATCTTTCCTGTGGCTGCGGCTGCTCCCTGCAAACTGATTGCATACTCTGCCCGAGGAATCCTGCCAGCCTGAGGGGAAGAGAGGGAGTGAGGGACTGGGGAGGGAAGGAAGGAGAGCAAGGTAGGTGGAGGCTCTCTCCCTTCGTACGGAAGCAGGATCACCAGGTCCAGCAGGCAGCCCTGCTGGGAGATGAAGTAAGGACTGGGGGAAGGAAGTCTCCCAGAAAATTTTGTGCGTATGTATGTAAAGGTCAGCACGAGGTGTGCCTGGGATTAGTCTGGCTGCTAAAGACTTTGCAGGAAAATTCATGCAACAGTCCTGTTCTCTGTTTGGTTGCCTGCTGAAAGGACAGTGTTTCTCTTGTGCACTAGTTTCACACACAGTTTTTGAATCAGCGCCTTGGTGATAATTTATCACCCTACGCTTGTTTCCAGATGTCTTTAACATGCCAGTGACTGCAAAAAAGTCAGAAAACTCCCTTCAGAGGTTTCATGCCTCCACTAAAGTGCAAAAATTAAACCAGTGTGACTTTATCTTTGGATGTAATATGGTTCTAATCCATGTAAGTCAGTGTGAATGCAGTTAAATCACTAGAAGCAGCGGCAAAAGCAATATACAGCATCTTTTCTTGTGTCCATACTAGGAGAGCTGTACAAATTTAATTATAGCATACATATTTTAAAATTTCATTACCATAATTGTGATTGTCTCTCTATACCTATAAGCATGCTCCCATCTGAATGCAGCACACAGCTCATGCTTTTTTTCATACAACTGCACTCTAAAATGCAAAAAATCCAGGTTTATCTCATGTCTCCGATAATCAGAAGTTATGAAAGTGCAACAGCATTAGAGCACATGAATGCCAGTGTCTGTTTTCCAAAGCAAGTGATATCAAACTTGCAAACAACTAAACCCATTTGAGTAAATCATTCCACTGACGGGATTGTCCCTATATTTTGAATGAAGAATATACTGAATTTTACCTAGGCAGCTTAGCTGGAGACCTCTACCCATTACCTAGAGGTGTTTGATTCTTTTAACAGCTTTGATAGCAAACCCACAGAATTTTAATAGTGTGCAACTTATCAGTGAATAATTTTTATATTAATTGATGTTCTTGATAAAATGAAAACATATTTTTTTATTTATTGTAATGTTATTTGATGGAGTTCTTACCCAAGTGTGGACTGAAATGGCATTAGAATTTTGTCATCTATCCAAAAAGCTGGATTTTAGTAGACAAAGAATTCAGAACGTTCACATTATGCAATCTTTTATAATCACTCTTTAAACTCAAACTTTAAAGTTTATGTGTACATGTACATATGCACACAAATACACAAAGTGGAAATAGGTAATTTGAGATGAAAAATGTCTTACTTTCCTTGAAACTTTTTTTAATGAGAGGGTTATTTTTTTTTAAATAAGATAAATTGTCTTTTCAAAAACAAGCCTTTATTTGTATCCTGTTTAGAGAGAAAATTTTAAAGGGCTCAGCCTCATTAGGTATGGACATCATAAAAGACTACAACTTGACAGGCAAACCAGTTTGATTAGTTAGCATCTTTGCATGATTCGAGCTTATTATTGTTATTATTGCTTGTGTGTGGTATGTGAATTCTTGCCTTTACAGCACCATTGTTTCCTGAGACAATCCAACATTCAAGCACTTCTAAACACTCACCATTCCCGCACACATCTTCACCACGTTGAAGATTTCCCATTTCGGAGCTTGAAGAACAGGCTGAGAGGATTTAGCAAATTTGGAAATAATGGAATTGCAGTTTTGGATAAGGTTTAAATTACATCTGATCTTTTACTCCTCTTTGATGATGGCCATTGCTCAGAGAACAGTGTGTGGAAGGACCCTGAAAGCAGGTATTTGGTAACTGGAGGTCTTAGGCTATCAGTAAGTGTAGTTGGAGGCTGGCCTACACCCAGAAGGAGGAGGCTTTATCTCTCTTCCAAAGTTTTCGTTAGCATTAGCTATAATAGCTCTGGATAATCATGTTACTTGTTTAAATCTCCAATTCTTCTCTGAATGTGGCTAAATTCTTGGCCCCAGCAGCACCCTGGTACAATGAGCTCCTCACAGGCTTAATCAAAGTCACCCTGGGTTGGCAGTAGGACTACCAGTGAGATGTTCAGTGAGATGTTCAGAGGCAGGGTGAGCATGGAGGAGGGATCACTGCAGTTAGAGGGATGATTCGCTGAGCTAAAGTGAAGTATGGACTGAAGCATCTTACTGAGTGAAAGTTGTACCCAGATCTCCTAACTCCATGGTGAGCTGGCTTTTATAGACACCATCTGCTGAAATGCTCCTGAGGTGGGAGAAGGCCCTCAGTCCTGCCTTGCTCTATCTTTCTGGAGCTATGTGTCTTTACTGGTTTGGCCTCCTTGCCATCCGAAGGCACTGGGGCAGGGAGGTGTGGGCCTATCATTAATCTGCAGCCCTGCTGCAGGCACTGTCATGGGAGAAGGCAGATAATTCGGGCTGCTTATGACTCAAAGGATCATTGCAAAATTTGTTTGACAATGCCAGCTGATCCCTTCAAGCACACAAACAGGTTACTGCAATTCAGCAATTTCCTGCAGGCAGAGGTGGCCAGGGAAACTCACTAAGCCTGGAGATGATGCAAGGAAATCTGTCTTAGCTGAGACCACACTTAAGGACAAGTAATATAAACCACACCAGCTTGCATCTGCCACTCACAGGTAGATGGTTAGCAGGGCTCAGCTGACACCGAGTAACCTGTTAGGCTGGGAGAACCAGATGTTGCCTCTGAGCCCTTACTCTGCTGCTTTCCAGGCAACTAGAACATGTAAACATGCCAGCAATTTGGTTGATACTTCTGTGTTTATATTTCATTTGTCTGTGTTTTCTCTGGTATATGTACATTTTAAACTTTATAAAATAATTGTAAAAAATAATTGAAATTCCATGTGACATTATGTATATCTATGCTGTTTAATTTCTGTATTTTCTGCCTATCCATTATTCTGTTTTTATACTATACTAATATTAATAGAGTGTATTAAAATTCTATTTTATTTGGCAGAACTGATAATTCTATACATCTCAGTCATAAATAACAACATTTAAAAAATTCCGTCAAATTAAGGCATTACAGGCTGTGTTGCACTCTGCATAAAAGTGAAACTCATTTTACAATGATAATTTTCATAAATTCCTCACTATTTCTCTGTCATTATTAGAGACCTTTTTCTCTGAGACAAGTGATAAAATTGAAGATGTAATTACATTGACAGTAATCAAGGACAGCAAAACTGCATCCTGGATTTTATCACTCCTCTTTGTGTGGCATCTACCACGGAAAAGGACACCAACCTGGAGCACCAGACTTGCTATCAACAGACCTTTTAAAAACAACAATGTTGTCTGAGATAATGAAACTACAAGGCAATAGTTTTTGTCAAAAGAAAGACATTCACAGAATCCTGGGAGGTGCTGAGCTGGAAGGGACCCACAAGGATCTTTGAGTCCAACTCCTGGCCCTGCACAGGACATCCCCAAGAGTCACACCATGTGCCTGAGAACAGTGTCCAAATGCTTCTTGAACTCTGTCAGGCTGCCTGGGGCTGTGACCACTTCCCTGGGGAGCCTGTTCCAGTGCCCAGCCACCCTCTGGGTGAAGAACCTTTTCCTAATATCCAGCCTAAACCTCCCCTGACACAGCTTCAGGCCATCACCTCTGGTCCTGTCACTGGTCACCAGAGGGAAGAGATCAGTGCCTGCCCCTCCTCTTCCCCTCACGAGGAAGCTGCAGACTGTGATGAGGTCTCTCCAGTCTCTTGTCCAGGCTGAACAGATCAAGTGACCGCAGCAACTCCTCACATGGCTTCTCCTCAAGGCCCTTCACCATCTTTGCTCCCCTCCTTTGGATGTTCTCTAATAGTTTAATATCTTATCGTCTTATGTTGTGGGGACCAAAATTCAGATTATTAGAAATGTATGTATTCAAAAGATTGCCATCTAAAACTACATGAGTTTTTCACACCACAGCTATTAATGTTATATCTGGTAGCTTTGAATGTCTTGAAGGGATTGACCTATACCATCATATTGAACTTACCTAATATGATATAAATGACAGCATAATCCAGAGACATGCTAGTACACATCTCTGTCTGTGTATGCATATATATATATATGCATATACATACAAATCAGTATCATAGATTAGAAGATTATTTTATATCCTGCTTTAAAAGAAATACAAAAAATCAATATTCTACACAGAGTTTTTTGCCTGACTGATGTATTACGATTAATTCTGGGGTATGGAATACATACAAAGTTGTTAGGTACACAGTTAACAGCCCAGTGGTGTATGAATCATGGTATTAAAAGTGAGAGTTTGTGGCTCTCTCACAACTGCAACCCTTGTCTGATAAAGGGACTACTTATTGCATATTCCGACATACCTTCCATATCCATCAGCCCTGTGTGAACACAGTCAGTGCTCAGATGCAAAGAATGTGTTTCTATTCCATCCATATAGATCTATACAGCCTAATAAAATCCAAGGTCTATCCTTTGGAGCCTGCAGCAAAAATCTCAGATGGGCTGCAGTGCATTTTACACCAAGTGTATTTGAACAGTCACCTGGGAATACATGACCACAGTGCAACTCAAAAAGCAATAAGGCAAGGACCAGAATGTCTGCCAAGGGTAAAATCTAATAACAGGGGGGTCAGTAATACTCTGGGAAAAGTAAAATGGCTTGTCCTTGAGGCCAGACAGCAGTGAAAGCATCCTATAGCACAGGTTTAGTCTGAAATGTGCCAGTTCCAAAGGAAATTTGTTGCACCTCAGATTCAATAAGCAAAGTGTAAGAGCACTCAC
>NW_008238359.1:6545484-6571140 GCF_000691975.1 Corvus brachyrhynchos
CAGGAATGCAAAACAAAAGCCTGGAGCAAACTGACAGTGCCGCAGTTTTAACCCACTTCAGGTACTGAAGAGTATTTGTGTGGTGAGAATCAAACAGTTACAGTGCTAGACACAGGAATATCTAAGTCAAGCTAGAATGTTTCTGATAATCAGTAACCTGCATTATGCCCCTCCCACAAGGGTCCATTTGAAATCCCCACAGCAGGAACTTAGAGAATAGTCTACCCTGTCCTCCACGGGGAAAATCTCTTTTAAGAACGGGGCTGAATCACATCAGTGAAACTTTTGTCCAGTTCATGTAGATTTAAGTCTGGTTCTTGGAGACTATTGATGCCTAGGTTTTAACTTTTATATTTTCCTGATTCTGTACTGCTTAGAGTGTAACTCTGAGGTTTCTTGTAGCTTGCTATTTTCTGCTCACTTGTGCTACGTAGACACAACAAAGCCTCTCCAGGCCTGCTCTCCAAGGTCACACAGACTGTCCTGAGCCCAAAAAGTATAATCCAAAGAGCTTCTAAGGGGGACAAGCAGAGGGGAAATTACATCATTAACTGAAGCTTTAATTGGAGAATTAACCCTGATATGCAAATGAACCAGAACTCGTGACCTGTCGTCCATCTTGGGGTCCATTTTCGGCAGTAGCCTGTGACTCCCAGGGTGTACCTTTGAAGGCCTTTCAAATAAATACCTATTTTATTCTTTTACCCCTGTCCAGTCGCTGTGTCTAGGAGGCCTCATACGGCATCACTAGCAACCTTCAATGGTGCTCATGCAGAAGCACCAACTTCATGTTCAGGAACATTTGTAAGAGTAGATCCTAAACTAATATGCATTGGCTTACATCATTTCCCTTGTAACTGCAAATTGAAACCATGGAACAAAACAACAAAAGATACTACCTTTACCTGATAAAAGTTCATCAAGAGTATGATTTGTAAGTTGTATTCATTGTAATTTCAAATATCACAGAACCACTGAGGTAGGAAAGTATTTCTGGAGATCACTGAACCTAACACCCTGCTCAAAGCAGGGCAGGTAAAGGCAGGCATGAAGACTTCAGAGTCTCTAGGCAACTCGTTCCAGTGTTTGACCATACACACAAAAAACCCCTTTTTTTTAATGTTTAAATAGAATTTTCATCTTTTTCTGTATTCTTTACAGATTCTTTAAGATCTCCATGAGCCTTATCTACTCCAGATGACCTGTCCCAGCTCTCTTGTCCTCTCCTTGATGCTCCAAGCCCTTAATCATCTTTGCATTCCTTTGCTGGACTCAATTCTCCTTAATTGTTGTACTGGGGAGCCCAGAACTGGACACAGCACTCACCATCCAGTGTTCTCCCTTTATTCACACACAGTGATTTCACCATAGGTGGCTATCTGTTTGGTCAGGCATGATATCCCCTTCATAAACTTACACTGACTACTCCAAATCACCTTCTTATCCTTCCTGTGTTTTGAAATTACTCCCAGGAGGATTTGCTCCATCACCTTTCCTGGGACCAAGGTGATGCTTACCAGCCTGTAATTCCATGGGTTCTCTTTCTTCCTCTTTCTGAAGATAGCAGGGGTGCAACCTGGGCATTCTCACCTGGCCTGAGAGTATATTAGTCCATTGAACTCTATGTTTTGTGGGACCCTCATGGTTGAGAAGACAAGAAGGGATGTTGTTGGAACCCATGGAGAAGTCATATTTTTCTACTTAATCTTCTCTCTGTCATTCTCTCTCCCTTCTCCTCTCTTTTTATACTTCTTTCTCTGCCTCACATCTACTGTTAAATAAAATTCATACTATTCATTTCAGCATATAGTCTCATTTGCACCTTAATTTGGGCAGAGGCATCTCTCTAATAATTTTAATAATCAGATCTTACCAAGGCTCAGACAGTGAGTACATATCCATCCCCAGTCACCTGTCCCTTCCATCTCTTTTACACATTTCTTTATTTTTCAGTCAGAAGCTCCTTATTCATCCTTGCAGGCCTCCTGCTGCCTTTGCTTGATTTCCTACATGTGGAGATGGACCATTCTTGACTTGAAGGAGGTGATTCTTGAAAATCAATTGGCTCTCCTTGACCCCTCTTCAGTCCAGGGCTTCCCAGAGGATTTTCCAAAGCAGGAACAGGCTGAAGTCTGTTCTCCTGAAATCAAGGCTCAAATGCTGACTTTTGCCTTTTTCCCTCTTCTCAGAATCCTGAACTCCACTCTCTCATGGTTGCCAGCCAAAGCTGTCCCCAGTTTTCACATCCCTGTACAGTACTCCCTTGTTTGTAAGTATGTGGTCCAGCAGAGCATCTTCCCTCATCAGCTCATTCATCTGCACAGGAAGTTGTCACCAGTACACTCCAGAAACCTCCCAAGATGCAAGTAAGACACTATAAAGGTGTTTGTAAAGACAGTGGCTTCCTTCTACCTTTTACTGGTTGTTATTTAGCCTGTTATCAGAGTAGCACTTGAGGGCTCAGCAAGAAAGGCTCCGGCGTGCTGAACACTGCTCTGACCCTGGATGGAGGCCAGGACTGCTCCTGGAAGTCTTATCTCAACAGGAAAGACAAACAAAAAATAGAGATAAGGAGGATGAGTAACACTGTGTGGATCTCAGCTCATCTGGTGAAGGGTTTCCAGATTGGGATTTTTGTCAGTGTTCTCAGCTGCAAAAAAATAAAAAACCCCAGTCCTTTCTGTTTGTGTGTATATGCATACACAGAATATATTCCTTCCATATATATAAAAGGAATGTCAGGGCATGTTACCAAGCAGCTGAAACTTTGCATTTTTCTCAAATCTTCCCTTTTTGTAGCTTTTTTATGAACACATTTCAAAATAAGAAAAAAAGCCCTAAGTAATTCAGAAATACCAGGAGGGTTTAGTTTTCTCACATTTTTTGAACACTTGTAACCTGGTTTTAGCTCTCTTTCCAAACAAACAAAAAAACCCCCCAGCCATTCTGGAAGTTATCTTAGCAGTGAGACAACTGCCCTTTCAACTGGCAACCAGCTTCCCAGCTGTGATTTTTTTACCTGATCTATAACACAAGAGGGCCATCACCTGTCGTGGTAGAGCCAGCATTTCTTTTTGTGGAAGTGGGATTGCAGTAACGGTGTAAACAAGTTAGAGGGTAAACATGAGCTTTGCCATACGTGATTGTTCAAGGGTTCAAGACAGCACACAAATTAACATCGAGGAAGGGAACTGTACTGGGAGACCTGTAGTTGAACTCTTAAGCCAGAGATTTTGTGGTAATTAACATTGCTTCTCTCCAGCAGCAGTGCAGCAAAACTCAATGCAACACCTATAGGAGCGGAAAGCAATTCTATTTTAAAACATACATCAACACTCTGACACCCACCTCCTTAAAAGTGCCATGCTCTGTGTTTAATTATTCAGCTTACCCACACCCACATATATCACAGTGCTCTGGCCAAGTTTTCTTGCAGCAACAGGAAGGAAATGGATGCCAGCTACCCAGCCCCCACCATCTCCTCATCCCTAGGTTAGTCTTCAGGTGCTGGTTTTGAAGGAGTGTTGTACTGCTTCCTATCTGTTCCACTTCCATGAAGCATTAGGTTTTGTTTATTAAAGTATCTAGTCTTTTTACCTGGAAGCTGCTGAAAAGGGTTTGTCCTTAACATCACCTCTTACTGCCATTTGGGGGTTCTCATGTATGAAAAGCTGGACATTAACCTGGCAATGTGTGCTCACAGTACAGAAAGCCAACCATGTCCTGGGTTGCATGGCCAGCAGGGCAAAGGAGGGGATTCTGTCCCTCTGCTCTGCCCTTGTGAGACCCCACCTGGATCACTGTGTCCAGTTTTGGAGTCCTCAACACAAGGAAGATGAGCCCAGAGGAGGCCACAAAGATGATCAGGGGCCTGGAGCACCTCTCCTACAAAGACAGGCTGAGAGAGCTGGGGTTGTTCAGCCTGGAAAAGAGAAGACTTTACTGTGGCCTCCCAATACTTAAAGAGGCCTTATAAAAAAGAGGGAGAGGGACTTTTTCATGGGTAGATAGGACAAGGGCGGACAGTTTTAAACTAAAAAAAGAGATTTAAATTAGATATTAGGAAGAAATTCTTTACTGTGAGGGTGGTGAGGCACTGGCACATCTTGCCCAGGGAAGCTGTGGATGCCCCATCCCTGGAAGTGTTCAAGGCCAGGCTGGATGGGGCCCTGCGCAACCTGGGCTAGCAAGTGGCATACATGCTTATGGGGGAGGGGCGGGAGTTGGACCTTCAAGGTCCCTACCTACCCAAACCACTGAATGATTTTTTTTTCTTTAGATTGCCTGTTTTTTTAGAATGTCCCTTGCTTTATTTAGATTACTCTTTGCTTCCTATTCTGGGTGTCCCAATGCACTTCATGCAGATGTGCTGGGAACTTAATATACTGCCAACCCAGGTGCCATCAGCACCTGCCCTTCCTATACCTCATCTCCTGCTATCCCTCCCGGTTCTTCCACACCCTGATGGTCCCGTTCATCTTCCATTTGGAGAAGTTTTAATGCTGCTATTACAAACCTCTACAATCCTAAAGGATATGATGGGGCTCAAGCTCTGGTTTGCCAGCCTTTTTAATTAAAAAAGAAAATCACCCTTTCAATGTTACAGCTTAAAAATCAGGCCTCAACAACCAGGAAAATGCAATCACCCTATTCTTACTTTTCCTCAAGGCAGCAAACACAGAAGATAGATACATTCTGTGAAAAGAAGCATTTCATTGCTTATATTTTATCATCATTCTGCTGAGTTTTTTGTATTTGATTTGGCCTTTTAGTCCATTTCTGGTAATTGATTTTTTTCCCCTCCTACAACTGGATGCAGGTATTATCCTGCATCCAGGTATTATTATTTAAACCTGTGCATATAATCCCAAGGTCAATAGAGGGTTTCAGGGAAGCAGAGAGAAATGTAACTGAGTGACAAAACTCAGCAGCCTTATTAATGTATGAGATTTAGAAGGAAATCTTTGTGCAAAGCAAAATATAGTACAGACTGCAGACTTAGTCACACAAATGTCAAGCTTTTGGAGTATTCTTGTTTATGCCTAAACACCTACAGGGAGAAGTGAGAGAGTCCCAAAATAAGACCAGGATTTTAAGTGGGCTCAAGATTTTCCTGAACTGTGATGCAGATAAGTCTGGGAGCGAGAAGTGGAGCAGTCAGACCACTGAGCAGAGTACGGAGTCCAAAGTCAGGAGACAGCTGGTCTGGGTACCCCATTTCCAGGTGAAGCAATGGCCTCCCAGCAGTTGTGGACTGTCTGCTTTCAGGAAGTCTTCTGAGATACTCAGATTCCTTCAGTCACCAGCACTAATGAGAAGAAAAATCTTAAGGAATCCCATGTATAGCCCAGACCAAAAATCCAATTTATTCCAGCTAAATGCTAAACAGAACAATGAAAGAGGCCATCATTTTGTATTAGTGTTTCAAGTGTTAAATAAGAGAGTAATAGAAAAGTTAAATAAATGAAGTTTTAAAAAATCCACACACTGTATGTATTACATATCCTTTGCTAAATATCATTTTAAGGGTTCTGTACCTGTTAATTAATTAGTTAATGGGTTTGGGAAGTTTTTCCCATCTTACATGAAGAACTTCAAGGTTGGAACTGCTGGACATTTAAGAATGCACAATGTTTTTCAAGATTCTGAAATCCTCCCTAGAGCAAAGACATCTCTTTTAATATCTTTGGTGGTTATGACAGTACTTAATATTTATCACCTGTCGTATTGCTAAAGTGATTTCAGCCTGTCTACACAGCCCTTAAAAGTATTCTCCATTTAATGAGGTAAGTCAGAGGTCCCAAGGATCACTTTAAGCATAAACACACACAAATATCTTAAAGTACAAATAGCAAAATGTGCTTGGAGAGGAGAGAGCTAAACCAGCAGCCTACTGAAATGTTACCATGAGAGTGAGTTTAATTTAGCTTGTGCATCCCATGCTAAATAGCATCTGCTGGATCAAGCCAGCTGATCCAAATGAAACAATTAGGAATAATTGGCAGAAGTATGTGTCAGTGCCTTTCCTTTTACAGATATAGAAAAATTCTGCATATGCACATGCCTGTTTCTCTCTAGCCTATACAGAAAGGCTTCAACCTCTCCTCCTCCTGCACCACCGGTCATTCAGTGGGAACAGAAGAAAAGGATGCTCTCTTAATGTCCTGCACCTGACCACCTCTTAAAGTTGCAGGTTATTAATAACATTTTACCTGCCATTAAATGCTTTGTACTTTTTTGGAAACCTGAACATACAGATACACATGCTCACACTCCTTCAGCCTACAGCACATCCAGAACCCAGAGCAACCAGCAGAGAAATCCCAACCTGCCTGAGCTGTTGTCTCCAATACCTTCTCCTCAGCACATAAGGTATTCGGGCTCTCAGTGTAACAGGATATGAGACATTTCACTTAAAACTCACTGTTCAGAATGGGTAGTCAAGTATGATGCATTATTTTATACTGTAGTCAAAGCTTCCATCTTTTGTTTGTTTGTGACATGCTGCCCATATTGCTCAGGATATGGAAAGGACTTGTGTTTCCTTTCAAATATGCTTAAGCTCACCCTCAAAATTTCAACTTCAAGGTCGATACTGAGATCAACTTTTTTTAAAGTAACTAGACTCGTCTACATGTGTAATGAACTACAGTAGGGAAAATGAGAGTTAGCCATTAATCTCTGGGTACAAGAGCGTTCACACCCACAGGCTTTGGGATCTCACTAATACCCTTTATTTTACAACTCAAGTGCTACTTTGCTCTCATGGTGCAAATGAGGGCATTAGAAAGGCTGTGCTGTGAGACACACAGTAAGGACAGACCCCTCCACACAGGGTCTCAGGCCATCCACAGCCTGAATCCCCCCCAGCTGTCCCTGCTCCTTTCCTGCAATGCCCTGGAGTTCCTGCAGTCATAGGCAGATTCACCCACTGCTGCACCACATCCCCGAGAGGCTCCTGGCATTATATCATGCTCTTCACCACACTGTGGAGACCACCCATTTCCTAGGTTATTTCAAGCCAAAGTGAGACAGTTCCAGTGGTATCAGGCAGATCTATCCCTGTGGACTGTCGGGAGGAGAGTTAAGTCCCATCCATTCAGGTGAAAGTAAAATCAGTCACAGCTTTGATCTTTTAACAGGATTTTTAACACATACCAGAAATGGCTTTTCTGAAGAAATTAATAATTTGATGGGAAAAAAACCCAGGCTATGATGTTTTGTTTTTTCCCCAAAACGGAAGAATGAAAAACAGAAAACTGAAAATCTTGGTAAGACATGCACTTTTGTAGACTAAAACCACTGAAAAATTGCTTCCTTAGTCCATCTTCCTTCTTGTCTTCTAAAATAAGTAACCGCTGTGCCTCAGCATTTGTCCCTTTTAAAATACAAAAATTGAGAAAAAAAGGCTTTTCAAAATTCTCCATTTGACATCCTTGCAAATGTTCCATTAACAATACCTACAGACTTACCTACAGCCTTGTTTTAATCACATCTTGATCAAAGTAGTTTAGAAATATATCTCAGTATTTTCAGAAGCCATAGGAAGTCTGATGTTAGCAGAACGTTCAAAAGTAGTCTAATGTTCTTAACTTCATTTTACAAGTTAGTTTTAAGCCTCCAGCAATGAACAAGAAAGCAATGGATGAAGTGTAAGTCATTAAAAAAAAAAAAGGCAAGAAGCTATCAAGCTATAATATTCTCCTGAGTTTGCCATTTTGCCATTTTAATAAACTCCACTGGTGCACTGGTTTTCCTGTCTTCCAAGACCCCTGGACCAACACAACTTAAAAATTATTCAGTCCTAATTTCAGCACTTTGAACAAATCTAGGAAAAAAATCTCTGCTGTTGCTTTATATGAATTTTACACTGCAAATTTAGACTGACAACTTTGGAAGTTAAATGACACCTTGTGTTTCAAGTTCTCAGGTCACAGAGCAAGGAGTCATGATGACCCTGCCATGTCTTCTTCATAAACCAGTTGCATGATTATCTGAGCAATTCTGGTGTCAGGAGAAGTGCTCCAACTGGAAAACCATCCCACTCCAGTGATGGAGACTCCACCACAGTCCTTAAAAATTTTTAAGGATTTACTACGCTTACTTTTAAACAGATGTATCTTATTTATCCTCTTTATGTACTAATTTTCAAAACACAAAACTTTTAATATCTCTGTTTGCTGGGCTAATGATAAGCTTTATTTCCCCTGTAAGCATTTATCAGCCATGACATTATCTACTAACCTTCCTTGATAAGTTAAATATATTAGGTCTTTACATGTTAACTGTAAGACATATCTGCCAACCCTACAATTACTCTCCTGAGCGATAGCATGTTTCCCACTTCAGCTAATGCATTGTTTATAGGAGGAAGGCAAATAAACAATCTATATCCACATACCAGCTCCATCAGGCTGACTGACATTCCTCTGTGCAACTCTGGCATACAGAAAATTGGGACATTCATACACTGCGGCCAGCCAGAGGCAAACAATGTGTGGTGACAGTCACTGGGAGCAGTGACAGTGACAGACCACTCTCAGAACGCTCCTATTAGCACTGGTACAGCTGCCACACACAAGCAGTGACTGACAGGTGAGAGAATTCCTAGGAAAATAACACAGAATGTTATTCAAAACACATGTAGCTAAAACGATACAATGCACAGTGAGTAGCAAGTGGTTTTATAAATTCGTAGTGCCATGAGCATCAGCAACAATTTGGTGATAAGGAGTCAATTTCCTAATGGCTAGAAGATAGTAAAAAGAAACACCTAACTTTTATATCCTTATTCTCAAGCTAATCTCATGTGCTACAGCTATTAAAAAAATTCAGGAGCCTAGCTCCTCCCCACACCCCCCAACTCCCTAAGCTAAAACAATCCAATGCACAATATGAGCTATTTCAGAAGTCACTTGCTCCACTTCGGGCAAAACACAAGTTCTAAATTTCTAAACACATCTTCATAGAACAAGCTGAGTTGGAAGGGACTCACAAGAATCATCAAGTATAACTCCTGGTCCTGCACAGGACATCCCCAAGAGTCACACCATGTGCCTGAGAACAGTGTCCAAATGCTTCTTGAACTCTGTCAGGCTGCCTGGGGCTGTGACCACTTCCCTGGGGAGCCTGTTCCAGTGCCCAGCTACCCTCTGGGTGAAGAACCTTTTCCAAATATCCAACCTAAACCTCCCCTGACACAGCTTCAGGCCATTCCCTCAGGTCCTGTCACTCACTGGTCATCAGAGAGAAATCAGTGCCTGCCCCTCCTCTTCCCCTCCTGAGGAAGTTGCAGACTGTGATGAGGTCTCCCCATTCTCTCCTCCAGGCTGAACAGACCAAGTGACCTCAACCATTCCTCATGTGGCTCTTCCCCTCAAGGCCCTTCACCATCCTCATGGCCCTCTTTCTCTAACAGCTTTGTATCTTTTTTATATTAACACCCAAAGCTGCCCCCAGCACTCGAGGTGAGGCTGCCCCAGTGCAGAGCCCAGTGGGACAATCCCCACCCTTGCCTGGCTGGTGATGCTGTGCCTGATGCCCCCCAGGAGCACCTGGCCCACCTGGCTGCCAGGGCACTGCTGACTCATGTTCAGCTCACTATCAACCAGGCTTAATATTTTTTGGGAGGGGATTGAAAAAACCATGAAGCTATCCTTTCCCTGCCCCTCCACTTGAGCAAACTAGAGTCCAGAATTTCTTGTAAAATTCTGCTATTGAAGTGAGTTTTCCTGCCTAAATTAAATGGGATAGTTTGATTGCAGAAAACTGTTCAATTTTTCTGCATTTTATGTATTTCCTTACACCTAGAAAAACCACCCTACACCTAGAAAAACCAACCATCAGACTGTATTTTTCACAGAAAAATACCAAGTAAGTTCAGTCACATTTTAATAGAAAGTTACTAAAGAAGTTACCTTCTACATATGAAACTGGTACTCACCTCTGTGCCATTTTTGTTTCCTCAGGCGAACAGCAAAGACCAGTGCTGCACAAGCAAAGCACTGTGTTGCTAGCTGAGAAATGGTTAATTCCAACTGTTGCAATACCTCCTCTCAACTCTATGTTTCTACATTGTATATTTGAAAGAAATAGGGCAAAAGATTAACAGAAAGGATTTAAACAGGATTACTGGGGAATTAACAAATTTACTCAATGAATTGTCCTATATCCACAGCAAGGACTACTGGACTCCTGGACAACTTGCTTGATGCTGCTGTCATACAGATGCAAGATTACTAGTTCTTCTCCCTTCTCATTCTTCTTTCCCACCAGTTTCTATTCTGCTAAAGTAAAAAGTTCTTGACAGGAAGCTCAAAACTCATACAGGTCACTAAAAGAACTAACTTCTTCCACAAATACAAACTCCTATAGGAGTGGGGTGGTTTTTATTGAACTCTGATCAATTGTGAAGCACAGCAATAAAATCCAGAACTAGAACATTTAATAACAGCCTGAAACTTAGAATTGATTTTTATTGTCATAAGGGTTTGACATGCAGTTTTCACAGGACACTTAGAGCTTTAGAATTTCATTTTAATCAGTGTAATTGCTCATTCCCTTCCCAATACACACTTATGTTCCAAATTGCAGTGACTTCCTGATTTCTGAGAAGTAAGGCACTACAGTGTCCCTTCAAAGCCATTATGGATTAACATAGCAGACACTTCCCTCTGAGATCTGAAGGTCAAGACTGCCTATGGAAAAAAATGCAGCTGGTAACTGAAGATATATATCCAGTGATGAGTAACTAATCACCGCTGTTACCAAAACTGCCATTCTGGGTGATCTACTGTCAGACTTGAGAGGAAGCCTCCAGTGCACAGAGCAGAATTAACAGTGTTCATCCTCTCACATATGGAAACTGCTCTACTGCGGAAAAATTCCTTAAAGCTGCATTTTCAAGCTAGAAGACAGATTTTAACCAGTCTTCAACCATTAGTATGTTCCCATGGCTCAGGACAAGGCACTGGATGAAGACCCCTACATTATAACTTTGGAATAGGA
Organism: Corvus brachyrhynchos; assembly: GCF_000691975.1. NCBI lineage: Eukaryota > Metazoa > Chordata > Aves > Passeriformes > Corvidae > Corvus > Corvus brachyrhynchos. The sequence goes on from NW_008238359.1 coordinate 6,556,492, forward strand.
GTTGCAGCCACTGCAATGCTTTCAATTGCACATTCATCAGTGCCACGGCGGATTCTGAAGTAGCCATCTTCTCCCCATGAGGTGCCCCAGCTGTTCTTCACAATCCAGAATTTCTCACCACTTTCTGGGTCTTTACCATAGCCCACCAGCAAGACAGCATGATTGGTCAATTCAAAAGGATTTAAATCATCCTGCAGCCCGGTGTGATGGTAGATCCCCTCTTTATAAAACATGAAATCATTATAAACCTCAAAGGCAACAGTCATTGGGCCATGCAGCACAAGTTCAAGTTTCATCAGGGCTTCATTGCAGCCTCCGTAGAAACCACCCACATAGTGGTATTCAGACGTGTAGTAGTGGTAACAGCTGCGCTTGAAAAGGCACGGAGAGTCTTGGGCTGTGTAAGGGAAGCAGTCCTCTTCCACCACACCGAAGTCTTGGACATACTTTCCACCAATGAGATATGGGAAGCCACCATCACAACCTTAACCAAAAACAAAAAGTACTTATTCCCTTCGAATGTTACTTGAGGTGGGAGACTCTCCTACTTAAATCTTTCGGAATTCTTTCAGTATTGAACACACTGCAGTGACCCAGACCATCCCAATATTCCAGTTAGCTGCAGACAGCTTTCTGAAACATACAAGGCAAAATTTACATCTGTGGGAACTATACTGGGTACATTAATACATGGACCCGTTCCAGAAAGAGCAGCTAGTTACATGCACCAAAAAGATCTGTCCTAACAAGGATACAGTCCTCTATAAAGCTTTAGCCATTGCTTTTGCTCATCTCCCCCTCCCTGTATGCTCCTCCTCCCTTTGAATATGCCATTGGGAAAATATTTAGTTCCACTCTTTCTACATAAGCACTGTAATCAACTACATTTTGAGCCCTACTCCTTAGGTATTCCCCATCTCACAGGTAGATGTAAAATCCAGCAATATCCTGAGCATAAGGGCAACTTCTCCCTGTTCAATCCCATTGCTGCAGTGAGGTGGGCTGACAACTCTGGTTTTGTTATATTTTTTTATTTCAAATAAAGTATTATAAATTATACCCTACCCAATACTTTATGAAAAAATGAACTTGTGTTGTGATGGGGAAGGCATGGAAGTTTTTAAAATAAAGTATCCTTCATTATCATTACTTGAAAGGTGTCTTTATATACACCAGCATCCTTACCCTGAGAATACTGGCTGCAAGACACAACCTGCTGGGGACTGAAGACTGGTTTCTGAGTGTTGTTTGTGAGGATACGTATCCTTGCTTCCAGCATGCCCATGGAGGAAAATGCGTAACAGCTGCCACATGAGCCTGAGAAGGGGAGAAAAAGGAACCACAAGGACCAGTCAGTAACATAAACGAGGCCAGTCAGCTGCTATCAGGTACTATTCCTAAAGTCCACTGAATAGAGTTAAAACCTACCAGTGATTAGAAGTTCAAAACCAATAGAGCAAAAACTTTACATCTTCATTTAGCTTTTATACATGCAATTCAAAACCCACTTCTAACAACTTCTCAGGGAACACTGAGCTTATTCAAGAATAAGAGGCAATGTACTGCTCCAGTGTTTTCCAGCAGTAGCATTTAAGAGCTATCCAATCACACTATTCCTTCAGAATGAAGCTTCAGGGACCGCATTAGCAGGGCTGAGAAGGTTCTATCTACCCTTTATGGAGCACATATGCTAAGGGGTAATGAACTATTTGAAGTGAACGCCGACAATATTGTTCTTATTTCAACCTACCAATGGATTCAGTCCTGTAATTTGCAGTTGAAAAAATATTCCACCTCTACAGCTACTCCTAAAATAACTGATTTTAAGAGAATAGTGGTATAAATAGCACATTTGATACAGTGGATTCATCCCTGCTCCCCTTGCTTCCCAAGGGCATGTAATTGTACACTGGCTTTTCAGAGGCATCTTAATTTCCCTTCTGCTTCCTGGCAGAGAGTTAAGTCTCCTTACTTTTGCATCAAAATTTAGTATTGCTTCTAGCTTTAGGCCTCTTCACTCTCTAGGACCTTCCTTTCACTCATTAAAAGCCTTTGGAAATGGAATGACAAGCCTCATGGGGAAGAACAATTACTTGGATGAGGTCCTACTTTATCTACTGATTGTCATCAAAGTGCCTGATTTCCTTTTGTTTCCCGACAGTGGGTAAGTCAAATATTGCAGCGCTATGAAAAGGAGGGAGGCTTGAGGAACAAAACAAAATACTTTCTCTTGAACTGTGTAGGTGTATAAAAGCAGAGCTATTACAACAGCAAGACTTCGTGAAATTGCACCTTCACTCAGTTAGATGCATCTCTGAAGAGAAGGGACAAAATCAGCCTGAACAGGAACACTTTTCCCAGCAGGGCAAAGCAAAGCAGTGAAAGATGCCTCCCACTCACTGTACAGTCACAGCATCGGAGATGGGCCACACTGCAGAACACTTTGGTGCATTATGTGTGCAAAAATGTGACAAATACAATTCATGCAACCATTTCAGTCTGAAGTCTGTTGGATTGGCTGCTAAATTTCTTTCCTGCTACCACAGTGGTATTTATAAAGTCCATAGAATGACCTCTTTCGTAGGTTTTGTTTGGGGTTTTTTTAAGCCTGAAAGCTAAAATTGTAATTTGATGGAACAGAATGCATGTTCTACAGACATTTAAAATACTCAGCATGGACCCTCAGATTACATAAAAAGTGCAGGAAGGTTTATTATTGGAAACAACAGACTAGTTCTCATTTAGAGAAACTGTGAAGCAACACAACAGAGAAAGGGTAAGTCTGGAACTGAGTATTCCATTGTTTGGAAGATAAAAGAGCCCTTGGGATATTCATAGTTCCCACTAGGAGAAAGTAGAGGACTCACAACTACAGATGACCCGACGGCCCTATAATTTCCTGTTGCCATCTTCCAGTGCTTCCACGTAGCTAGAAATTCCACAAGCCTTCCTATGCTGCTTCTGCTACCAGGAGTACAGCTGGCAGAATTTGTTAGAACTAAGCCATAAATGAGGGATCAGTGATTTAAGTCATCCCTTCCCCGTCATGCTAATGTTATGCTTCCTTCCCCCAAAAGTTGCCACCAGACAGCTACCAGTAGATTCAAGTTTATCTGCAAATGGCAGCACAGGGAAGGGACACATTAACTGAGTTCACTCCTGGCCTCCATTGTATAAACATATAATTCAGGCATCTCACACCACAGTGCTATAAACACACTCCCTACAGAATCAACATATACCACCATGGTATCCTTTAAAGTTCTTACCAGAATTTTATATTTATCATTGTCTGCCATCTCCATAGTGACTAATGTCTCCTCTTGCAACTAGCCATTTAAGTAACACCTAAATTTATCCAGATGATAAGATTTGGAGGCAGTATAAATAATTTTCATGGGTTCATTCATTAAAGCTGAGTGATAATTTGCCATCAGAAGAAATCAGGGAAAGAAATTAAATGTACATCAGTCAGTGTGCAGAAAACCATGGCTGAGATTGTTTGGACAAAATCTGACAGCTGTGTTTATGCAGGGTACTGTGGTAATTGGCTCTCACTCCAGTAAGTCAGTGCTGTCTGGACAAGCCAGTACCACCACCTTTTATGGTACAGTGCTGTTAGCCAGCACTCCACCCAGTTTCCACAGGTTATTCACAGTAAAGGTGAAATCTGTCAGCCGCAAGACACTAGGCAAAACCTTCCGGTTAGCAGCAAACTACATCAAAGGAGCTCTAGAACATTGAAGTCGGAGGTTTTATTTATTTATTTTTACCTTGATTCCGAACAGGGCTGACATAATTGACACCATTCACATTTCTCCAGTCCCAGGATTCTGGCAAGCTTGAAACTTTCTTGAGTAACTCAGGTGTTAGAGGTGCAGGCTTTGGTCTAAAGAGGAGAAAATGCTTTTGAGAAACATATCACACTCTACGCAAGGAAACAATTGCGTAACTCAGTTTTCATCTTTGGCTTCTACTAGCTGGACTTGCTTCAAACTATGCAATGTAAAATAGTCTCCATTTAAACGGAGTGGGTGTCAATATGAAGAGATAAGCTTCAGTAGGATTCAAGACCTACTCAAATTGCTCCCTGAGGGAACTATATTATTAACTATCTGCTGTTGAGGAATACATTCAGTGCAGGTAGCTCAGTTGCAGTGTGAGCTTCAAATTGAGCTCTGGGTGGCAAAATCCTTTTGCATAACAACGGGCACAGGGACCTGTGGCCCAGCCAGGTGACAGGACACTCAGAGAGGACCCCAGACTTTCCCATGCTTAAGAATGGGAGTATAAAAGCCCAGCGGCTCCTTCGTTTGAGGTCCCTCCTCAGAGGTACCCAGATCAAGCTGCTATTTGGTTATTTAGTTACTGCACCAAGATTAAATCATGTTAGAGATCTGGACATCTGAGACTCTGCTATGGGAACCCCGAGGTCAAGTGGGTAAGGAAACCTGCTCTGAGTGTGAGTGTGGGGTATAGCTGCGACAGGGCCCCGGTCCCAGCTCAGGTGGTGCGAGTGTGACTGCCAGAGTGGCTCCTGGGTGGTCAGACAGGGGAGTATCCTTAACATCCACAAGCTGCTGAGGTCAAGTACTTTTGCACCAACCTGAAGTGCTGAGGCAACTCTCAGAGATTACAGCAACACAGTTCTGCAACAGCTATTTTACTGCAATCACAAGGTATGTAGAGTATCTGACTGCAGAAAGCATCTTGCCTTGGCAGCATGCACTGACGGCAACTACAGAGTGTTTCACTTCAGGCATGGGCATGGCTTACACCAACAATTCACTAACTGCAGTACCACTTGCCACTTGTTCTCTGGAACAAGTTTTTACTGTGACTTTTGAAGAAGTATTGAATGTTACCTGTCCTCATCTATCACTTGCAGCCAAGATATGCTCATATCAGCAAGACAAGAGCTTCCTGCATTCAATTTTCATATAACCTGATGCTTGTCCTCAGGTGCCATTCACAAATACCAGACACTGGAGTCTGTTTTGAAAGCAGGAGAGGGTCAATCAAATACTGTGATGGTACTGCATGGGTGGAAGAGAGGTTCCAAATAGCTTACTGTATTTAAGATCATCTACAAGGTGACTTCTACCTATACAATGAAACCATAATCTGCATGATATTCCCATGCAGATTTTTATTCTATAGTAGGACCTTCTTCTACAAACATACAATTGCCACACTTGGCAAAGTAAGTAGCATTCCTACTCAAAGAAATACCAAGAGTGGAAAAAGCAAAACTATGAAGAAGGTAAAACAGCTATAAAGAAGGGAATCATTAGATCAAAAAACTCTAGTTCTCCAATTATGTAGAGGATGATGTACCCATTCCCATTACCACTCTCAGCTAAGTGATCTGCCAGATCCTGAAGGCATTCTCAGGGCTACTCTCATGCTTCTTCACTGAGACACTCTACTCCTGCTAGAGGACTCTTGTTGCAGGCATGGCAAATTATCAAAGTAACCATGGAATTCCCTCAGAAATCTTTGATGTTCATGTTTAGGAGCAGAAAGCAGTTCACAGCTTTTCAACTGCAACTATGAACTAACAGAACCAATACTGAAGCACAAGCAGAAACTCCCAACTATGGCAGGCAGCTGATGAGCAGACACAACAGTGAGATGACAACTGAGACTGTCCCCACTTCTTCCCTGCACATATGAATTCAGCAGCAAGTTACTGGGCAAGACTAAAGGGTAGGCGACTCTATTTGTCCCAACTGCTTGAGACAACAGATGCTCAAATAATCATCCAGATGAAAAATATGTTCACACCCCATGAACACAAACTGGAAGTCCTTGAAACTTGATTCAACATCCGAACTACAAGCCAAAACACAGCTAAGAGCCAGGACAAATACAAGCAGACTCTTGGCAGCAGTGGGGTTCATTGCCAAACAAAGTGTCTTGCTACCTTGAAGCTCTGGAATAGAGACCTCCAGCTCTTTTAGTTAGTTCTTCCAGGGCAAAATTCTCATACTCCTTGTATCTTGTCGCTCTCCATGACTTCTGGTGAGCATTGATAGCATTTACAAAGTCGAAGTTGTGCACATAACGTCTGTGGGAGAGTCTGCAAATAAAAGCAATCAAATAAAACAGTAAGAAAAGGACTGGGATTGAAACTAAAGGTGTTTTCTGAACTCAGTATAACTCAAACTAACTCTGGAAGTGTCCTCTGGTAGGGACTGATAAAGAAACATGGAATCATTGGATCAAGGCAAGGTTTCTAGAACGTGAGAAAGACTAAATATAACCATATTCCTTAGGCCAGTTTTATAACTGGGCTTCACTACAGACTGAAGGAGAAACTGTGTGATGCAGCAGGCATACCCTCCTCTGTTCTTATGCATTCAGGTTTATTTTCAACATTACCACTGGCATTAACTTTGCCCCCAGTACTAGAATTGGTTCTTATGACTTTAGCTACAACCTCAAGCACTGTAATGAAAGATTTTATACCAGTAAAGGTCACTTATATGTTGCTTACCTTCCCCTGGGCTTCTGGAGAGGTAGCTCATTGATGTGAACATCTGATGGAGATGAAGAAATCTTGTGTCCTATGAAACAAGCCCAGTTGTGGCCAAGTACATCATGCACCCATCCTGGTAGGGTCTCATTACAGTAGCTGGTTACATTCTGGCCTTCCTTTTTGTACTGTAATGTGAAGAAGTTATGCTTGTGTTGAGCAGATGCATTTGTTAGCACAGCAGTAGTTCCCCACCCACTCAGCTGCTTCTTCTTGCCAGTGTTTCACAGGAAGTGGCCAAACACACTCCAGAGGTTAAGAAACTGATACTAAATAGCTACAGAATACAATTGGGTTGTGACTTGCACTTTTAGCAGCCATGTATGCATTCATATCAGTATCAGCTAACCCGTACTGATTGTTTGTGTTCAACAGTTACTTTCCCAGCAAGATGTAAAAGACCTCTTAGTATTCAACCTTCTCTTGAAGGCCCTGAGATTTCTTCAGCCAAATATGTGACCAGCCAAGCTAACTCTGGATTGATACAGAAGTTTGAGAAACTAAGACAAACACAGGGAGGATGGCAAATTCATCATCCAGTAACCTCTCAGGGAGACATGTGCTATTTCTGTTTTAAAATTTATGTACTATTTATGCACTGCTTTTGTTTCACAAGTCAAAACCAAAAATGAAACTTCCAGCCACTTTTTTAGGTTTGAGCTGTGATGGCAAGACATCAAGAAACAATTTCACATGAACTACTAAAATCAGACAGCAAGAAATGACGATCCCTTGAGAACAGCTCACAGCTCATTTAAAGTTGGCAGCAGAGACTGCTACTAAAACCTCAAGTCCTGAGTCCTAATGCTTCCTTGTTCAGCCACACAAGTCTTCACTTTAGCACTGAAGAGGAGTAATAATTCAATATACTCAGCAAAATGTGTCTTCATATAACACTTTGCCCAGCTATATTAATTTTTTGGATTAGCAATCCTCTGTCAACAGAATGCCGCAGGGTGGGAGTGTGTGTGGCTCTTTACTCATCTCTTAAGGTTAAAGCCTGTTTTGTATTACACTACAAAGGCACCTGAAAACCCCATGCAACAAAGGCTTTAACTTTACTCTTCTAATCACAAAAAAAAAGGTCACTCAAACAGAATTCAAGTTTCCTAGTCCAAGAAAACTTCATTAAATCTCATCCTATTTGAGCTGCACATGTACAATGGTAGAGGGATTTTGTAATTATGTTTCAACAAAATGTTTGCTCAGCTTCTTTACTGAAGAAGGTGGTGGCTTACAGTGATGGAAATGCCCCAACATGGAAAAGATTAATTAAAGAGACTGGGAAGTTTGTGACTATGTTGAGGTTTTGTGAAAAATCTGAAGGAGAACTTACAGTGAAATAATTAGGTTTTATTGATCAGCAGAATAAAATTAAAGGTTAATCCTCTGACTGTTTTGGAACAACGGGAATTTGTTTTGTCCCCAGTCTGGAGGATGCAGAGGCAACATATCTACACCCAGCAAGTGTGTTTGCTGTCTGGAGCAGGGTGGGGGCACCAGAAGGCTGAGCTGTTGCCTTTTTCTATTCTTCCTATCTTACTGTGCAAGATTGTGCAATGTGGGAAAAAATAATCATACTTGGCCAAATACCAAGGGCAAGGTCCAGAGATGACTTTTGAGAAATACCCTTTTCACAACAGCAGAACTAGAAATCCAGACACTTCCAAAACCAACAGGTAGTGTTCTACATCTAATTTACTGTGCAATCACTTCTTCTGGCTCTACATGACAGTAGAAATTAATTCCTGTCTTTTCTATCTAAAAGCTGCCACAGATTCTAAGAGGACCAAGTACAGCCATTCTCAATAACCATAGGCCTTCCATCAGAATACCTGGGGATTATCAGAGGAACAGGCCTGCTTCCTGCAACAATCCTGCCTTGCACAGTGTTATACTGAATTAAAACAAGTAACATAGATTTGGGACTTATCTTCATGGAAAAAAAGGCAATGAGTTATCTGCTAACTAGCAAAGTAAACCAACAAAAGAAGAGTTTTTCTACTAGAAATCCCTCTTCCTTTCCAGAAATAAAATTCATTGTTTTTTTAAAGATGTAGAGAGGTAACCAGAATAGCATTCCCACCATCTATGCAACTTATCTTTCTGAAAAGTGAACGTAGTGAATTTCTTACGCCATTTTTCAGTTCACACATATCAGCAAAACTAGAAAGGAAAGAAGAGTTTTTCTACTAGAAATCCCTCTTCCTTTCCAGAAATAAAATTCATTGTTTTTTTAAAGATGTAGAGAGGTAACCAGAATAGCATTCACACCATCTATGCAACTTATCTTTCCGAAAAGTGAACGTAGTGAATTTCTTACACCATTCTTTCAGTTCACACATATCAGCAAAACTAGAAAGGAGGTGAAGGGACAGCCAGCAGCAACACGTCAATATAAACAAGACATAAAAGCCAATTTCAGACAGTCTGTGTAGAAGCCTAAGATGAGGCAATTCAAGTCCTCTGTAGCTACCTTTTTGTAGAGTGCCAGACTAAGCTACTACTGAAATGACTTTGAAAAGTGGACATGGAGACTTTGAGACCATAACACATGAAAGACACTTGGATAACGGGAATTTCAACATCACTAAACACTGCAGCTAGGAAATGAAGATATACCCACATAAGGTCACAATTTGCCTTCTCCCCCCTCTGACTTTTAATCAAGAGCCACTGATGTAGAGAAGTAGCAGACAAGCCTTTAAAAAAACCTCAACAGTGTAGAGGACTGACTGTGAGCACACCTGCCCAACTAACAGTCAGTCATACAGGAATATGGCACTGTTGCACAAGCAACAGCTGACTCAGGTGGATGTGAATTACAGTGTCAGACTCAACTGAAGCTGCCAGCACAGTATCAAAAACATCCACAGAACCCACCCCAGAAGAGCATCCTTCATGAAGGACGACAGCCATACAGCTGATCACCAGCAACTGCTGGACAACTGCTTGTATGCATTTCCCTGCAGACTTTAGAAGAGGGTTTTCATTTTTGAGTTAAGACCACTGCAGCCACGTCACATGATAATTTCATCACCCAATGCTCACATCTGCAGCATTAACTCCATCCAACCTGACCAATCTAGGATAACTCCTTTAAAAAGGCACCCAAATTATATTCATAGTTCCAATTCTGAGCTTTGAAAACAGTAAAATATAATTCTATTTCAAATGCTTATTTTTCTCAAGCCTGACAACTCATGTGGTTTTGCCTAATGCCAAAATTCAGCCAAGCCACTCCAATATTAACCTTAAAAGGCTTCATGTAGCTAAACTTCAAAGCTTGCTGTTAGATATCTGAACCCAGGTAAGCTTTTCAGTGAAGTATACTTTTAATAGTCTTTCCTGTGTTGGTCATCATGACATAATCTAACTGCATGTTCAATTCTAGTCCTAATAAAAACCATAATTGCTTGAAGCTTTTAAAAAAGCTTTAATCTCACTGAGAGGAAAGCACAAAAGGATGGAGGCCTTATTGGTCACAGCACTTTAACAGGAATTCAGCAGTGCCACACAGAGAGGCAGCCCATCCTTTTAAATCTATTGTTCTCAATTTAAGCAATGCCTGGGCAATAAGCCAACTTGAGCTCCATGAGGCAGGACTACCCTACACATTAAACCTGGCGGAAAGACCTACCTCTCAAATTTACAAGTGTGCCTATGCATTTTACTATGGGAAGCAGACACTGAATGAGAGCGGAGTTGAAGACTTGCGGATGCCAACTACACAAAAATACAGTAGATGATGTTACGAGAACAAACCACTGCATCTTGCTACCCAATATAAAATACAAGCAAATATCAACTCTAGGTGCACTTTCTTTACTTTAGGAAACATTCTGCAATTCTGAGTTTTGTGCTTCCAGATTTACACTTTAGGGAAGCAGCAGTTGCTCACTGCCAGTTAAGCAAGCCCAAATAAGACAGGTTAAACTTTCTATTGATTTGCAGGATGATTAAATAGCATTACTAACTCTAGCCTTCTACTTTAACAACATGAAATAAAATGCATTCAGGTTTGGTGTTTTCTTCCATATCCTGAAAACATTAACTGCTGTCACTTATCTAGGCTGTTTATTTCAGAAGAGCAGTGCTTGATTTTAACCAAATTTGGGAGCATTGGGGAAGAGAGAAAAAGATGTGACAAAGATGCCATCAAGTGACTCTGGAAATGATTAGTAACTTGAGTGGTGAAATATTCTAAAATTTATCTCTTTCTTTTTACTGAAGTAGTTATAACATTTCAATACAAAAAAATGCCAGACTTCTGGTATTTGCGGAAGAACATCTCAGGGGTCAGAAGTAGTACCACTTAGTCTCATAAGATTCTTGCTGTTTGTCCCTTAAACTGTCTCTTCTCAAAGTGGTAGCCTTAATAATAAATACATACCTCAAACATACCAAGTAATTGAAACAAGTTGGCCTCAACTTTCCTTTCAGCCTCACTCTAGCTTTTTATGTTACATTGTTCCTATTTCTTTTGCCATCCCTCAGGGGTAAAAAAAAAAATATATCTTTAAAGCTTTATATATTGCACAACCCTAAAGAATCCTTGTATCATCCAGCAGAAGCACACGATCAAGCTTCTGCCAAGAGTCAGTACACTAACTTCACATCCAAGTTCAGTACAGGGATGTTTCAGATGCACACATTAAACAAGTTATTCTGTGCTGCAAACACCAGGCAGAGTAACTGTAACTTGCAAGAAGCAGAATGCAAGAACGCAGGAGGATGCTGAATTTAATTTGGCGAACTTTAAGTCTGTGTACAACAGTTAGAAATAAAACACTGTTAGAGCTTCTTTACTTAAGATACTAAAGTAAACTGAGGAAAAAATAAGATTGATCAGCTCAACCAATCCACTCCTCTGGTGTACAAAGTCATTTCCCCACAGGCCGCAAGCAAAAGAACAAATACCTTGTAAAGGCAATGAGGCCCTACGAAAGTTTTAGTAGGCGTCTGTTTAGTAAACCACAGGAACAAGAAGCTATTAAAAACTCATTGAAACATGCATAGCCAAACAGGCTGTGTCCATATCTACAGAGTACAGTAGCTCTAATAAAGCCACCACTTAGACAAGCCCCCAGCATTCCTCCTGTCAGTAATTAACAGCTTAATTCTTTAACACTAGGAAAAAATACACTGGAGGTTCAATTAGCAGAAGTGGCACTTCTATGCCTGAAACTCACAAAGTACTGTATTGGCTTAAATAGGGCTGCTCATTGTACCTGGCAAATCCTCCCTCTGCTCAATCTCAGACATGCTGTATTTCTACTTCATATGTAATGCATTAGTGGATTAAAGTAAACAGATATGCACAATTAAATATGTCACAAGGTCAAGCAGTTTGTAAGGAATCACCTCCTCCCTCCAAGACCCCACCAACAGTTGTGAAATTGGGAGTTTTGCAGATAGACACATTGCATGTTGTTGCCCAATAACAGCAAGTAGTTGTCTGCAGCAAAATATGCATTTAGTAAGTGCTGTGGTATTTCCTCATGATTCTCAACAACAGACTTGCATCTTGGTAATCTGTTGTTCCTTTTACAGCCAAAAAATTATTAAAGAGGGTAACTGAATTGGGCTCTAATCCTCCCTATGGTGTTCAAGGAAAGAAGTCTTTAATTTAAATATGTCTTGCTGGCAGATTCCCCATTACTAAGCAATAACCCAAACAAGCTTGCTATTTCTTAATAGCAAAGCCAACTTCAAAACTAAGAATTAATCCATTAGCTTACAAAGGGCTGAGACACAATCACACCCATAAAATGCAAGCTACTGTGTATTGCTACTGCTCAGGTGTATATTTGACTTTGTTTTGATCAGCAAGATGAATCAGATGACCACCAGAAGCTCCTTCCAGCCTAAACTATTCTGTAACAGTTTCAGTATGTTGTTTTAAGAGTACTTTTGCAAATCAGTGCAATACATGAAATCAGTGCTTATAAGTCACTTGACTTAGTGCTCATCTTCTGGGGATGTATTTCACAAGGTATGGACAGCAGCAGCCTTTAGTGACTCTCAGCTGTCCTCAAGTTGGTACCTAACAGATCCATTTACATCCCAGAGCAGGCCACACTGTTTCTACAATTAAATTCCTCACATTCAGGAATTCGTTTGATAATCAGCACCTCTTTTTCTGCTAAGCATATTGGCTTGTAAAGCAACTCTGTATTTCAGTGTAAAATATCAGCCCAAAGTCTGCTATTTCAACTATACTCTCCTCAGATGGGTCCAACAATGACTGCTGAATTCTCCCTGCCAGAGACGACACCTCAAAACCGAGTTCATGGACAATACTACAGCATACAGTGCTCCACTATCCTCACAGAGGCAGCAATTCCTCACCAGCTGAGAAGACCTGTCTGTCTTCCAGGTAGTAAAGTCATCCTGCAGAGATTACTTCCAACCACCCTTCAGATTCATCATGCCACTCATCATGACAACAGCAGAGCACTCCTAGCAAGAGTGTTTTCTCCTGTCCAGCCCCTGCCTACCATAACCATTTTCAGCTTGACCTGAGGACATTAAGGGGGACTGAAGAGAACAGTATTATTCCAAAGGAATAATTAGAGGCAGCAGAAAGGTTCCTTAGATATTAAAGCAGTATTCTGAAACAAAATTTAAAGATCTCAGAAATCCTCCATCAAGGAGAATAGATGGCTCTAAAGTTTCCATGCATTTGATGACATCTGGAAGGAAAAATAAAAGCAATGGTATTTGCTATTTGACTTGGGTCCACGGGGTCAAAAAAAAAAAAAAAAAAGAAATTACAGGCTACCAAGAAAGTTAGCTTCATGAAGGCCTTCAATTGCTTTAAGCATGCCCAGAAGGGAAAGTACCAGTATCTGTATTTTTTGCAGATAATGGCCTATGTGGAATAGTTCTTCCCTCTCTCTGCTCCTTACCCAACCACTGATCACTGTTTCCTTATGTTCAAAACAAAGTAAGAAGAAAACCTTTATCTGGTAATTCAGGCAAACCTTACAGCCAAAGATCGACAAGTGTCCCAACTGACCCACTGTGGCACTCAGGGACTGAAGAGAAGCCTAACTACAGACCATTCTAGCAACAGCCAGAGATGTAGAACACACTAGGTTAACTCACCTTAAAAAATGCAAACCACTTGTAATCATTTATCACAATTTCAAAGCCTTGATTGTAAATCAAAGTGAAGAAGCCATAGTTGCCCAGACTATCCTGAGCCACATCTAGCTTCTGAAGATTGACAACCACCTTTTTCTCCACAGGCCCTAAAAGAAAAAAAGAAACATTATGGCATGATTACTGAAGAGAAAAAATAATACAAAAAAGGAGTATAAAGGATGTTGTATTCCTGAGGATGCTAAAATACACTTGTTGAATGCAGTCTTCTGCAAAAGCACATCGAGACACTTTAGGACTTCCACTTACCTGTCAGTGGGTCTACATGCTCATTTTTTTCACTGCTAGACAGTATCTGCACATTTAATTAGCAGCAGCACCAGACAGCTGTGACTAGGAAACACCCGCTTATTTAAACACAACTTGCTGTAGAGCTACAAAGGTCTTGGATGCTGTGTCACTCAGGCATCGTGTCTGCAATGACAACTTTTCCCCTACAACATCTGGGATGAGGCATCACCCATCCTACGCTCCTTCACACCAGTGCTCCAACCCCACCACGCACCTCACCTCCTCTGCTGGTACTGCCACTTGTCTCCTCTGATCAAAAAGCAGATGACAAAAAAAAATGCAAAGCATCTACTATTTTTAAAATGACACTGACATACAATCACTAAATAGTAACTCCCCACTACTCTTATCCCCTCGAGGGAAGTGGTATTTCCATCTCTCTGGATGCTGTCGGGCTTCCCCAACTGCCAGCTCTGACGGCCTCCCAGGAGGTGCCCAGGTGTCCCCAGCACTGCCACCCTCTCCTGCTGGGAACAGCCACTGCCCGGGCAGGCAGAGCAGGGCAGGAAGGCTCCTGTCAGAGAGGGGCAGTGAGCCGGCGTAAGCCATGGGGCCTATGGAGAGGCCTACTCAAATCCTAATCGGAACAAACAAAAGAGAAACAAAACCCCACACAAAAGTGAAACTGCAACAGCGCAGGAAGCCGCCTCCCC
>NW_008238359.1:6571344-6573854 GCF_000691975.1 Corvus brachyrhynchos
CGCTGCCGCCGCGCCGCTCAAATGGGCCCGGCCGCCGCCGCCTGCCCGCCCCCGGGCCCGGACCCGCCCCGGCCGGGCTTCCTCCTCCCCACAGGGTGTCCTTCCCAAAGGTCGTTCTGTTCTGCAGAGCGCATCCGCCTCCCCAAAGGGCATTCTCCCCCACAAAGGGCAACCTCGTCCCCAAAGTCCATCTACCTCACCAAGGGGCCTCCTTCCCCAAAGGGCATCCTGCTGCCCAGTCCCTGCCCAGCCCCAGGCCTCGGCAGGTCCCCAGCGGGGCTGGTCCCCGGTGTCACTGCATGCCAGCGCCTTGCTGCTGTGGAGGACGAGGCCTCTTGTTCGCCATGGTTTTAGCAGCACCGAGTGACTCCGAGTTTCTGCAGCAGCTACACACCACAGCCAGGAAACCATGCAGCACAAGCCCTACTTGGGATGTAACCCCAAAACCCTGTGCCACCTTTGAGACCCTGCGTACACATGAGCAGTCAACAAAAAGTGCAGAAAACTCACCTGGAAAATGGAAGCTTTGGTGACCTGCAAAATCTTGCGTGTCCAAGAAGCAGAGTGTTGGCAAGGGACGGGTGCTCTCTGGGACGGAGATGTCTCCACTGAGCCGTGAGACCCTGGGTGCATCCCCTCTGTGCATGGCTGGGTGTGCAGGGAAGTGGCTCTTTTTCCGCTGTCTCTCCAATGCAAAATGTGCCTGCTTTCACATTCCCAAAGATATATGTGCAATCAAGAAGGCTAAAAGACTTGCTAGTGAGTAAATATACCCTCATTTAAAAAAGAGTTGTATAAAAAATAACCCCTTTCCAGGGAACAATAGATGCCTATAGTATGAAAATTTTTGGCTATGAAAATGATGCACTAGCTTGGCTGTGGATATACATTTAAAATAAGTGTTGTTAAACTAGTGTAAATCTACACATAGATGCTCATCACAGGTTTCAAAAGTGTAGCTTTAAATAACTCACAAACTAAATTAGATTTAAACTGCAAGTGTCCCAATTTACTTTTTTATTGATTTAAATCAAGAAACCAGGAATTGCATCAGTAAATTTAAACTGTTTTAAGTAATACATTATTTTATCACCATCACTTTATTTTTATGCCATCTTCTCAACCTTTTGGGGAAGGATTAATTTGACATTTTGCTGCTGATTCTTTGAGCGACTAGCTAATAAATAGCTGCTCTTACTCATACCAACAAAGACATAAAAACAGTTGTTTTAGGACAGTGTTTTGAGGACTCTAAAGCACTGACTTAATTGGAAAAGCAGAATTTCCTGTGTTCCAGACAAGATAATAAATGCTGTTTCCATTCACTAAGACTCTGTTGTCCAGTAGTGCTACGGTATTAAACCCCATAGTTTTAGGTTGTTTTTTCGCAAGGATAGCTGGATATGACATACAAGTTGGACTTATTGCTGGACATGCCATACAAATGCATGCACCTTACTGTTCCTGATCAAGCCTTTCTAAACAGATGTGGCTACATCATCCTGTCTCCTTTCTTTACCAATGACTTTTTTATTTCTGGCTCCACATTTTCAGAGAGCAGCCCAAAAGTTCCCAATGACCTTAGGAAAAAGCCTCTGTTATTGTTCTTCTGGTTTTATGTGCAGGAGCAGAAAAGGTCTGTGGTATCTCCATCTCATCCCCATGGTTGGATGATCCTGCCTCTTTGCATTCTGCAGGGCTTTGAGTCTCAATTTTCAGTTTCAATTTGTAGCCACTGCAGGCTGTCATTGTACAAAACTATATGTGCTTCTCTGTAATTGCCTTAGAGTCAGAATAGATTATAGAAAATAATCTATTTTCTATTTTTATGTGTATTTTACATAATGAGGTTGTACAATGGTCATTGAGACCAGGCAGAGATGGTTCAGTCTGACCTATTGGGTTCACTCCAGTTCTGCTCCTCAGCTCTAACTTATTATACCTGTGTAAGATAAAGGCACTCCCTATGCCTTCTCTCCAATAGTAATTCTAAGCTAATTACTTCCATGGAAAAAATCTTCCCAGCTCACAAGCACTGACATACCTGGATTTGTCAGTGAAATACAGCCTTGAATTAGTACTGCTCTGTGTGCGAGACACATCAGATGGGACATCTGTGTTTGGCAACAGACTTGTTCTTTATTGTTGCACTGTTGCTGCTTTCTTGAAGCCAAAATGTTATCACTTATAAGTCCTCCCTAAACTGTGTTTTATCAGTGTTTTACAAAGCTCCCAAAACTGAGGAGAGTCAGGCAAGGAGGGACCAAGTCAGTGTGACAGTTTATTGTCCCCAAGGGGAGTGGTTGGTCTACTAACCTCCTGATAACTATGGTATGCACTGATCTTTTTTGTAAGGTAATTGAAGTCACTGTCACGGGGTGGGGGGGAACCCCTCAAAAATAAACAGTGAAAATCTTCCCTCCAAAAGGTGTACAGCTTTCTGCTGGGTTAGAGTTGAATCAGCTCAGCAAAGGATCCAAGACTCCTTGGTCACAGCAATCAGCAGGCAT
>NW_008238359.1:6574378-6589290 GCF_000691975.1 Corvus brachyrhynchos
GCTTGGGGAAAAAGGCAGATTTTCCTTCAGTGTCAACATGTATCTATTGGCTCACCACGTGCTGAATGCATGTAAACAGTTTTGGCAAATAATGACAAATAAACCTTTTATTTCTAGACCCAATCCTGGCCGCTTTGACTTTTCACTGTCTGTACAAGCGGAAGTGGTGCATGACTGTATAGTGAAGTGCTGCAAGGAAATGAACTGGCTGAAAAGAGTCCTGGGAGCAGAAATCCCAGGGGTGGTTGTTATTCAGTCAAGTCGGTTCCCCAGTCTAGGAGGTAACCATGATCTGGGTGGTAATCTGCCATCCACTTTACAGGGGAGAGCACAAAGATTGCATGCCTGGAGTGCTTCACAGAAAGCTGATTCTAGGGTGAACAGAATTAAAAAAAAGGATCCTTGCGCACAAGAGCTACACATCTGCCTAACAAAATTGTATCTGGTATCTGCCTAACAAAATTGTATGTCCTTACAAACCCTGCTGCACTTTCATTGGTGTGTCATCATCCCTACCTCTGATGAAGCTGTTAGGCACAGTGTAATGGGACTAATTAAAAAAAATTCAGGGTCTAAACATAACTGAGGACTGCCTTTTCCTTTGCTTGTTTTGGAAAGGTGCAAGAATATGAGTATTTGCATGGTCCTGTATAGGCTCTGAAATTAACTCCTCACTGAGACAGTGGGTGCTGATCTGCAGGTGGCTTTGCAACAGCAATGACCTAGTTACGTGCCTTTAGAAAGTGGAGAGCTGTACTCAAGGAGTTATTTTTCAGAGCATTAATTCATACATGATCATTATCTCACTATAAAATGTGACCATTTTGTTTTACAGCAGAGTGCTTACTCCAGCTTAGCACTATATACTTCTATGCATGATTGAACACATCCTGATTACTTTGCAGTGAAACTGCTTCTGGCTGTTTCTAGAAGGCGGGCAGATAATGTGTACTCATTTGTTGCAATTATAAACTTAGGGTTCTTTAAGGGAAGACACTTGCTCTACGGAGCAATTTAAGCAGTTTCTAGCAATTATGTGAGTTAATTTTGTGAACAGAGAGCATGATGTGTATGTACCACATGATGTACAGCACATTGTCTAGGGGATCTAAATTAACTGAAGTTTGCAGCTGTCTGGGAAAAAATTGTTTTTTCAGAAAGATGGTTTTGAAGGTTTTTTGGGGAATTCATTATTTATTTAATTGCAGGAACTAATAATAACACAAACAGAAGCACCATGGATTAATTCTATTTAACTTCTTCTTTTTAGAAACAACCATGTATTTCCTCATATTCTTTTGGTGTTATTTTATTATTTTCTTCGCTGGGTCTAGTGGGCAAAATGTTGTTTTCTAAAGTGCTGCCACTATCCGAAGCCTAAGTAAAAATAATCATAGAAATAATAAATAGCATTAGGGTGGGATTTAAGTACAGACTGAGCCTATGGTTTAATGATCTGGTCAGTTCTCTGACAGAGAGCATCATTCCTGCCAGGAACTTTAATACACCTGTCTGCAGTGCAACATAGTGAGATGCACCAGAAAAATGATATAGCTTAATAGAAAACCTACAAAACAAAGGGGGAAGAAAGAAGAATGGGAGGGTAACTTAAATGCAGATCAATTCACCAAGTTGGGCTTTACCACATTTCAAAACCAGATGTGTTGGTCCAACAGAGCTGGGAGTAGTTGGATGTAAGGGAAAAGAGACTCTGTTCACTGCAATTGCTGTGGAAGCACCCAAATTGTAGAAGGATGTCAGCAGAGTCTGTTGTTTTTCCCACAGCATGCTGCCAGGTTGGAAATCATAGTGGAATCTGATCCCATAAGTCAAACATAAATATCACCTTTCAGTTAGTTTGCCTGGCTTTTGTCAACTGAGGACATTTTTTCTGCCAACTTTTTCTGAAAGATGATACAAAGATACTTGTCTGCATAGCCTGTGTGTATATGTGTTTGTGTGCACAAATATAAGTCCTTTGTTCTTGGAAAAACATGTTATAATTTAAATGTTGTTTTTTCTCCTATTTAAAAACTTAGGAAATTTGGTGAAAGCTTCCTGGAAATTATTACTTTGATTATTGTAATGACTGTTAAAATAACAATGTTAATTCCGTGTTGGTTGAGACATTATTAAAATATCTAGATAATGTTCCAGTTGGAGTAGAATAACAGGAAATGTTACTATAATTAAAATCAACATGAAAATCCTGTTATCTTCAAAACTGCCAGGAGCTCAATAAGTTTAAAATAAAGAAACTTGACTTTAAAACTCTTCTTTCCTTCAGGTATTTAAATGTGTAGAATATTACAGCATCCAGGAATCGAGAAGGTGTCAGCTGGAGGATTTTGGAGTAGCCACTTGCAGAAAGAAGTGCTGAGAGTTCACAAACAGTGCCCCATAGCACATCATGCATGTACTGGAAGACATAAGCTGGTATTGAATAGATGGTGACCTCTTGGAGAGCCCTTCAGCCCTGTGGTTCACTAGAAGAAGGCGAAGAAGATCCAAAAAAATTGTGACCTTCTCTGAGTTGTCTTCACTGACAGAAATACCATTTTTCAGAAACATCACATCTCATAAACCAACAGCTTTTCTGTCTGAGTGCTTGGTACATATGAGCATTTTAATCTTCAAAGGGTAAAGGATTTTACAAACCTGAAATAATTCAATACTTACACTTCCCATAGCAAAACACCATTATTTCCACTGTTAGGAATGGGAAAAAAAGAAGAACAGAGAAGTTAAATTAATTTAGTGTCCTGCAAGTTGATTTTACAATTTTTAGGTCAGATGGGAAATTGGACGGCCATAAAAGTAGAAATTCTGATAGCAATACAGCTGTCTCATGTTGAAATAAAATAAGAAAATCCATCATACTTAGGCTTTCCAGTCAACTTTTAAATAGGCAAACAGTTAAAATGGTAACTCATTTCCCTTTCCTGGTGTGTGTTTGCAGTTTGATGTTCTGCTTTAGCTGGTACAATTGCAGGCTGCCAGTGCAAAAAAACAGTCGTGCTCTGCCTCTTCCTACCTCTTCTGTCAGACCCAGCAGGTGCTTTTGTGGCATCAAAGCCAGAGATTGAGCGATCACAGGCAAGCAAGGTGATCAGACAAAAAAAACCACCCTAGCATGCCCTCACAAAAAAAAAAAAGGAATTTTTTTTATTGCATCAGATCACTGAACCACTCACTGAACCCGTGTCTAGATAATCCATGAGCATGATGGAAGGCAGGAGCAGAAGGAGGGGAACTGCAGCATCTCTTTCACTGCAGTAACAGCAGTGGACTTAACTGTCCTGCATAATAGAACTAATTAATTAATGATCTAACCCAATTCTTCCAGTCTTCTGGCAGTTTTTCTTATTCTGAGATGCAAGTCAGCAGTTTGCTGAAATCACTTATTTGCACAAGGTTCTGCCTATTCCAGGCAAAAAGATCATCCATCCACTGCACCCTTGAGGTGAGGTTTATGTCCCAACTCTTGACAGGCCCTCTGCTGTCTGTTGCAAAACCATCTGAGTTTCATGCTGTGGAGTTCTAGTGCTGCCTCAATCATGGTCGTGCAAAGTATGGTCGTAGGACACACATTCTCTGTGCATGCACCTGTGTGACCTGGGGAGCCTGAGTCACCCCGAAGGCTGTCACTGGTGCTTGCTCTGTCTGGCTGAGCACCTGTAGAAGTTGGTGACAGGGATATGTTCAGTGCAGCAAGGTCTGTGGAGCATGTGTACTTGGCAGGTAACAGGGTGTTTCCAGTGCACCACAGGCTGTTACTGCCCAGTAGGAGCTGGGGAACAGAAGACAATCATAAGTCATTCCTGTGCTTTATCACCTGCTAAAGTGAGAAAAACAAAGTAAGTTCCCTCTCAAAAACTAGCTATTTTCTGTTTATTGATATGTATTGTTGCCTGTAGGCCATGAGAAACTTAGCAGGGCTGGATCAGGTATGCTTCTCTTTGAGGAAGGGTGAAAAAACAAAGGATGTTTGCAATCAGAAAGGCTTAGCAGCCATCCTTTCTATTATTGCTATCTATAACTCAGCTGAAGTCCTGCCTAGTTTTGAAATAGCTCAGCAGGGGGTGAATACACATGTGCAACTGCCTGGTGTGACTTTGTGGTGTGACTTCAAACTTAAATGCCAGTTAAACTCTGTGTGTACCAAAGAACCCTGTGCATATGACAAGTATTCAGTATTGCTTTTCCACCCTGAGTTTTGAAAACAAATGCTGGATGCTTTTTTTTTTTCTTTTATTTGTTCTCTTGTTACTCCAAGATGCCTGAGGATTATACAACCGATGCATTTTAAAATGTGTAAGAGTTTGTCAGTTTGTAGCACTTTTTTCTGAAATGCTGACAACACAAAACCTTCCAATTTTAGATCAGACCTGAAGTGTGGCAGGAAAGAAAATGTAATGTCTTCTCCCAGAAAACTTTCTGTCGTTGCCTTCCTGCTTATCACTAACTTAATTTTCTAATTGTTTTTTACTCCTTAGATACCAGGCCACAAAAAAACCGGAGTCTGTCTTGGACTCTTTCTCTTTCACCATGTTTTACATATGAAATTAAAAAGCTTTTTATCTGAGACTGTTCCTTAGCTCTTTTGAGACACAGATGCAATCAGACTTCAATCCAAATTGCACGTTTTGCAAGTGCACTTTGCCTGTCTCCATTTACAGGGGATAAAGGAGTCTTTTATCATGCTTGCATCTAGGCAATTACGAAATGCAGGACACACCACTGCTGGCTGTTACTGCTCTGGAGGAGGTGACACCAGAGACAAGGGCATATGTAACCTGAAGCCAAATGACTGCAGGCAGAGCAGCAGGTGGGCACATACTGGCCAGGTCAAAATTCAGTTTGGAAATCAGAAGGCAGTTTCTAACCTGGAAGCTGTTGGGTTATCCTAAAGAAGGGGGGAAAACTTGGAGTACCCTGTTTTAGGAGGATTACAGGGAGCTGTAGCCCAGTCTGAGCTCAGTGACCCAGAGGCACGTATCCAGGCTTTCAATTCTGCAAGTGTATAAAACATATGAAGAGCAAGTAGCCTAATTTAGACTCCTGTTTTGAGTTACCTCTTTCTTTTTGTTCCCACTGTTTCCCAAACTTGAATCTAAAGAATCACACTAACTTATGCCACTGGGTTTAAAATTGCCTATTTTCTGAATCCTGATTAAGAAAACCCTAAAAAGTAAGAGTAGGCTGCTCATTTCTGTTATTCAGTAGCTAATTTTTTTTCTTTAAAGCCATCAAATTTTCTCTTCAGGGAAAATCTTAACTGAGTAGGTGTTGGTTTTAATAGAATAAATTGAGTGTCAGAAGCTGCTGCTTCTGTTTTTAATCTGTAAAGCCACTCAGTTAGTTGTCTTGAGTCTATCTCATCTTTAAACATGAGACTTTTAGCTTCAGATACATTTGAGAAACTTGCAGGAAGCCATTCAGTGAATATTCATTCATTTTTCTTACAAAAAAAGGAAATAGTCCCGTAATTTCTTAATGTATTTTCTATAATATCAACAAAAATGTTATGTCCAAGATGGCTAAAAGGAATTTCCACCTATTTTGATATGCCTTAATGCCAATGCTCTGACTTTGTGCCACAGAAGTCTTTGGAACATCAGCACACACAAGATTTTTGACAATCACAATACGCACAGTTTCGGACAATATCCGTATGAATAGGGGTGCTTTAGCTTCTATAAATGCAAAATTACAGGAATGAGTTGATTTGTAATGCTCTGAATTAGCATACCTGTGTTGTATGCCTTGAGGTAACAGGAGTCAAAGGTGATTTGCTCTGAAGTCGTCATAAACACAAAAAACAGCACACAAGCACAAAAAGTCTGTCTGTTAAAATCAAAAGGGTTGATTAATCAGGGCAGGAGGAGGCAGAGATAGGGCAGAGGAGGCTCCAGGTCTCCAAATTTGAGCCTGTTTTCCAACTTGTGTCAGGTGCAAGCCAGTTCAGGAGGTGGAAGTGGTACCATGTCAAAAGCGGGGGAAGTGCTGCGAGCCCTCAGTTATCTGTAGTGCATCAGAGATGTGTTAATCACCACAAGCAGATATACCAGCCCCACTGAGATAGACCTCTGCCTTTTTTCATTCACCCTTTTAGAAACAAATGCAAAAATTACGGATTTTACGTATAATTTTTTGCCAGCATTTGGCCTTATATGTCACAGCATAATTTTCGGCCTTTAAAATTACAAAACTACCATCTCTATTTCTTTTCGCTGTTCAGCCTTGTGTATTCTGTTTTCTTTTTTTTTGTTGGTTGGTTGGTTTGGTTTGTGGATTTTTTTCCATCTTGCTGTTCTAGTTTTCCACTTCTCATTTCTGCTTTGATTCTCCCTGTATTGTTCCCTCTTGCAAGCAATTTTTGCTTTATTGAAAGTAATACCAGACCTATTACAGAGCTGCAGGGCTTGCATTAACTTTAGGATTGCTTCACACCACTTTGGGTAAGAAGCTGAGGGATAGTTTCCCACTATGTCTTTCTTTGTACTCCCCATCTATTATCTCTAGTTATTGTCTTTGTCAGGAAAATCCACAAATGCCAGAGGTTTAGGTCCAAAGAGGAGACAAAGGAGTCCTGCAACTTTATTTGAATAAAGGAGGGAGTCGACTGGGGCACACGCCCGCAGGGTTTTCTCTCTCAAGGTTTTGGAGGGCGCAGCCTCCTTTTATCGCAACTCCTGGCCTCATGTCCTGGCCTCTTCCTTTCCCCACTGGCTGAGGTACTAGGAAGGTACAGCCTTCCCGAACTGCCTACCCCATATTCCCCCGTTGAACCTACTGTTTTACCCCAAAGTTCAGAAGCCCAGGCTTGTGCAGGCCCTTGTCTGTTTCAGGAGCCAAGCTGAGTGGGCTCTGCAACAAACCGGCTGCCCAAAGTTAGTAGAGACATTAAGACCCATTTCAAAGATGTTACCCATACCTTCACCCATCAAATTGTTTGTAAAGACATGAGCTTTCCTCTCATCTTGTCTATCACATGACTAATCACAGGGCTACAGAGCACAAAGGTTGAGAGTTGTCACTTTATTTTGGTTTTGTACAGGACCTCCCCCAATTGAGTCCAACAACTCCTAGGTACTGTTGCACTATAAACAATGCATTATTTAATGCATTTTTTAAATTGGATAACATGTGAATTTGGAAATTACAAAATAGGAAAAGGAGGTTTCTGTAAGAGTGAAAAATCCATAGTTTTTCTAGCTGTTAGCCCTGCAGACCTGATTGTTTTCATAGTGATAATGTTCTTGTGTTGGTCCACATTCAGTAGAGATACCTTCACAAGTCATCCCATACTGGAAACCCCCAGTGGCCTCTGGAGACATGTGCAGTGATGGTCTTGTAGAGATTTACATTTATTTACACTTGCCCTATTTTCTGAAACAGCAGTGTTGAGATGGGAGAAGAGGAATGGGGCCTGAATTATTGAGCCACCCCCTGGTACATTTTCTTTACATCTGACTTCCATTTTACATGAGTATAAAGATATTCATGAAGCTGCAATCTGGAGCAGAATTTTGCCCATCTGTTTAAGAGACAGTATAAATCCAACTTTTCACTCTGCCTCACAGTACATGAACACTTGCGTGAGAAGTTAAAAATGCAGAATACATTAACACAATCCTGAAATACTTCCCATTACAGAAAGCTCTGAAAGGCACTGGCAGGGACATCTTTCAGGCTTGCATCAAATATCACTTGATTCATAGTTACCCCAAATGATGATGATTTCAGTATGATGATTCCAAGGCCAGGACTGATTTTAGTACACATGAGTATGGTGGTCCCTTTCTGAACACTGACACTGTTTAACAAAGCATAGGGATTTTTGTTCTGGTGAAACCAAGTCTTGCTTAAATGATGCAGACTTCATTTCTGGTTTTACAATGTGTGCATTAAAGTGCCACTCTGATTTCCTGGTCACCAAAGCAGTAAGGAGTCAGACATTCTCTCCAGGTAGTCCACAACTTTGCTGAAAAACTCTGCTCACAGAACATGAAAACAACTTTCTTTTGTGTGCTGAATGCCTCTTGAAAGGGCACTTTCAGATTTTAATGTTATTTGGAATAATTTGGAATTAGTATAACACTCCTCAGTTCAAGAGAGAAAACCTCTTGTCTCCTCAGATCTCACAGTAGTCTTTAGCACCTGCACAAGGTAGTATCAACATCTCTTCGAGGAGGTACCAATAAAGTAGTGCTTCACAAAATAGCACCAATACTCATTGCACCAGAGCTCTGGGACTTGCAGCCTGAAGCATCACCATCTCAAACTCCTGCTCAACAGCAGCCACAAGTCAGCACATGGGACACGCACAGGGGACACAGGGGCTGGCTCAGGGACAGGGCTTGCAGTCACCCTGATCAGCTCTGCAGTAGCTGAAGGATGCCCTTTTGCCTCTGCTCCCGTGATCTTACTGCAGTTACCTAATCTTGCCTTTAAACCAGGTGTCTGCCATTTATCAGCACAGAACAAATACAGCAATGGGCCAATCTTTTCTAGACAGGATAGAAAAGCTGAATGTCCTCAGAAGATGGACAGGCTACCTGATGGTCCTGTTCAAGGCAATGGCTAGTTCACATCTCAACAGTGTAACTTCTCATTTAAATTAATGTAATGCCTGAAAGGGTGTATTTCAGAAATGGCTATTTGCAGTTTTATTTGGATTTTCCTCACTGGGTTTTGCACTGCTTTGATGCTACAGTTTTTGGATAAGATAATTTTAAAGAACAGTCAAGCTCTGCTCAGGAATTATGTGCATACAAGGAAGCACTCGCTTGCTAAACATATTTATGTTCACCACCTCAGAGCAATACTTGCATTCTAATTTGCATAAGGATGCATCTGTGCCTCTTGTGATTGTGGCCCGAAGTCCTTGCTATGTGTGGGAGCAGTGAGTTTCTACAGCAAGGAAGCAAGGAGAGAGGTTGTGTTGTCTCCTGCTAACTACTGCTGAAGTCATTGGTTCTGAGGGCTGTGACCACTTGGACTAAGTTGGCTTGTCTGTTCTCTCTTCCTTCCCAAACATATCAGACAAAATAAATCTTAGCAGAGATTTCTCTGCTTTCTGCTTCAACACTATGGTCTCCTCAACATTCTTCAGGTAGAGATGAAAATCTGACAATAGGTTTCTGCAGGAACAGGAGACCATGTCCATGCACAGGGAAGCTTGTCTTTCTGAGCCACAGCATGGCACAGGAAGATTGCAGGCTTTCATGAACAGCACTCGGGGACTTATCTTCCATTCCCTTGGAAAAGAATATGTCCAAAACGTGTAGGATCATGGGGTGATTCAAGGTGGGAAAGGCTTTGGGCATCTCTGCTCTCAACAACCAGGCCAAAGCAAGATCATCCCTGAATGAGGTCAGGTTGCTCTGGGCTTTATGTAGTTAGGTCTTGAAAACCTGCAAGGACAGGGTGTACAGAAACTCTAGGACCACGTCCCAGTGCCTGACTGTCCTTGTGGTGAAAACACTGTTCCTAATATCCAGTCTGAACATCTGTTGTTTGTCATTCTCCCACCATGCACCCCTATGGAGACCTTAGCTCTCTTTTTATGAGGACATCACAGGAAAAGCCTTGCCCATCGTCTTTCTGCAGTGCTGTAAGAGGCAATGAAGCCATTCTACTTAGCCCCCAGCAAAGGCATGGGGCATATGATTCCTGCCTGATTTAGAATTGCAGTGATCTCTTTACTCCTATCCATGGTACAGGGACAGATTGAATGCAGAAAGAGACTGTAAGAGGGCTTGTGAGTTTTAAGCAGTCCTGAAATGGCCTTAGGATATGGAAAAGCAATCAGGCCTCTTTCACTGTTGTCATCCTGTGGACAGGAGAGTGCTTTCTCCAGTGCTGGGAATGGAAACAGCAGACATCTGAACTTCCTGCACTGCTCTCAAGCCCTCTTCCAGCAAGGTGTCCAGCTGGCTCCTGAAGCACAGCTCTCTGGAGGTTTTCTGGTGTGTCCTGTCAGCCTAGTGGGATTACCCTGTGTGTGATGCCTTGCTTTTTGGTTGGTCTGAGGCCTTGGGATGGAGGTGACATTGTAAGTTCTGGACTGCAATGATCTTTCCCTGTGACAGTGAGTGCAGCTTTGTGCAGATAGGAACGGAAGAGTTAAACCTCCATGTAATACAGCTGTAAAGCAAAGAAAGAAACCCCAGATGGGAGGTTTGTACTGAGATTAGCAGTGTTGATGCAGCAGTTTTGCAAACCCTCAGCTTGGGCGATACTTCTGCTATGAGGTTGTCCTCCCCCATTCACAGGAGAGACAAAGTGCAGTCCCAGCTTTGGGATCTCCAAAGGCTCTTTTATAGCAGAAGGCAGTGAATCTGGCTGTGTACTTCATTTTTACAGAAATAAATGACACTTCTGTCTGATGAAATGCCACATTAAGTGATCTTATTGCTTCTTTGCTTTACTAAGGCAAAAGGAATTAGCCTTCTCTTTCAGTGTGAAGTTCATTGCTCTTCGTGCTCATTCTTGCTTTGCTACTTGTATCTCTACCTCCGGAGTTTCTCTACCTCCCTCACTTAGATCCTCTTCTCTTCCAGGCAATCGCCTTCTTGCCCATGGAAGAGCTGCTCAACACAGACTGCAAAGAGCCTTCATTGCTGAATGTGTAATGAGAACAAGTCCTACTGCAAACTGGAGGTTAGCATAGGTACCCAAAATATGGTTTGTGCGTGTATGTGGTGTATTAGAGTATTTAAGCAGTCAGGATTACTTTTACAATGCTATGATTGCGCCTTACCTAGTTGGAAGTGTTGTTAATCATTGGCATTAAAAGCAAAATCTGTGAAACTCAGCACGTGCCTTCATTTTTGAAAGATCATAAGGAAATTTTTTAGCCAGTTGGACACATACTTATTGAGCAAGATCTTGTCTAGAAAAACATGCATATTGCAAACTAAGGGCTTTCTCATGACTAATTTTGCAATATATTTATTTTTGTTCTCCAGGATGACATTCACTTCAGTGTTTCCACTACACTTATTTTGCAGTTGCTGGCTTTGTCTGAGTCTTGTTTTAAAGGAAGATTGAAAAAAACAAAATCAGAAGACATGTACATGTGTTATCAACACCAGATCAACTTCTTTATCAGTCATCTATAATTTTGCTGGCTATTAGCTTACAGTTGAGGTTTTGGGTGGTCATAGGGTTGCATCTTCTGCCTAAGCTGCCCATGCAGAGAGCTCACTACATCTGTCCAGGATAGAGTCACCAGAGTCAAGGTCTGACTGGTTGCATGATGCACAAAATTAAGAAAACCAGGAAATTCCATAAGGGCAGAACAAGAAAGACCAGTATTTTGTTTTTAGACATAGCCCTCAAAGGAGTTTGAAGATTGATTATTAGTATCTTGTCAGAATCTGGATGCTGCAGGCAAACTGATATATCCAGGTATCTCATTACCTAAAGAGACATTTGGGACAAATAACAGGTGGGAGAAGAAAGGAAACAGGTATAACTTAGGGCTCTGACAAATGTCACTGTGGTACTGTTGCTGTCTCAGCTGAGCTGGCAGGACAGACATGTATGATATGTGTCCAACACACAGAGCACAGGCTTGGCATATGAGCTCAGGCTGAGGCTGGAGGGGCAGGGGTGGGTTACCCAGGGTAGAAGGTTTGCCACAAGCATCAAGGAACATGTCTGTAGTGCTCCAACTGCATATTAAAACTTGCAACTCATCAGCCTTCGGGAATAGCTTAAAGCTTTCAGATAAATGTGAACCCAAGCATGTTTCGATGGATTTAATGTTCAGTATAATGGTCCTGCTCAAGAAGGGAGTGCATATGAGAGATTTGCTTTCCTAAAGCAGTCACTAAAAATGCTATGCATTTTTTTCTCCCTAAAATATTGCATAGCACTAAAATGCTGAAGTGGTACTGAATGGTACTTGATATCTGAATTCCTGAGTTTTCCAGGCACAATGCTGAGCAGCCCTTGAGAAGTACACTGATATTTCTGTGAGCAGAAAATTCCCCATGCTGAAGAGATACTCTCCCTACCTGAGCTGGGCTGAACTCTCCTGTTGCTCCCTTCTTTGCAAGGAAAACCTGGCACAAGTAACACAAAAACAGAGAACAGTGCCAAGCTCTGCTCCAAAGTCTTGGGCAAAGCAGAGTGCATGGGGTTTAAAATATCATCCCCTGGTCACAGAGGGAGCTGCTGCTGAAAGGACAACAGTTCACGCAGTGGCACCCACTTTTGTGTTCTTGTCTTGCAAAAAGCAGCTGTAGTTACCCAGCAGCTAGACTGGACAAAGTCTATTAGCTTAATGTGAAATTAACATTTCCAGTGTGTGTGGGTGGAAGCACAGAGGCTTGAAGTCACTCAGAGTACAAAAATCTCACTATAAGGAATAAGGCTGAAGCTTTTTCTTTTCTCTTTTTGCATGCAGAAAAAAAATTAATTCTGAAACAATCTTAAAAACTCCTGAACTGATTCATACAATCTTGCCAAAAGGCTTTCAGACTGAATTTTGGCAGGGTGTTTGAGGGAATATGAACTTAGAAATTAAACACACAAAGAAGAATTTGGGCTATTTACATTAGAAAAGCTGAACTCTTTTTGGTAGTACATGAAACAACATAATTAACCTCTTCCCTAAATTGTTATTTTTCTTTCTAGTGATTTATCTTTTTCTGGTATGAAGGTTAACAGTGGATGATTCTTTTGGTAGTGTGTTTTTAAATTTATTTTATAGTTAAAAATAGTGCTTGTAAAGTAAAACTGGTCTGGATGTTCCCATGCTTTTTACTTTCACCAGTACACAAAGAATATGAAACGTCAATCCAGTGAGATTTTAAATTCCTGTTTCTCAATAGCAGAAGCAAAAGACAACATGGGTATTGGTGAAAACAAGTGTGAAGTTTCTTGTTGCTGCCCTGCTAATAAACTGCCATCTCAGAGGGTTGCGTGGTTTTCTGGTTCATGTGCCTTGCTGAGAAGGTCTCAGTGCCCAGTTTGCTACTGGATCTTTTCCTCTTGGAGCTGGAACCAGATCACAGTTATGGGCCGTACTGATTTCTAACATGATCCCAGGGTATACCTGTGAAAGGTTGTTTTTAGTTAAAATATATTTTGTAGCGTCACAAAATGGCTTGGATTGGAAGGGACCTACAAGATCACCTAGTTCCAACCTCCCTGCCATGGACAGGGACATGTTTCACTGAACCAGGTTTCTCAGAATACTATGCAATCTAGCCTTGAACACTTCCAGGTATGGAGTATCCACAAATTCTTTGGGCGACTTGTGCCAGTTCCTCTCCACCCTCACAGTAAAGAATTTTTTCCTAATATGTGATCTAAACCTACTCTCTTTCAGTTTGAACCATTCTCCCTTGTCCTGTCACTACAGGCTCTTTTAAAAAGTTCTTCTCCATCTTTTCTGTGGGATGCCTTCAGGTACTGGAAGGCTGCAATTCGGTCACCCCTAAACCTTCTCTTTCCCAGGCTGAACAGCCCCAATTCTATCAGCTTTTCCTTGTGGGAAAGGTTCTCTCTCCCTCTGATCATCTTGGTGGCTCTCCTCTGCACTTGCTCCAACAGGTTGATGTCCTTCCTGTGATGAGGACATCACTGGTTTTATTTCAAAAAATCAAAATGAACATAGGTTTTCCCAAAGAATGAGCTGCCAGCCAAGACTTTAATGACAGAATGATTTAGTTTTAAGATAAAATGTGCAGCGATGTAGCACAGAGAATAATTTTTGAAAAACAATTTGGAGTAACACCTCAGGGGATTTCATCCTCCTTCGGAGTGCTCAGGCAATTCACATTCACAATAATGAGAGCTACACACACACTTGCCGTGTGTTTAGCAGAGCACAGCTTCCATGGAAATTTCATGTATAGTGAAGTCATCCTAATTTGGATGGGTGGAGGGAGTGGGTAGTGGGAGAGGAATGTCTGTCTGAGCCACAAACTCCTCCTGTGACCCTGTACAACTCATATATAACCATGCAAGTTCAACATCAGTGGAGCTGGACACTACTTTAACATTTTGACTCATCAAGGAAGAAACTAGAGATATTCTTATAGGTAGTCCCAAACAGGGAAAAATGATAGGAGAATGTGATCTCTGCCTGTTACTAGAGAGCCAAATCTTCCACAAGGACTTATATTTATCAAAAGCATAGTGATCCGGCTGGAGCCCAAGCCATTACCTCTGCCTCAAAGAGACAATACCAAGCATTTAATGTGAGAGCTGAATGGCCAAGCTGCAGGCATTCGTAGCATCTCCATTAGCCTGCTCTGCTCAATACTGTTCCTGGATTTTCCTGACCTGTTGCCTGTTTGTTTTTCAAGCATTCATCTGTCTTCTGACTGTAACAGCATAAAAGATAATGAAATTTATTCATTCACCAGTGCTTCATGCATATACACAAGCCTAGCTGCAAATAAAGTGTTTCTTGGAACCTGACGACTGCCTTCATGCGCACTGGTGATTATTGCTGTATAATAATAGAAACCAGACAAAGGAACAAGGGGTACACTGAAAATAAAGGAAATAAAGAGCAAAAGTTTATTGAAGTAGCTTTGCAAAATGAGGGTTGTCATGGGTTAGTAAAGCATAGTCTCAGAAGTGATGTTCTCGCAAAGGGGTGCTTACAGCTTCCTCTGGGACCTAACAGAACCTGTCAGCTGGCCAGTTTGAATATGGACAAGTTTTATAGCCACTTAAATTCTGACCGCCTCTGTGATCCACACTTAAGAACAGACAAACCCCAGGCAGAGCTCTCTCGTTTCCGGCGCTGGCACAGGTGGCTGCGGGGCCCATGCAGGGACCAGTGGGCCCAGCCCGGCCCCTGCTCGGGCCAGGCCAGGCCGGGCCACGGCCATCCTGGAGCCATGGGCCTGTTCCACCCGCGGAACCCCCCACAGCAGGGA
>NW_008238359.1:6590031-6649495 GCF_000691975.1 Corvus brachyrhynchos
TTTTTTACGATGAGGAGAGGGAGAGAGAAAGGGGGGGGGGGGAGGAGAAGAGTTCTGAAGGTGTGGTATGATTTTTTTTTTTTCCTTATTTTAGGTCTATTAATAAACTTCTTTATATTATTTTAAGTTTGGTGCCTGCTTTGCTTTTCTCCTAATTCTTATCTCACAGAAGGTAAATAGTAATGAGTATTTTGGACCAAACCACTACACTAAATTGGTATTTTCGCCCAGTTACAAACCGAACCTGCTACAGGGTTTAGTAATGAACTGGGAAAAGAGGAAAGAAAATTGAAACCAGAGAGCAAATGTAATAAATATGATAGTATACCTTTTCCAGAGAGCTTTATATATTTTGTCCAAAAACCAAACAAAAAGATTCATGCATCCTACAAACCCTGCATTTACGATTAGTAGGTCTAATTACATGAAATATTGCTGCTCAATTTAAATGACTTCAAAATAGGCAAAGACAATAAGCTAACTAGCAGCCAGGTTTTAGAGAAGATCTCTGAGCTGAGGCTATCAAACCACAGCTTAATGCCTTGTGACTGACTTTTGGAGGATGATTAACTCTTGATTCATGGTTCTGGGGACAGCAGCCAGCAGCCACTTCCTCCGGAACAGTGCTGATGTGCAGTGCACTGCTTTGAGCAGAAAGTGCTTATTACATGCTTTCACAGAAATGTTGCAAGTGCTTTCTACTGCTCCTTGCGCTGGTTTTGCTCACACACTCAGATGGAACAGCTTCTTTCTTATGCTTATTACAAGACACAAAACTTGTGTAGCTGGCATGTGGTTGCTTACCTGCTCTGAGGAATTTGCTGCCTTTAATTTTGATGAACATCCATTTGCTAAAGGGAAGATGATATGTATACTTTACTTTTTTTTTTATTTTGTCAGTGCATTACTAACAACATGGTTGATGCCAGGTTGTAGGAAGCTATAAGTTTGTGTGGTTAAATACGGTATGTAGGTTTGTGAATAAAGCACCATGAGAAGGTTAAAAATTCACTGTAGTACAGGACAAATAAAAGAACTTATGAAAAATGAAGGAATAACCAACCTGCAGGAACCAAGAGCCATGATCCGAGAAGAAAGAACAGGAGAACACCAAATCAAACTACAAAATCAAAGAACAACTTTGCTTGAACTTTGTGTTCATTTGCTCAGTGAAGCACTCACTGATAGGCTGCCATTGCCCCTTAATTCCCATAAGCTCCTTCTTCTTAGAGCATGCACAGTAAAATCAGTGTCCACTGTATCTTTATATTTGAACTGAGACCAAAGAATGAAAAGCCAATGACTGTAGTTTTAAGTTGTTACATACACAGGAGATGGCTTTTTTTATTGTATAAAATATAGTGTATAAAAATGAGCACTTGGCATGCTGAAGGTGTGCAAACTTTGTTGTTTCATCACCTAGCACTCATCTCTGCACAGATATTAAAAGAGATAAAATATCTCAACTCTGTGTGTGGGATGGCTTCTTGCACAGTGGGAGAAAGAACCCATATTTGGGAATACAGGTTTGTAAAGAACATTCCTTTCCTTTGTCAGTGGAAAAGAAACCATCTGAGGGGAACTCAGATCCTAGAATTCAGAGATCTTTGTTGACTCTAGCCAACATGTGACCACCTTGAGTGCACAAATGAAACTAAATCATTCACCTGTTACTAACTCATCTTCACGCTGTTTGGATTTGGCTTTCTCTTGCAGATATTTCATGGGGACAGCTAGTTGGAATGGTCCAAAAGAAACCCAGGAGGACAGAGAGTTAACCAGCAGTGCATACCATATAGGTCCAGTGCTTCGCTTGCTTTTTCACACCCCTTGTTTAGCTTCACAGATCTACTCTTAGGAGTTTAAAGATGGGTGGGACGATGCAGGGTTCATCACCCTGTGGGGCTGTGTCTTTCTAGGGTGTTTTCAAATTGTTCCATCAAGGAGCTTTTTGCTTATCATTGAACTCCACAAATGGTCCTAATAAAGACAGGATGTTTTCCCCTCATCAGAGCTATTCCAAGGGCTATTCCAGGGGGGTCTCTAGGCCATGTCTTTCTAATGTCCTAAGTACAGTACTAGTTACTTAAGATAAGGAAGTAGGAGGCCAAAGGCTCTTTACCAGCCTGTGTGGCTGATGAAGAGGTGTTACAGCAATAGTGTTGCCAAACCATGAACAGCATAGGTCACCCCTGAAGATCTGATTTTCTTGGTTATTGAACCTACTACCACTGCATGAGGCAGCAAAGCATTTTACTTGATCACACTTCTGCTAAATCAACCTGAAAACTCATTTGGAGGATTTTACAATTTTTAAAAAATAATTTAGTCTGTGAAAGACATGCAGTTTATGATATTAGTGATGCAGTAAAAAGAAACCACTCAGAACATGCTAATACAAAATTTCTCTACCAATATGTTATGGCAAAATAAAGTTGATAGAGTTTCCTTACTTTGAAGCCTGGGGCTGTGCTGGTTATCTGATAATAGGAGTCTTAGAGCTGTCTTCACATGACCTGCAACCGCAATTCAGAGGGAGGAGGAACAGAGAAGTGACACACAGTGAAAGAGCAAGAGAAGTCCTAATCAGTAGTTTTAAGGTCAAATTTTAAGTGATCTTATTGTTCACATGTTTCTTTTTTTACCAGTTTCCGTCATGTGTTTTTGTCAGTTTTAAGTCTTGCTCCTAAAAAGGACAAAGTGCAGATAAAATCTAATCTGATGTCAGACAGCTTCATGACTTTGCATCAGACTCTGTCTCATTCCTAAAGATTAGTGCACCTTTGACTCTCCACAGAGGTCCCGTCAGCCCCCTACTTGTTGTTGGCTTTTAAAAATAGTTCTCCCCACTTACTTCATTTATCTTAAGTCTAGTGCCTAGAAGTTGACAGTATTAAATAGATGCTTTTCAAGCCTTGCACAATCAGAACTGAAAAAACCAAGCAATCCAAAATAAAGTCACCAAACATTAAAGCCCATCAATCTCAAGAAAGCACCAACAAAAAAATTATTTTTAATGCAAACATATTTGTTCTGTGTTAACAGTGTAAAATATCAATAAACAAGACTTGCAAAGTGTATTGAACTGTTTTACTCAACACTACAGGTACAGATGACTCAGAGTCCAATTTAGCATGAAAAGACTTTGCAGTTCTTGCTGGATTTCCAGCTCACTCAGACAGAATACTATCAATCCTATTGACGAGGTTGTCTCATGTATTTGTAGAAGAGGATACCAGATGAGAGATCTGCACAAACTGTGTCTTCCTGCTCATTTTAGGACTGTGAAATAGACAGATCAAGGAAACAACACAGTGGTTGTGATCCACAGGATCTTGTAGATCTATTCCTGTCTCGCCTCCAAATCTTGCCTGTCATTGCTTCAGGTTCCCAGTTGTGAGAGAAGGGAATAATCATTAATTTGATGCTCTGAAGCTGTGGCTCACAAATTATTTAATTTACAAGTAATATGCCTGGATCCAAAAAGTGTGAAATTTTTGTCTTTTCAAATAAAAACCTTTAAAATGAACTGGAAAGGGACCAGTATATGGGCACATACACCTATGGAAAATACTCATCCACAAATCCTGAGTAGGAATTTTTATGTCATGTTTTGCAAGGAGAAGTGCAGATTTACCTTCCAGCTCTGTATATTTTGTATTCATATGTTGTGGCCCAGAGATAAGTTTGTTCACATTTGCCTAGTTGTCCTAAATATAGATGTACAGACACTGCCATAAAGAAAACCCTTCCCCACAAAAGCCTTTGCACTTTTCTGTGCTGAAAGTCAGGGAAAACATGACAGTTCCTGTTGCAGGCTCTTTCTCAGACAGGTTTGAGCTGGAATTGTTTTGCTTTTACCCATACCTCTCACCCCTGGTTCTGTGCAGGTTGAATGTGTTGGTTCATTGTCTGAGAGATCTTGCAGCGCCAAAGAAAAGAGGCCCCTTTTCTAGAATGTGAAAACTGTATCATAATAATCTTTGGAAGATGAATTGTCTTTCAGCAGAGTTTGCAAATGCTTTACTGGTGAGACTGGCTGGTTTGGGATTTCATTTGGAAGCTTTTCCAAATTGCTGGACTGAAAAAGAGAGAAAATTCTGTGACTCTTGGTGCAAGAAATTTGATTGAATGCACTTTTAGGCTTTATATATTTTTTTTCCATCATCCGGCCCTTTATGAGTTTCTTTTATCACTCAAAATTACAGCTGGATAGAGTTTATCATAGCAATGGAAGAACAAACTCTGCATGAAGCATTTTGAAGCATTATGGTTACCATATTGTGATTGTAATGGATGGATTCATTTCAGTGGAGTAACTTTATTCTTGAAATGCAATTCCTCTCTCTAAATCAAGTATTTTGAGGGTTCCACTATGGAAGCAGTATGAGTGCTCAAGATTTATTCCTGCAAAGCATATAATTTGAGAAAGATTTTGGGGAGGATCTTTCAAACCTGAAACCGTAATCAAATTGAGATCATAGAATCATTTAACTTGAAAAACTGTTAAAAAGTGACTTCTATTTAATATTTGTAGTGATTAAGATGACTAATCAGTCCTGAATGCACTTAGGATTGAATTCATTGCACATGAGATCACCTATATAAAAGATATGTCAATGTAAGCTCCTTTCAGAGGACTAGTCAGTGTCTCTTGAGGCACTGGTGATAGGATGGGATCAAATGAGAGTTGTCCATTTGTCTTCAATACCTATGAAGGATTTACAATAGTCATCTGGATTTTGCACGCTTACATGACTTATTTATAAGTATTTAAATTTAAGTTAAATGAGTATTACCCGTACTCTAGTCATTTAACCTGGATGTGTCAAGGATATTCAGTAGTACAGTATGCAGAATATACTATTTGTCAAAAAAAAAACCAAAACCAAAACCAAAACCAACCAAAGAAAAAACCCTTGGGAAAATTAACCCTCAATGCAAACATTTTCTCAATAAAAATGTCCCTGGTAAGGTGGGCAGGCTAGGTCCCAGCCTGAGGCTTAGCTGAACAGACCATGGGAAACTGTGGCATGTGACAACTAGCAGTGAGAGGAGAGGAGATGGCAAAAGCCATGGGTAACACTATGAAGGATTTCAAAAAGTTTGATTAAAAATCAAATTTTACAGGTGTTTAAGGGGGAATTGTGTGAAAAGCAGCCAGACCCCACTGATATCTGCAGAGAGGCACTGGGGACCTCTGGGAACTGAGGTGGCAAGGTCTAGAAAACCCTTTCAAGCAGTGTCTCATATGGCTGAAATGATCAAGATAACAGCATCAGAGATACCAAGTTTGGGTGCAAAGGTAGCAAAAATGGGACTGAGAGAGAAAAGTAACATGCAGTGTTGTTTATTTGGGAGGAAAGGGAGCTAGAAAAAGGGAGATGAAGGTGGGCTGGAAAAGAGCAAGCTTGGGAAAATGGGGAGAAGAGAGAATAAAAGGAGTTTGTTATGTATAAGCAAGTGGCTGGTTAACAACTTGGGCCAAACCCCTTGCCCACATGAGCTCACTTTTAGTTCTCTATGTGAGATGTTGGAACTCACAAGAGGTCTTGTCCAATTCTAAAGGAAGTGAAGTTGTGAGCCTAAATAAAAGGAGGAGGTGAGACAGCTAAATTAAGGCTTATAAACAGCTGTCAGAAGGCAGTTTCTGGTGCATGTGGACTTTTTGTTGCAATGGGGCAGGGGGAGCCAGGGAGCATGGATCATTCACCTTGTTTTCTGGAACTGAGTAGGCACGGACTTCATTTTGAGTCCCTAAGAAATAGGGACTCTCAGTCTACTAAAGATCCAATTTTTAATTCTACCTCTTCTTCAAAGTCCAACCTCTTCTGAAAAGATCTGTTTTGTCAGGAAGGTCAGCATTCAATTCTGATCCAACAAATAACTTTTGTAAGTCACTGGTATCTAGGAAGTTGACTGTTCTACAAAGTAGATGAGCTTTCAGGGCAATAAGACAACCACTGGACACAGGACAAAGTATTTTAAAGAAGAAAGGATCTCAGTCTGAGATTAAATGTTTTTTTAGACAAGTTCAATAATCTATCTCATTACACAGTGTTCATTTAATTTATTTTCTTTTTCTTTTCTCTGGAATATTCAGTTTTAAGTCTGGCCTTGAGAGAGCTAAAGAAAAACACACAAGAAAACATGAAAGACCACAGATAAAGCCTATAAGGACACAGTGCTTCTATCCTAAGTCAGTTTTTTTCCAGGCCAGTATCTTACTCTTTCTTAAAGAAAAAAAAGCCTATTGCTAAAGCAAATGACATCAATAGGTTTACATATCAGCTATTTTTTTCTCCACAAGTTAATATCATCAAAGGTCTTAAATATGCCTGTTTCAAAAATGCAGAAACAAACTATCATAGTATTAGTTGAAGAGACTATTCTATACAGAAGTGCTTATTTATCACCACTGTTTCCTGAAAGGTGACACCTTCTGTTTTAGGACTTTTAGGGTTATTCCAGCCTCACCTTCATGGTGAGAGGTGGAATTGATTTTGCACTACACTCTGCATGCAGTGAGGCTTTTTCACAGGCTCCCTGCAGCCTTGGACTCTTTGGAGAAAGATCAGGACCTGTGCGTTGTTACTGGCCTGGGAAGTTTATTTCTCAGTCTTGAGGAGCTTAGTGAATTGCTATGAACTCTAAGCATCGACTCTAACTTATTATTGGGTCCAACTTTTGACATAAAATATGTTTCAGTTGCAGCATATTTTGTTACCAGCACACAGGCCAGATTTACTTCACTGTAAAATTGGTTTCAGAGATTCAACATAAAGCCTTGTAAGGATGCTCCTAATTCACATCAGTGATTACAGCACCAGTCTGGGACACAGGTGTTCAAAATGTTCCAACTGTCTTTGACAGATATTTTTGTGGAAGCTTACAGCTATTATGCCTTTGAGCAAAACAAACATCAACAACAATCACTTCCATTCAACAGAATTTATAAAAGAAAGGTAATCTCACGTGTCAAGTCCATGGACCATGTGGATGCTGACATGTTTCAGTGGGAGGAAGAAATACAAGGCAATTGCTTTCAGATGCTTCATGTTTCATCTGCAGTCAAATATTCTTAAATTTTCCATTCAGATCATGCTTTTATATACACTCAATTTAAAAGGAGAACACAGAATTAGAATGAAGTGAATCCAGGTAATCTTGAGGGGTAGGTATTTTGTCAAGAGATCAGGAAATGTGCATAAATATGAAAGCCAAAGATAATTTGTCACAATTTTACTGGGTCTATGACAGCTTAAGGAAATAAATCTCACTCTTTTGCATGTATTCTTAAATTTCTTGATGATCTATGCAGTTTTGAAAAGTCATGGCACACATCAAGAGGACATCAGAAGCTGTAAACCACAAAGCTGTATTTGATGAATGTGGGTGGGATTTTAGCTTTGGAGCAGGGTTTTCTAATCTGGATAGTTCAACTTAAGCTCATCTCTTTTACACACTGCATTATGGCAGACTTGATACTCAGTGTTTACCTAGAGTTCTCAGCAAGCTCAATGTGAGAACAAAAAGACCATCTGCATATTAGTGACAAGTTCATGCTCATTATGAGCTTTAATTTTAATGTATCTTGGTTAACAGTTGTCTGTTAGGACTAACCCAGTTCTGTTTAATGTGTTGGAGTGACTGTCCTATACCACAGATATCTAAAATTGGTGAATCTCATGTATGGTGTGTAGGGCTGCTGGAAACACAGCCACATCAATAACATCCTGAAAAATTTACAATATACTGTGAAAAACGTGTGGACATAACAGATGTGGAGAATGCAATGTGGCAGTGAGATCAATGTATTACCTGTATTTCATTTAACTCAGACAAAAAATGTTTCATATGTAGAAGTGACCTTTGGAAAAATGCTTGCCACACTTATGGTGATTTACAAAGAATTGATGACACTTCATTAGACTTCTAAGTTCATGGCAAAATATTGAGTGCTCTGCTGTATTTGTTAGCTTTAGTAACCAGACTTGCAATAAGCACTCAGCAAATGCATCTGCTCACCATCAACAGTTTTCTATCACATTCTGGTTTCCTAATTAGTGGATTCAAGTAGTAAAAGAGGCAATATGTTTATATTGTTTTCTCTGAGGGCTATTTTTAATCCCTTGATGGCCATGTCAAACTCCCATTGTTTTTGTGATAGCCATTTCCTATCCAAGGGTATAATTTAACTCAGGGAATTTATCAGCTACAAAATAGACATAAGCATCTCAGAAGAGGCATTAACACCAAATTTTAACTTATCCCATTGTCATTATGCTTGATGAGCTATTTCCAGGTCTGTCACTACAGGAAGTGTCATAAAAACAAAAGGCTCCAGATGTTTGGAGCTCCTCCATAAGATGGCTTCAAAGAACCAAAACAGTCTAGGCATTATGGGAAAAATTCTGTTCTACCTAATTCAACAAAATTATTAGCGAACCCAAAGACTTTTTCTGGTTTTTTTCCCCCCACATAATTTATCTGTGTAGAAAACTGACTGCTTCTTCCTTTTTCCAAGAACCACCTATAGCTCAGACCCTTGAGCAGGCAATGACAAAACACAGCTGTTCCCCTCCACTGCACCTGGCTGCAGTTGCTGCAAATCCTGAGAAAAGACAGCTGGAAAAGCTGAAGCCAAACTTCTGGTCTTGCAGGTAACAAAAAGAAGAGAGTGATTTGGATATACTGCTGAGATCTAGTAAACACAAAGAGAAATAGGCTTCTGGACAAGTATCAGCAAGCTGCTTAGACAGTAGAAATTTATGAAAAATAAAATGCTTTCTCTATCAAATCAAACTGAGAGTGAGGATAATTGGTGTTAAAATAATTGCTTTCTGTAAGACATCCAGTCCTGTTGGCTTCCTAGAGGCATGAGGTCCAAAGTGCAGCAGAGCCAGATCAGATCAAAACAGCTTATGTGGTTAAAGGACAGAGAAAAATTGTGTTAGCGCACCAGACATCTATGATAGACAGAGAACAAAGATACAGGTAGGAAAGTAGGCACAGTTCATAACCAAGGATCCTCAAAAAACTTTTTTTCGTCTCACTTCTTATGACCAAGAGCAAAATGACATGGAGAAGACTTTAAGAAAGCTTTTGAAGGAAAAAGGAAATCAAAACATGGGATAAATCGTTCAGTTTAAAGAACATTTTACTGTATCTAAGACTTTAGGGTAAACTAAGATAATAGAGTAGACAAATGATGCAGTCATTAGTGAATAGTTAAATAGTGTTGAAGAACCACACAAGCCAAATTATTCTCTCTTGGCTACTCAGTGTCTGGAACAGCATTTAGAAGT
The DNA here is from genome assembly GCF_000691975.1 of Corvus brachyrhynchos. Taxonomy (NCBI): domain Eukaryota; kingdom Metazoa; phylum Chordata; class Aves; order Passeriformes; family Corvidae; genus Corvus; species Corvus brachyrhynchos. Next base: position 6,599,340 of record NW_008238359.1, read on the forward strand.
GTGGTTAGAAACAGTCAAACTACTTCCTCTTAGAAATTCTGAGTTGTGTTTTTCAAGGTTTTTTTCCCTCAAAGCCTATGGTTTAAGTGATGAAAAAAGGGGTCTTTATGTTTTTCCTACTCTACAATCTTCAAATCCTAGAACAGTTGAGATGGAAAGGCATGTCTGGAGACTGCCTCGTCCAAACCCCTGCTCCGAGTAGGGTCCGCTAAAGCTGGTTTCCCACCATCTTGCCTAGATGGGTTTTGAGTATCTTCAAGAACGGACACTCTACAACATCTGCGTGAAACCTGTGCCAGTATTTGACACACTCACTGTGAAACAGTTTTGTCTTCCATTTGAGTGGTATTTCCTGTATTTCAGTTTGTGACCACTGCATCTTATCCCATCACTTGATGTTATTGGGAAGGGTTTGGCTCTTTCTTTTTCCTCCATCCCTGGTTCTTCTATACATTGTCAGGATTCCCCATGAGCTTTCTCTTTTTTGGGCTGATTAGTCACAGCTCTCAAAGCCTCTCCTCATATGTCAGATTTCCCAAGGCCTCAGACATCTTCATAGCTCTCTCTTGAACTCACTCCAGCTCATCCATATGTGTTGTACTGGGAAGCCCAGCAATGAACACAGAACTGCAGATATGTCTTACCAGTGCTGAGAAGAGGGCAGAGATCACCTCCCTCAACCTGCTGGCAACACTGTGTGTAATTCAGCCCAGGAGGATGTTGACCTCCTTTGCTGTGAAGGTTTGTTGCTGGCTTATATTCACCATAGTGTTCATGAGAGCTCTCTGGTCCTTCTCGGCACAGATGCTGTCCAGCTGTCAGCCACACCTTGCCCTGGTACTTGGGGTTATTTTTCACCAGGAGCAGGAGTTGACATTTCCCTTTCTTGGAATTCATGAGGTTCTTCTTGGCCCAATCCTCCAGCTTGTAAGGTCCCTCTGAATGTTAACACAATCCTCTGGTGCATCAAGCCCTATTCCCAGATTATATTGCCTGCAGACTTGCTGAGGGTGCATCCTGTCCCATCACCAAATCCTTAATAAAGATGTTGGGCAGTGCCGACCTGAGTGAGTACAGACTGCTGGGGTACACCACCTCTTCAGCTGGACTTTGTACTGCTGATCACAATCCTTTGAGTCCAGCATTCAGCCAGTTTCCATCCACCTCACTGTTTACTTATGCAGTCCTTACTTCATTGGTTTGTCTTTTTTGAAGATATAATGGAAGACAGGGTTGAAGCACTTGCTGAATTCAGGGTAAAAAACATTCACTGCTCTCTCCTTTGAAGAGTCCTCTTCACCATTAAAGCAGTCAATTCAGTCACCTGAGTTATTTCTTTTCCCTTTGCGAAATACTGAGTCTTTCTCATTGAAAATTAAATAGTTTGGGAATTGCAGTCAGATTTATGTTATCAGTTCCATTCTCATTGGTGCTACTGTCAGATTTTGAGAAAGGCTACATTTGTCTCCCAGTGAAAACTGACAGTAAAAGTCGTTCTCCTCACCTGATTTTAAATGTCTAAAGATGAGCCTTTACTCTGCTCTAGTCATATATTTTGCCTGCCATGAGGAAAAATGGAGCATATCTCTACATGACAACTTTTTCTGTCCTGATGTAAATTTCTAAGGAGAGAGGATGAATTTCCTCTTGGAAGTAGGTGTCTCTTTACGTTGCTGATCTATAGAGTCCAAATGAAATAACACTTATAGTTTTTATACGGATAAGTGAAATTATCCTCTCCCTTATATGAAAAATGCTTTAATCATGCCTATATCCTTAATGTTCTACTGATGTAGAACATCACCATGCTGTGCCCATAGCTGGAGCAAACAGGGAGAAAGGGAGAAAGTATCAGTCTTGGAGACTTGACCCTTCCCTTGGCATGGACTTCTGATTCTGTAGAGGAATGGTTTTCCTCTAGGACAGACAATATGGACAATAATCCCTCCACTTATGTTTGTCCAACCCTGTGCAGTGCATGGGAACAAAAGAACAGCAGCAAAATGTCTCCCTGCAGAGCTGACTAACAGCATCTGCAGCGGGGATGGTGCCAATGAAAGTGTAAGTGGCACCCTGGTGATGCTGCTTCGTTGACAGAGAGACATCAGAGTGCCTTCCCCAACAGAGATGCTCTCTATACTTTTGGATTCTTATCTGCTTATTTTACTGCTGTGCTGGAGTTAATTTTTTCCATAGTAGCTGGTATGGGGCTGTGTTTCGGATTTGTGCTGGAAACAGTGCTAATAATACAGGGGTGTTTTAATTACTGATGATCAGTGCTCAAAATCAAAGCCTTTTCTGCTCCTCACTCCACCCCACCAGTGAGGAGGCTGGGAGTGCACAAGGAGCTGGGAGGGGACACAGCCCAATCGACCCAAGGGATGTTCCATATCACATGGTGACAGGCTCAGCTGATAAGGCTTGGGGGAGAAGAAAAATGGAGAGGTTCAGGGTGATGGCATTTGTCTTCCCAAGTCACTGTTACACTTGATGTGGCCCTGCTCTCCTGGAGATGGCTGAACACATGCCTGCCCATGGAAAGAGATGAATTACTTCCTTGTTTTGCCTAGCTTGCTTTCATGGCTTTTGCTTTCCCTATTAAACTGTCTTTATCTTAATCCACATGTTTTCTTACTTTTATTATTCCATCCTGATGTGGTAGAATAGTGAGCAAGAGGCCGTGTGGGGCTGAATGCCAGCTGGGATTAAACCATGACAATGGCTTATTGCTGCTTCATTTCTCTTCTGTTTACAGTGGCCTCACTAAATTCAGGGCCACCTCATCATAAACATGATTTCTCCTCTGCTATTCATAGTGATGCACAATTGCACCAATTGCATCATGATTAGCAGCAATATTCATCTCTGGCAGAGGAATGATAAGAGCCCTTGTTGTAGTTAGATCAATTAATCTGCAGAGAAATGCTATGAAAATGTTCTTAGTCTGCAGACTGAGAATGGAATATATTATCACAGAACAGTCTGTAAATTTTTGTCAATACACCAGTTAATGGTTCTTTATCTGGAGGAACTAAAGAAAGATTTTCACCAGTTTTAATAAATCCATTTAAATGTTACATAAATGCATGAGATTGCATCTAGTGTCTTTTATAATAGGTCAGCATTGTAGATAATTTTTCCATTGCAATAAGGCTATGCCAGATCTGGAATATATTATTCTGGAATAGCCAAGACTAGAACACAGTAATACATAAAGATGAAAGAAGCTATAATACCTAATGTATTTCTATATGCTGCAGAAATCTGTCTTTCATCTTCCATGTAAAAATTAATGAAACCTCTTTTCTGAATATTGGGCTTTACTGTCCCACAGTAGATACTTTTCATAAGTGTGTGGTTTGAATGGTAGAACACACAGCCCACCCCCCCACCCCATAGGAGAAGTGATTTCTAATTCTGATATTGCAATTACTAGCCATATTGTCTTAATTTTATGTAATTGTAGGATTTTTTATTTCATAACTATTCCAAAGTATTTTTTTGCAGTGTGATTGCCCAAGGAGGAGACTTGGCTCATACTTATTTTTGAGAGCATACTCACTATGTTCCTCTTTACCATGGGCCAAACATCACATTGGCATTTTTTATATTTATCCTGAGGCATTTCATACACATTCAGTTCTGTTTTTCTGTGGATTCTTGTAAATAATTGTGGCCATCTCCCAGGTTCTGACTGTCCCTTTTTGATATCAATCTCAGGACTCTGTTGGCACCACAGTACTTTTTGTATGTCTTGATACTGGTAAATATTGAATGCCTGATGATCTGAGTGTATGATACACTCTCTCAGGTACTGGTAGCTATAATAGGTTTAAATGGTCCAAAACAGTGAAGCAGTCACCCCTGAGGGATGAGAATGCCTTGCTGTTATCTGGACTACAAGTTCCATATAAACTTAACTTTTTTTACATGGTTGTTAGCCTTGGAAAAAGTTGCTACAAAATCATTGCCATCCGTATTGACCATTACAGTAACTTACATTCTTAATTAAAGCCAAGAAATACAGTATAATTGTATTTATTAGCCAGACATTTAAAAACATCTTTTTCTTTACTTGACTTTACTAAGCTTTTAGCTGTCTTGTCCTTCATCTGGCCCTTAGGAAGGAGAGCACCAGATAGAAAATAAATTAAAGAAATGTTAGGTTTTTTGTTTTAATGGAGAAGAAGAGTGAGGTGTGAATGAGACCCTTCTGTCAATACTAATGCATAACATGCTGAAAGAACCAAAAATAGGACTGATGAGTGTTGCAATCCCTCATACAATGAGTCTTCAGAAATAAATTGTTTTTAAAGCCAAAACCAAGCAGGAGATGAGAGAATATATACTGAAGTGAAGAACTTTGGCATCCACATGGACCTTTGGAAGCACTGCATGTTATGTTAATATGCCATTGTACAACCTTATTGAAGGCAGCATCTTATGCAGTGCAGCTGGTTCCAGGTGTTGGGGCACACCCTTGAGAGAAACTAATACAGCTTCAGAGAGACTGCATCTTCTGTCAAGGACAGAAGAATTTGTATACTGAAAGTGTGAAGGCACTAAGCATCACTAACTCAGAACAACTTCATGAGACTAAGAAAAAAAACTTTTTTTGGACCAGGACAGGAGGACCAAGAAGAGAAGCAGCACAATTCAGTTTATACAGCATAGTCAGAAGGAAAGCACAAATATGCATAAAAATGCCTGAATTATGGAAAGCGACGTAGGGTTTGAATAGGGTTTGAAAATAATAAATTAATTCTAAAAATTGAAATGGAAAGGAAGGAAGGAAGGAAGGAAGGAAGGAAGGAAGGAAGGAAGGAAGGAACTCAAGAACAATTCCTTCATGTTGGAGGGAAGCGTTAAGGTTTGAACAGAGGTCACAATGCACCTGTAGAGTTTAACACTGAGCATGATAGCAGTGTAACATTGGAGAGGTGTGTCACACTGGTTGGAAGACAGTTAACATACAGTATGAAAGAAAGCAGGGCTTATCATTAGTGACTAAAGAAGTTCCCCTAAATTTACCCAGGATAAAACTCACACAGTATATTGAATGACAAAGCTTCCTACTCCTCTGGAAATCTTTGAACAAGAACCTCTGGGTGAAAAGTCTGTGGATCTCATCTTAATTGCAGAGGTGGTCAGTGTAAATGGAGAAACACCCTCACCTAGAGAAAATTCGGAGTTCTGGGATTTTTACTGGTAACATTTTTACCATGAGAAAAGAAATATCATGCTGCTGTGGGTTGTAGCTGGCATCAGGAACCTGAAGGCATGCACAACAAGGAAAACATATCCCATCCATCCTAATGAAGCACTGAGTCATAGAACCTGCCACGGTTACAGTGCAGATATTGCAACACGTGTATCAGACAACGAGGCCTGTGGAAAGAAATATATATGAACTGATTCTTGATAGAGGTTTCAGAGAGATGTTTATTTCTCCAGCCCCATGGCCAGGATCTGCCAAGGAACTGCTGCAATCATGGGACCCGAGGGTCCTTGCCCGTACAGGGGAACACAAAACAACCAATGGGGAACGAGGCTGACCAGGGGCTAGGGAAACTCCGTGCCTCTCCCCCAGGGCCCCTCTCCCAGGGCTACATGGCAGGGGGGAAGGGACCCCAACATGCCACTAAATTTAAACAGCTCAACATCACATGGGAACATGAGCACAAATTGTCCTGTTTTGTGTACTCACAAAACAGCATGAAAATGGCATAAGTAGTAAAGTGACTGATGGACTGGCAACACAGATAGGAGTGAAGAGGCAGTGTTGACTCATTTGTTGGATCAGAAAACACAGACAAGTTCTGTGGTTGTCTGTTTCACATGATGGACAGTCTATTGCTGCCAAGGAGAGTTGTGCACTAGGAATTACATCAAATAAAAACACAAAGCAAAAACAGCCATCCAAATACTGTGCAATGCACAGCAGATGAAGTAGAAACAAATTAGGCAGCAGTGGACACTCCGATTTCTATCTGAAGATAGATTTTCAATTTTCTCAGACACAAGAGGTAGAAGAAGACTAGGATTTCAGTAAGACTAAAACAGATGTTTTGGAAACAAAGAGGCAAATAAGCAAGCTTAACAGCGTAATTGAAGTACTCATAGTCTTCACAAAGATTAGTAATCAAAGGTAAGGCACATCTCTTTGATGGGATATATCTTAGTGATCCCTGGCCTTAACAAGTGTTTGTGCTGTTAACAAATTACAACTGTTAGAAGAGAAAAGGCAGTGATCTCTATGAAATGTGGGAAGAAAAGAAGGGACTATAACAGGGAATAATCTGGAAGAAACACTAGAAAGTTTATACATGACTTGGAAGTAATCCTCAGTTGCAACACCTCTGTAAACCGTTCTCTTTACAAACATGATGTTTTATAAACATGGTATTATCCAGCATATAATATATTTTATAGAGTATATCATATATGCAGTGTTGCACATAATGCTTATGAGAAATTTTGACTCATCAGCTATGTCCATTGTAGTTTTTCTGTGTTATCCATTTTTGAAATGGTCATTCCTACAAATCATTTGTAGCTTAAAATAATAAACAACTAATTCAGAAGAGCTCATCAGCTTGGTAATATCCTTCAGAACTGACACTTGGCAGGTTTCTGTAATGAAGATGTACTGCATTCATCTAATACATGTTCAGTGTACATCCTTCTTGCTTTCATTACTCTGACAATGAAAACATTTGTTGGCAGAGTGCAGAGACTTCAAAAATCTTCTGAGACAAAGTCAGAACCTCTGATTCTTTGTCAGGTAAAGAAATTGTAATTGATGTAGAATTTATTTAGGCATAGATGAGATGTGTATGTGGCTACTTGGAACAACAAGCTAGTTTGCAGAATACATTTCAGCCAAACTGTCATCTTTTTCCACAGGAAGTAAAAATCTTGGAGAGGGACAGAAGAAGAACAACATAGAACAGCACCATCAGGTAAATGCAAGGTGCAAGCAAGTATGTCTAGTTTTGCAGTGTAGAGGGAAAATATTTTTTCTATCAGAGCAACAGAAATAAACAGACACAGAAAGAAAAATGAAAGTGTTTTAAAGTAAATGAAAGGGTAAGGAGTGAGCATGATGTTTTGGCTTTTTTGGAAATATCACAGCACAGGAGTTGATTGTACTTTAAAATCTTGACTGTGAGTACAAGGTGGTGAACAGCACCTGCAAAGGAACAAAATGTCTGGCTCCATAGCTTCAGGTTTTGAAGGAAGCCAGAGAATAGTCAAAACATAGAGAAAATCAGTCATCACTTTTGGAGACCCAGGTTTTATGAGTTTTGCTCACAAAACAAGTGAGGATTAAATTCAAGTTCTCTAAGGTTCCAAACCCATCTCTCAGCTTCTGGAGTCATGGAGTTTTGTGACATTCATCAGGCATGAAAATAATTAAAGAACCACTGGGGCTTGTTTTACCAAGGCAAAAGGATCTGCCAGGTAAAGGATCATACCATCTTTTGATCACCATCTTGGGTTGAACACAAAGAGAATCATTAGCAGTAGATATTACGTTATTGTCGATGTCATGGAAAGTTCTTTGGACCAATTTCCTTTGAGGAACACTGGAGAACCAAATCACACAGCACTATAGTTATGATTTGCCACTTCATACTGATATGAAGAAAGAGAAGACAGAGGTATGAAGGAGAACATACTTGGATTTATTGCTATCCACTTCAGATTTTTCCTTTTTTCAATACAGACAGTTTTTTATTGTTTCCACCAGGAATCACTAAAAATAATTGTTGTGACTTCCCACACAAGAAGGATGTTGACCTCTTGGAATGAGTCCAGAGGAGAGCCACTAAATTGATCAGAGGTGCTGGAGAACCTCTCCTGTGATGACAACCCGAGAGACCTGTGTTTGTTCAGGCTGGAGAAGAGAAGGCTCTGGGGAGCCTTAGAGCTCTTAAAGCACCTTCCAGTAGCTAAAGTGGGCCTACAAGAAAGATGGAGAGGGACTGTTCACAAGGGCATGGAATGATAAGACAAGGGTGAATGACCATAAGATGAAGGAGGGTAGGTTTAGATCAAATATTAAGAAAAAACTCTTTATTGTGAGGATGGTGAGGGCACTGGAACAGGTTTGTGGATTCCCCATCCCTGGAAGTGTTCAAGGTTAGATAGTACAGAACTCTGAGAAACCTGGTTCAGTGAAAGGTGTCTCGTCTGTGGCAGGGGGGTGGAATTGGAACCCTTCCAACCCAAACCACCTTATGATTCTATGCTTCCATGACTTTTTGTAGCACATACTGAAAACAAATCTCATTTCAGATTAAACAAGGCAGCCAGTAAGACAATTTTGGGATCAAGGTCGCTGTCTATTGCATGCCTTTGACATTTTTTGAAATAATCAGTAGTGCTATGTTGGGGTCTCCCCCCCCGCCATGTAGCCCTGGGAGAGGGGCTCCGGGGACAGGCACGGGGGTTGCCTGCCCCTGGCTAGCCCATTGGTTGTTTTGTGTTCCCCTGTACGGGCAAGGACCCTCGGGTCCCATGATTGCAGCAGTTCCTTGGCAGATCCTGGCCATGGGGCTGGAGAAATAAACATCTCTGAAACATCTGTCAAGAATCAGTCCATATATATTTCTTTTCCACAGGCCTCGTTGTCTGATACACGTGTTGCAATATCTGCACTGTAACAGTGCTATCAAGCTTTTATTGCGTTACCTTTCATCAGTCAGTCTCAAGATACGGGACTTAATTGGACAATTCACTCAACTTTGTCAATTCAAAAGCCAAACATCCTCTCTAGAAAGCTGTGTAGGCTCTTTGTGAGAGAAATAAATAGACCCTTCCATAGTATGATCCATCTCCATGCAGACTGGTGTAATGATGCATAAAGGACTGAAGGGATGCTCAGAATTATCCAGCAACAACCATGGATCATTTCTACAACTGCAATGTCCAGTGAAGCATGAGCCAGGGTTATTCTCAGTTCCACAATGAGTTAGGAACTGAATATAAATCATGCAGACATTTTTAAAATTTCCAACTCAAACAAATAAAGATCAATTAAACCAGACTACCACCTGATTCTAATGTATTGTATGACTCATTCTTGCTGTGGAATATGATAAATCCCAAAATTATGAGATATTTTCACTTTCCCAGTAGGGGACTAGGATACAGTCTCAGCTGCAGAATGAGAAAGGATCTTATTCCTTATTGTTAAGGTTGTTTTTCCAGGACTACACATAATTCAGAGTCTGTGAGAGTAACACTTTTTGAGGATTATTGATTACTTCACCAGAGTAGAAGTTCTGATAATTGGATGAGTTGTTTTAACAGTGACAATAGTTTTTCTTCAAATGAGTTCCCAGTCCCAGTATAAGAAACTCTGAGAAAAATTGTGTCACTTGTAGCAGTCAGAAGGGTAGATTGTATGATCAGATAATCTTAAGTGGTCTTAAAATGTTGTCTGTTACATCAGGTTGCCTATTACAGGAACAGAATGGTAAAATAATAGTCATTACACAGTTATATTCTCAAACATGTGCAATGTAGTGCTTATGTAAGGGTTTTTATCATTTAGAATGTTTTCCAAACATCTTTCTAATATCTTGTAGGAAGTTACCTGCTTACAAGATATATGATCATCCCATATTTGGAAATGAAGACAAGAAGATTTAGGATTTTGAAGTTTCCTGAAGCTGGTACTTTTGTGCAGAGAATTGATTATGTCACTTACTGCCGATTTTGTCACAGAATTGATTTTATGAAGTTAGTAATCTCTGTGATGGACTGCTGCTTGTATATTTGGTCCTGTCAAACCCAAGTGGGTTTGCATAAATTTCAGCAACTAAAACTATCAAAAAATCCATGTTCATGAAAATCTGCCTTCTAAAGTGTCAAGCTGGAGGGCTTTCCAAACTGCTTCTTTTACATTAATCTTCTATGGCTCCTGAGAACCTGTCACTAGTGTTTCTTGCTATTGATTATGTTTGATTTACTGTCTCAGTGAAGCATATTTAACCCAGGAGAACATGCTCCTCATCCCTATTCCTTTAATTTAAACCATCAAGCAGTTACTTTGCTGATTCTCCTAACACCTATGAATTATTTTATGACAGCATATACTATGCAATTGATGATCACGAACTTTCAGGCTTCTTTTCAATTACCTTTTATCTCCTCACTTGTAAGCAAGGCATTAAATAAGCAATACCCATCTGACATCTCTCTTCACTAGGTTTCCTCCTCACTGAATAATTTTGACGACTGTTATGAAAATTTTTACTTGACTAGTAGCTGAAATGAAGAATTGCATTCTGTTTAATGGTAGGAAAAAAATCAGAACCAGAAATCTGCTATAGATGTCTTCTTGTTTAATGGACACAATCAAGTCTCTCTGCTATACAAAAATATACATGTAATGACAAAAGGAAAAATTTCTTAGATGGAAAGCATTAATTTTAAGGAATCAAAAAAAAAAAGTAAAAATTGAACCTTCAAGATGGCTTGAATTTCAGCTATCATACTTTGTTATCAAAACCAGATGATTTTCATACAATACCCATGATAGTTGTGGAAAAAAATATTGTAAGTTAATATTTTATCATAATCAGTAGATACAATATTTGAACACTCACTACTAGAAAATTTCCTGACAAGTCTCTACATGATAACATCAATAAAATATGTATGTGACCCAGTGTGCTCTGCTTGTTTCATGCATCACAGGATGTTCTCCAAAGCTAAGAAAACAGTATCTCTGTATCTGACGTGGCAAGAGTTGTGGCAGGGTGCACAGATTGCCTGATGCTGATATACTGTCTTCTGGAAATTCAAAAAGATGCAAAAGCAGTTAAATGGGGCTCCTCCAATTTCTCGGTTAGTTTTAACACCCATTAGTATTAGAGGTCTGGGATTACCCATATTATTTGCCAAAACACTTTTTTTTTTTCCAGACTTAGAAGATGAAAGTGATAGTACACATGCAAAGCAGCAGATGGAGGTAGTAAGATCTGAGATACCATATTATCATGGATGAATGTATGATTTCTGTTCCAGGGAAAAGCTATGGGATGAACAAATCTTCGGCAGAAAATTTTTTAATTGTTCATATTATGAAGATTTTTTTGATTACTGTCTTTGAAAATGCAGTGGGTTAGAGAGCAGTCTGCTTCTTGATACAGTATTTTTTGCTGTGGTGAGGAGTTCAGTACTGGTGTTCAGGCATCTGGTTTTGTTAAATGAGGGAGAATCTTTTTCAGATGAATGCATGTGGATGCAGAAAAGGCAGAGAACTCCAAAAATGCTCACAAATCAGTTTTCAGAGCTACTCAGACATCACTGTTGATTGCTGGCAGTGGGAGATAGAGCCCCACCTTATTTTAAAGAGCTGATCTCCTGAGTTGTGTCTGCAGTTCTTGGCAGCATCACCACTGCACCTGAAGTGTGGTGCAGATACATGTGTCCTGGATATAAACCACCTAGGGCTTTTTCAATACCAGATGAGCAGTGGTGATTAAAAGCATGGCATGAGCTGATGTTTAACTGTTTGCTAAGATCACGGGTAGATCTAGTGGTACCTGTGATGAACTGCTACCAGTCCCCAGGCTGGTGTTTTAAAGCTTTCTCAGATACAGCAACACCTCAGTGCTGTGAGCAGCAGGAGACTGAGTGCTAAATGCAGCTCTGCTTCACAACAGTGGATGTACCACTTCCCCAGAGTGAGCTTTCTATTTCTCCTCCTGACTTTCCTATTTACGTTTTACAGTCTTTCCGGCCAAGCTGTCTTGAAAGAAATGAAAGTCAAGCTGCCTTTCACTAGAGCTGTTAGCAAAATTGAGCCCACTTCCTCCTCCATTACCCAGCTGGTGTAAATCAATACAGTTCTGGTGAATTAAGTGGTACTTTCTGCCATTTCCTCTAGTTACAAACTCAATTCAGTATCTCCCTGGTGTCTGTCATGGATGAGAACAAAGAATGTTAACAGAACAGCATTACATCTTGTATTTCTTCAGTGGGGATGGTTTCCTTCTCAGTGGTCCTTTTTATTTTTATTTCATCTTAAATTTTGTTTGATTTCTTTGCCCCATTCTGATGCATTAGCAGCTGTGTGGAGAACTGTGGTGTAATCTCTTTTGTTACACTGGCCTTACTAAAGTTTCTTCCCATGTGCCACAGAGGTAGGCTAAAGAGGTTCCAGTGGCACTTGCGACTTGATCGCCACAGAGGCATAAGTAACAGTTTTACACGAGAAGGAAAGAAAAGGCTGCTTGAATGCTGAATGACTCCATGTGGTTTGCCACCCACCCACTCTGCTGAAATATGGTCCATTAACTCAGTATGGCTGATGCAATTCGAAAAGGGGAGCAGTTTGTACAGCAGTCTACATTTGCCAGTAATAACTTCATAGATGCAGGGGAAAAAAAAGGGTGGCACAACATGATGCTGTGCACAAGTATTCTAATTCACTCTGAAAAACATATAATACCTAGCAGTGTCTTCTGAGGTGAATAATCTTGAGCATGATAGATGTGAAGGACAATGTACAAAGTTTCTAGAAGTTTGATTTTTATGCTTTGAATTTGTGGACCATTTATGTGAGACATAATAAGAGTACATAGATGAATAATGGTGGGGGCAACCTTACTGCTCTCTGCAACTACCTGAAAGGAGGTTGTAGTGAGGTGGCGTTGGCCTCTTCTCCCAAGTAGCGAGTGATAGGACAAGAGGAAATAAATGCCCTCAAGTGGTGCCAGGAGAGGTCTAGATCGGCTGTTAGGAGAAATTTCATCAATGAAGGGGGGAGTAAGGATTTGGAACAGGCTGCCCAGGGAAGTCATAGAATCACCATGCCTGAAAGTGCTCAAAAAACATATGGATGGGGCACTTAAATACATGGTTCAGCCATGGGCTTGGCAGTGCTGGGTTACTGGTAGGACTAGATGATCTTAGATTTCTTTTCCAACCTAAATAATTCTATGATTCTATAGATAAACAATATATCTACCAGGATTCAGCTACCCATATATGTGTTTGCATTGAGGCTGGAGTATTTATTCAATTGTGAAATGGTAATGGCAGTATTTCCAGTACACAGAACCAATCACAGTAGCTAAAAGGGGATGAAAGGAAGAGATAATAGCTGCTGACCAGTATATAGTGTTTTGGACAGGATTTTAGCTGTATTTCTTTGTAAAGTTTAAATTGCCAGTTCTAGAAGTGTGTAATGGGAAAAAATCTGTTCCTTTAGTAGGGTATTCAGTGATAATTTTTATCTGTATCTAAGCAACCAAAAAGAGTCAAAATGTTATTCATTTATTTGGGTTAGAGAAGAGATGTTAAGTGTGCTGCCTAAAATTTGGGATGAATTGAATTCTTTGTTCTGCATAGACTTTTTAGAGGGTTTGGGGGAAATAACTTACACTCTTGAATCTCATTAGAGGTTTGATTCAAACACAGAGAAGGTGCTGAAACTAATGATCATCCAATAAGTAATAAGGTATAAAAAGACTTGAGCGGGTTAGAAGGAAATGTATCACCTGAAAATTTGCTGATATTTCCAAGTTTCTCTACTCCATAATGTGTTGTGTGTTTTATTTCATTTTTATATCTCATGGTTTATAGCTTTTCATTTTCTTCATCCTTATGAAGCAAGTTCAAGTAAGAAATAATAGGATTATCTCTGATGTGACAAGACAGTAAAATCCACAGAGCTGACAACCAGCACCATTCTTGTTCCACCAAAGGGATTTTTCACATTTGGAAGTAGGATTGTGCTAGACAGAAGAAAAATAGTACTTAAATAACCCTATTCGGAAATAAAACCCTCAGGAAGAGCTTTGTGAAGATATTTTTCCTTTCAGGCTTTTTTTTTTCTTTTGCAAATACTTTAACCAAGTGGCAGCTGAGAGAGGAAGTGTAGAAATGACAAAGCTAAGGTTCTAGCTGTAAGATTTATTGCACTGGGTCAGAAACTTTGCCCGCAGAGCTGAAGCTGAATGGAGTTGTGCTGAGGAACTAGGATGGATGAGATGGTTTCAGACCTTTTAGGCTGACCATTAAATCCTCCTCATTACTGAACAAGACTGTCTTTTTACAAGTCATAGAGATAATTAGCTAAATCCCACTGAGTGAGCGGTATGAGGGGTGGCTCACAGCATGTGTTCAGGGTCAGCCTTAAATTATCCACCATGGATTGACCTCAGTTTCCTGCACTGCATAAGGCATTATCACTGCCTTGTCTTCACTCAGATTTTGCAGTGCTAACTATATCAGTGCAGATCAAAATTTTATAATCATTTGTAGAAGTGGAAACACAGTTAATGGAATTAGAAAGGCAGAAGTTACACATCACATTTTAGTCATACTTTTTCCCCATGTTTTGGTCTCTTTTACAGTGGAACAAAAGTCTCTTCCTTCTAGCAGACTCAATAATTTGGAACTTGCTTCCTCCTTGTCAGCTTATTTTTTGACTTTCCATAATGTTGAATATTTACAGACATTTTTGTTTTTCTTTTTTTTTTCTGTTTAAAAGGAATACTAGAACAAAAGGAACTTGGTTGTTCTGCTTTTTTTTGGGGGGGGCGTGTCATGCACCGCTCAGCTTGCTGAGTTACCATATTTCAGCTGATGCATAGCACAACATGTATCTGCTTTTAACTTGTGAAATAGCTTTAAGTTCAGGGAAGGATGTTTGGAAGAGTACATTTTACCACTCAGGAGCTCTGTGTATTGATGTCAGTGATGAAGTGATCTTGCAAAGAAATGAGCTAAACCCCATTATCTTTTCTATCTTTATGACTGAGGGAACTTTTTGAAGACAAAAATATTAAAATACTACTAAAACAAATAAACAGTCCTTTTAAAAACTCTACTACTTTGTCATAAGGAATCCACTTTTGGTGTCTATCTACTCATGTAAATATATTTATTACAAAGAGTGATTCAGAGAATACAGATACAGTCAGCCACTGGAAATGCCAAACTCAGTTGTTATAGACAGTATCACAGTGGCTTTGAATATCAGAAATCTTATTGTTATCTGTCAAGTCTGAGTTGACAACTAACAAATGGAAGTGTTTGAAGAATGAAACCTTGTCACACAAACTGTAATTTCATTTGACCTATTCTGTGCCTTTTGGTTTGACATGTGGGTGGAGAAAAAAACCCCTGGGTTCCGTGTGCAGGTCACATCCTTTGCCTGTCGGGTGCTGTGCAATGTGAGCTGACTCACTGTAGAAATACAGCATCAGAGGTACCAGTCTGCTCTGGTAAGAGGTTGTCAAGAGAGACAGGAAAACAGAGAGCAGTGAACAAATAGAATAGTTTCACTGCTGTCTAGTGTAAAAAAAAATCATAAATTAAAAAACTCAATTCTGGTGTTTGCATAAATGGCAACTTTGGAAAACACAAAGTGCTATGAGAAAGACAATCTCTGGTTGTTTGCTGAAGGCTGCATAAAATGCTGTCTTGACCAGTTGTGTACCAAAACCCCCAGTGAAAAAAGCCTATAAAATATAGGAGAAGTATGTTTATGAGTGAGCCAGGGGGTATTAGAAATTAATAATGTTTTTAATCCAGCTAAATACCTTCCCACTGCCTGAAATCTGCAATGAAAGTATTGTCATCCTTGAGGGGAATGAAATTTAACTGTTGTACTGGTGAGTGCAGTTTTATGCCCCAGCAACTGGAGCAAAAATCCTTGGGGCTGGGTTTGAATACGGGTTTGGAGCTCTTTCCTCTTTCCTAAAGGACAGAAGAAGAGATGAGACTTGAAATTTGTTTAATTGAGGAAGATTTTGACAAGATCACTCATCATGAGTGATCACTCATCTTTGATCCAGTTGTGTTGAACACTTAGTATTCTACCCTGATTCTTTTCATGTTTCAAATGTAAGTCCTGAAACAGAGAACATGGCTTTATATCTAGACTATTCTATTCTTGTAAATTTAATGGCAACGTTTCCTGACACTGAGATTGACTGGCATGATGTAGCCTTTGACTATCCTAGTGAACTTATTCTCCCAGAAAACTAGCTTTGTATTAAGTGTAATTGGTGCAGAATAAAGCAGGGAATTAGTCAGGAGGAAGTCCAGCTCTAGTCAGGAGCTGTATTTTTGTGAACATGCAATCTGCAGAAAATTACCCCCTTCAGCAGTTATTGGCCAGGAACAGTGCTCCTGCTGATGCACATGGGCTGTTACCAGCTCCAGTACAGAGAGGGTTTAACAATGACCTCCAGACTTACTCACTGGTTAAGTAGTTCTATGGCTGAATTCCCATTTGCTTAATTAGGACTGGGAATTGTTTTTCTGTGGTTTTGCTTAAGTAAAAAATAACCAATACGGGCAGTACAAATACAAAATTACCAAGTATCAATTAAAATAATGCATGTAAAAGGTTTAATGGGATTTCCAGTGGAATTCAGGTGCCCTGTTTTTTTGTAAATAACTTTTTGAGGAAATTCAAAGCCAAGAAAACAGTTAGAATTATCAAATATAGAAGCTAGGAAAAAAAATTCTAGTTACAAAAAGATGCACATTCTCTAGAAAAATTCTCCTATGGAAACACACTAAGAAAAAACAAATGAAGTATTACACTGCCAGCCATCCTGAACACAGCCTCAGACTCTGATCTGAGCTCCACACTCTGAAGTCTCATTCACACTCATCACCAGTATTTTCAGCGAAATTACTTAGGATTGATATTGCTGTAATACGAGTCTTTTTTTAACCTTGTTTGGTGAAACACACTTTCCTCCCTTCAGTTGACTGCATGTTCCCTCTCAGCCATAGTTGATGCATTGCTTGTATCTCCCAATCTGTTTGGAGGACAGCTGCTATCGATGCAGTGTGAGATGGTCAAACAATCCCTGTCACTTACTGTGTTGTGTATTTGTTGTATGCATGGGGTAGTGAAAGCATGATGAAGAAATCAAAAACTCACTATTCCATGGTCTGTTGTCAGATAACTGAGGTATAATAGAGACAAAGGTAATTCCTATATTTTCATGTAATCTGTAGCAGCAGTGTTGGACTTTTCTATTCAATTTTATATGATTTCTTTCCTTTCCTTTGGATTTCAGGCTGTTCTAGCAAAGCTACAGGCAGAGTTTTGCTGTATAGTACAAGAAATGTGCGCCTTTTGGTCTGAATTCAAGCTGTCATTGCCCAGTGAGCTCCCCTCTGTTTCTGTGGGTATTTCCAGACTTGACTTCTCTGTAGCTGTGTTCAGCTGTGGATTTTCATTTGGGGTTGGGACATTTAATTCACTGGACACATGGATGTTGTGTTATAACTGGGCTATTATGCTTTTCCTTAGCCTGAGCAGATGCAGTTTGGTGTTGGAGCAGCAGTGCAATCACGAAGCCTGGTATTTTGTGACCTAATGGACCAAACCTCCCAGGGCTATTTGCAAGGCAGCTGGGATAAGCTGTAGGTGGCACAAGCCAAGGCACTCTGTAATATTGCTTTAAGATGAAGCTTGGTAAAGCCTGTTTGGATGAACACTCTCTGATATTTGGTAGTCACATATAGACAGTGCTTGCCAACCTTGTCCTACCAAAGAACATGGCAAGTCTATGTTTTTTCAATTCTGCTGCACTAATTTGGTGCCAAATTTTAATATCACCATTATCTAACTTTTCAGCATCTTTCTGGTCATCAAATAACAAAGACTCAGAAGAAGAAATGGGACAAAGTAATTTATCAGGAAATAATGTCATCTCACACAGTTTATAACTGTGATAGGATTTCGGTATGATGCTGGCATGGGAATCCAGTGACCTCAATAACATCTTTACATGATTTCTTTCCTGCTCTTTACTGCTCTCCCCTCCATAAAGTCTGCTTTATGCTAGTGTGTCACTTAGCACTTTTGACTGGTCTGCTTTCAGGTGGGGCTTCAGAGTTTTGCTGGCCTTTTAGTTGCTTCCTAAATTCACAGTTTCATGATTACTCCTCCAGTAATATGTCACTTCTATTACAGTCTTAATTTTTTGGTTTTGGTGTACTTTTCCTTATTTGTCATACTCAATTTATCTCAGTAATCTATATGCTGCTTTTATTCTTTCTATATAGATACAGGAGATCTCCTTTTCGTATTTTGTCTTGCTGGCCTTTCATTTGTCAGCTTGTAATTAGTGCCTAAAATTTGGGGCACCCTGTAGTGCTCATCTTCTACTTGGAAGCAAATCTCATCCTCCTAGTCTTAGACAGATTTTTAGTATTCCAGGTCCTCTTAGCAGCTTTCTCTGGGGTTCATCAGTGATATGTCTATACAGTTAGTTAAATGTCAGTCTAAAGTGATAAGCTGAGATTCAAGTGACATCCCTGGTGCTTACACACACTTTTAGGAGTATTCATAATTGAAGCTCTGGAGCACTTTGGGAGTGGCTTAGGCAGAAGGTGATGAGTAGAGAACCAGGTTCTGGGAATTACTCTCCTGAGGGCCAAGGACCAACCCACAGTGGGTGTGTAACATACCACACCAATCTTGTGACAAGCATTTGAGCCTACTCTTCACCTCACCAAACACGCACAAATCTGATGTCTCACTCTTCATATACATGTGAACATATTTAAAGCATTGGAACAGGCTGCCCAGGATGTGGTAGAATCATCATACCTGGAAATGTTCCAAAAACATATGGATGTGGGGCAAGGGGACAAGATTTACTGGTGGAATTGGCAACGCCGGGTTAACATTTGGACTTGATGATCCTAGAGGTCTTTTCCAACATAAAAAAATTACGTGATTCTATGACACATATGTTCACAACATATGTGAATTTTCATTTGCTGATCTTCGGGAAGAAGTTAAATGTAGTAAGTATGTGGAGGTAAGTTTTTAATCCCTGTTAAACAAAATCATAGTGAGCATGTTGATTGCTTTGTTTTAGTCTAAAAAATTGACTAAATTGTAAGACCTGGCTTACAAGCAAACAAATAAAAGCAGATGGTAATTTGAAACTACTGCCCTGAAAAAAATGTAAATACACCACAAATATCTCTGTATATGTAAAAGAAAGCTCATCTATTTCTTTTGCCATAATAAATGCCTCATGCACTCCACTGTGATTTGGTCTTAAACTCCTACAATAGAAAAAAAAATTAATAAATAGTCCCTGAACAGACAAAAAGGAAGATTGCATTTCTTAAAATTCCAGCCCTGTTCCCAATGTTCATCCATTCTGTGTGCAGAAGGAGGGTGTGAGAAGGGAAGGAGCACCCAGTCCAAGTATTAGTTTAGCTGACGAGGACAGTACTGGCAGTAAGGCTTCTCTGGTATCAGATAGCAATTATGGACCAAACATGAAAGAAAGATCAAGCTCCAGACAGGCAGAGAAATTAGATTCCAAACTTTTTAAGAAATTGAGCTTTTGCTTTTCTCATCACCAATTTCTCTGATATTTCTGAAGGCTTTTTATGGAATTGCACCCCTCTCTTTTTAATCAATGCAAACATTGATTAGTGATTTAATCTGGAATAAGATTTATTAGTTTATTAGTTTCTGAATGTCATCATTCTGTAGTGATAACAGAAACTCTGAAGAAACACAGCTGAGAGGTGGTCACGGAGTGTGGCATAAATCAACTGTTCTTGCAAACGAAACTAATTTGATCTAGTGTTCCAGAGACTGCTTTAAAAAATATTCTGCAATGAAACAAGATGTTGCATATGATTTTCCAAGTCTTTCTCTCCAAATGGCAATGTAATTGCAATGCTTCTTTTGGTAAAATATTCTTCACCTAAAGCAGTATATTTCACTGAATCAACTGCTGTGGATTTCTACACGGAAAGAATTTACTTTGGGAAGTAGACTTTTAGGTTCAAAGACATGATGTGAATTCACATTGTTTTTAGCTGGAGCTGGGCACTTTACCTACCATTGTGTTGCAAATTATTCCCCTTGGTTTTTCAACTGCAAATAAACTGATTCAGCAGTTTCTCTAGAGACGTGCTTAGAAAATAATGTGTATAATAGTCTTTTATCTGAGTGCTGCAGTTCACACTCTGCATTTCACTGCATGCATTGTAGTTATTCCAAATTCATGTCAGTCTATGTAAGAATATTAAGACTATTACAAACCCCAGATTTTGGAATGGGTTGGAGAGGATTTCCAAACTAGAAAGTTGGTTTTGTTCTGTGGGGTTTATTTGTTATTTGTTTGGTTGGTTGGTTTGGGGTTTCTTTTTATTTTGTTTTCTGTGGGGGGTTTTGTGTTGTTTTTTGGGGTTTTTTTTGTGTGGGTATGGGTTTTTTTGAGTTGTGGCTTTGGTTTGGTTTTTTTTAAGCATTTAGCAGGGAATGTATAACAGAATCTATTGGCTGGAAACAGAATGTAGCCAAGATAAGACATTTATTCCTAGCTGTCACAAAGACAGAGCACTAGAAACCAAATTGTTAAAGGATATAAAAAATTTTCTCTGATTTTTTTTGCAGTTCAAGATTAGATGTGAACCTACAAAAGTAGTTTCTTACAATATCTATAAAAATAATGTTTTGATATATGATTCTAAGTTGAACAGTTTTGTTTTCTGTTGCTCAAGAGCAGATTATTTTACTATTTCCTCTCAGTTTGCAAATCTATATATGCCTCATCAATGCGATTGTGTTTGCCTCAAAAGACAAAGATCAAACTATACTAGAGCGTTATGTAACTATGATACCATAAATGTTAATCCTTTAAAACAACAGAGAGGGAGAGAAAAAGAGAGAAAGATTATAATTCAAGAGTTTGTGTATAGGCAGAAAAATGCACTGAAAACATATCTGTAAGGGTTGAGAAAAAAAAAATCCAGTTTTCAGTCATATCACAGATTTTTTTTAATACTGTTCAAAAAGTACCTGACTCTACATAAACACCAACTATAACATGATGTAGACAATTGAGAAACAAGCAAGTGTGTTCTTCAATGCTAAAATAAATTACATTTGTACAGGTAGAAAGCAAACCAAAGCTGATAAAAATGTTAAATTTTATGAAAAATCATTTTCAGTTCACATCAAAATAATAACTTTACATTCTCTATGTTTTAATAGTATAAGCAGCAACAACATAAAAAAGAACAAACAGTCACAGAATGTTTGAAACCAGTTCTTCATAAGTTATTAGCAAATTAAAAAAAAATAATTACAAGCACTTGTAGCCCACACAAATCTTTTGGAATTGGCACCATCTCTCTAAAACATCTATATTCTATATAGATTTCTAATTACAAATACCACCAGCAGCTGCCATATAATCCTATTAGTACATGTAATATACATAGTATATTTGTTCCCATTTGGCAGATCGGAGTGACTTAATGATTATTGTTTGTTAGTACTGTCATTGCTCAGGTGAGACAAAACCAGCCATATACACCAATTCATCACCCAGATGAATTTTTTACTTACCTTTATGCTTCACTGGTCTGTATCTCTTTTTCTTTTCACAGTATAAAATTGTAAGTGGCAATTGCAGAGATTTTTACTGAGAATGTAATAAGAAACCACCGCAAAAAAAGTGAGTTCAGGTAATTCAACTTAAGTGTTTACTAGATGAGCTACACACTCAAATGGGTAGCAGATGGATGATGCTCTTGGAGAGTATTGACTTCCTTTTAGGAGATTCATGAAACTGCCAGAAAACTGTCACCTGTTGCTTATTTTTGGACATGTTCTCTCACATCCCTTAACACATTTAGTTAGAGGGTGATTTTCCCATTGGGCTACCAGATAAAGTAGGAATGATAAAGATGAATGGCAGGAAGGACCTATTCACCAAGCCTAGCTTCAGGAATGAACCTAATAAAATCCCTCTGCTGTTTGATTCAAAAGAGAGTGGGAAGAACATCCTGTCATTACCATTCTCTGCAGAACAAATAGCCAAAATCTAGACTTCAGTGGCCACTATCCAACTTTGATTTTCTTTACATGCATATTAATCAGGAATGATTCCATTGACCTCAATAGATTAAGGGTCAATGCCAGCAAAGAACTTCACCACTTAAAATTATTCCATGTAATAAATAGGTTTTTTTGCTCTAGTGTGGAGGTCAGAACCTTTTGTTAAATATCTAACCTTGCTGTGGAGTTTGTGAGAAGAGCTAGTGCCCAGGAAAGCAACACAACAAGGAAAGAGATGTCTAGGAATACTCTATTTGAGCCAGTATGGAAATGCAATGTGCAGAAAATGCTAATTTTCCACTGGGATCAATTTTTGGAGACAACTATGCATTTTGTTTCAGGTCACCTTTGTGGCTGGAGGAAAATTAAATGGATCCCTTTTTATGCAGTGTCAGAGAAGTAGGAACCTCAAGTTTAATTCCTTCACCTATCCAAGAAGACTCAATCTCTCCTTTCCATGAAGGGGTCTGAGAACTCCAGATGGAAGACAAGATTTCTGCAGATACAAAGTTATCGAAGGGCACATCCTTCCCTCCTGTCACTAAAACTCTTTTCAGGGAAGCATTTAACTTTCTTTTTAGCCAATACGTAGCCCAGACAAAAGGTTGCCGCCACTTCTTTGGAGTTAAAATACTCACCTTGTCTCTGCTCCAGAGATTTTTAAAGTATTTTATATTAAATGGTCATATATGATCTCTAATTTTATTCAGTGTTTATCTTATCAGGTTTCACTGTTCCTTTTCCACTGCAATACTCTTGAATTTGTTTCTGTCCTGTGAAGGGAAATGAACAGAGGGTCTCAACACTGAGTCATTAGAGCACTTTGCAGCCAGGAAACTGTACTATGCATTCTCTGTCCTCTCTCATGGGATATATAGGGATTTAACTTAAGAAGCAGTGTTTTCTGCATCCCTGAAGGGTTTTAACATGAGTTAGGTATCCTTAGATGTGTGATGATCAGGCTAGTTCTGAGCATACACAGACATACTCTGCTAGATGCTAGATTAAGGTGGCATTTGAATAGTTGTTTTTAAATTGAGCTCAAAATGTAGGTATTACATTCTACTGAAATCCAAACTTTAGGCTCCAAAGTATTTTTTTTTTTGAGTCATCCCTGGCAGTGGTCTCCAACACAATAAAAAAGTCATGGCCACATTATTAATCCTGAGCATGGTGCTCTGATTTCCCTAAGGAACCAACTCTTTTGTATGCTGTCTGTTGCTGTCATCTTTTATCCTCTCACCTCATAAATGGTGTATTCAGCAGAATAACAAGGTTGCACACTTTCCTTTACAGATCTTACACCCACAGATATGCTGTCTTTCAGTTTGGTCTTGCACACTAAAGAAAACATTCCCAGGGGAGCTCTGCTATCATCCAGAGTGAGAATCATGACCTGGCCTTCCCATTTACTTTCTTTTGATATCTTATTCTCCCAGTTTTTAACAAAAGTTTTCCTTTACAAACACAGCAACTGAATAAACATCCAAGCAAACTAACATAACATTTTTTTTTTCTTGTAGAACTTTTAACAGTTTTTTTAATTAGCATTTAGTTTCTATCTCACTTTTGTAGCTGGAAATCAATGGAAGAAGCCAGCACCTTGTGATCAACCAGGGTCCCATGAAACATCAGCAAGTGATTTGTGGACTGTGGTCTAAAAATCTCTGGTCTAAGGTATCTGCATGAGTCTAGGCACCAAATGTTCAGATAGAAGTACAAGGAAGCACATCTTCAAAGTCATGCAATCATTCTTCAGAGACAATTTAAAAATACAGTTCTTCAGTATTGCAAAGACCTTCCCAACTGGTCTGCCAGAGTGACTCACTTTATTTCAAGAGCACAGATCAGAGGTGGTTACACCATCACTCTTTAGGGTTGGCCTGGTGCACAAAAGAAAGAAGAGATTTTTTTGAGGTCCCTGCAGTCAAGAATGACAATAGTTTCAAATCCTTTAATTCCCTTTCTGGCAGCAGCACTAAATTGGAAGGCAAATTTCAAGCCATTCAGTTGGTACTTACACATTCTTTAGTTAGACTGAAAAGTGTTCATGATTGTAACTTTTGCATTTATGTCTGAAAACTCCTGCCACTATATCGTAATGTCCTAGACAGAGACTAGCATACAAACAGAATAATGAAGTCATGATGTCTGCCATTTGTATTATTTTTTTCTCTTGTGTCAAATCCACTGGCTTCTCCTAAAGAACTTTCCAGTCTTGCAAATCTCCCACTGGGCTCATCTGTATTATTACTACAGGCATTACACCATTGTTGCTTTCTTTTCCAGAAAACCTTTCCTCCCTTTGTTGAAGTTCAAACACATCATACAAAGTGATGTTGATGTATTCTAGCCTGTACAATTAAAGTGGATTCTGCCTTCTTTAAATGCCCCTAAGGTTGCCCTACCTTTCATTAAAAATAGACTGACTCCAAGAGGGTACTATCCCAGCAGGGTCCATCCATGGTTCCTTGTGCAATTAAAATTTCTGCTGTACCTAATGGATATGCAAAAGATACATGACTCCTCTGAGAGTGAGCAAAATTGTTTAAAATTTGGGTTGCACAACAGTAGGGTTTTAGGCTCTTAAAACATGCATTCAGGTGTTAGATTGAGGATTTTGTGTGTGTGGGCACATGGTGCATCCTCATACCTATATCATCGTGACAGTATACATTAACATTGTCAGGAAGCTCTGAGCAATAGCTATGGCCAGGATGGCGCCATTTGAGAGCAGAAGAGGTATATTTATGCTGAGCTTGACAGTTTCTATTTTTCACTCCTTTTTACTAGCTTTGTATTTAAGGAAACATTTTTATATTTGTCTGTATAATCCTTACTTCCACTGCTGATTATTTCACAGTGCAGTGAAACTCACAGATTTTAACAGGAATATAATTATATTAATTGTCCACCACCATAAGAACAGACTACAGGAACAGGAAAGATCAAGGTGGAGGATGTTCTTGTAAGAATATTGTTCAATAATTTGAAGTATAAGAGAACAGATAGTAATAGCATCCCTTTGAAATTCACATTAACTATCTCAGTACACTCTGTTTCTATTAAAACATTACTGCACTGATGGGAGACTAATATTGTCATATAAGTTGTCCACGAACAACATTTCAGTGGTCTAAACTCCCTTAAGGAGGAGGTTTGTATCACAGACTGATTGGACATGCTTTTCCCTTAAATGTGGGTTGTGACCTGTGACAGAAGACGCTTTCTCCTGAAGACATGGACAGCTAGGGAATGATGAGACATGCTAGTACTGTGAACCAAGGGGGTAAAACTGAGCTCTGGTCTGGGAACCATGCAGCTGCACAGAACTGAGTCCACGCTGATCAGTCATGCGAGGAGGCAAGAACTGCATATGGGCAACAAGGACCTTCAGTCATGCCTTAATGTAGGGATCTGCCTTCTGGAGTAGAGCTGTTTTGTGACCTGCCTGTTCATGCTATAGGCAAAGCTGATAAATGACTGTACCTGACAAAGCAAGCATGCCCAGACTGCAATTGGATAACACTGCCTGGCTCTAGAGTCACTAGAATATCTCTGTGAGGTGCTGGTCTGGATTCAGTCATCTATTACTTTTCGTTGTTAAATGTTGTTGAGCAGCAAATTGGGGTGCAACACATAATAGTAAAACAAGCATCCCAAAGGAACAGAAAATACTCTTTGCTAAAGTATGTGAATGTGCTTTCATCTTTTACTTGTTTGATCAAATATTTATTATTTTGAACATGGGGGAGGAAAAGGAGGTATGAATTTTGATTACAAAATATTTGTTTTCTTTGAAGAAACAAGATCTAAAGGTTTTGAAAATAAAATATAGCAGCCTTATTTCAAGGCTCCCTTCCTTGAGGCTGTCTTCTATATAAGGCTACATCAACTCAACTTTGAATTGAAGTACATTACTCATCACTTCGTGCTATCCTTCAATAAAATAAAACAAACCCATAAAAGTTTGGCACCTGAGGACAGCTATGTCATGAAGAAGAGAGCCAATACAGTGTGCGTTTAGGGTCTGACTTACAAGTTCTATGTAACTACACCTATCAAAAATTATTTAGCTACTATTCAAACTTTAAAACTCTTCCCTGCCTTTATTAAAAAAGTGCTGTGACAGTATGAAGTGCACTAAACTGTACTACCTTGATATAGGAAAAAAAATATGAGGAATCCCCTTGTTTCTTCTGTGAGTTGCTAAGAAACAAAGAATCTGTTGGTTCATATCTCATTAGGTCTTCTCTGTTTTAACCTTTACTCTGTATTGCTTTGAATGTATTTTTTTTTTTTTTTTTTTTTTTGTCACTGTTCATAGCTGCAAGGCATCAGCAGCAAAACAAAGTTTAAAATTGTTGCTTATTAAAGAGCAGCTTAATAACCTCTAAGCAGACTTTGACACAGGGTTTTTTTCCCTATATATATATATAAATTATGATTATGACAACCTTCCCACTGGCAGTTAGCATTCGTCATAATCCAAATTGGTATCCTAGAATTCGGTCATTCAAAGGATGGAGAAACTCCTTAGGGTGTTTACCTGTTCCTTACAAGCAAAGATGGGAATCTGAGCAAGTATTTTAACTGGTAACATTATCACGAGAATGTCCATAAAAATGTGTTAATTTCAGTAGGGAGTGCAGCTATAATATAGCTTGGTAGTGCTGCTAGAAAGAGAATATTCACCTCAACAACTTGCCCTGATAAGGGAATTACAAAACAGTACTCCAGAAAATATTTTTTGCTACTTCATTATTAGTTGGCAACATGGTGAAATAGTCAGGAAATCTTCCTTGGGTTTTGTTGTTGTGAAGGTGAATCCAATGTTAATAAATTGAACTTTTGATACTGATAGAAGAGAATTTCATAAACAAATGTGTAGGTTGAGAAGTCACTTGTAAAGCCCTCCGTATTGCAGTCACTCACTGCAAAGCCTCAGCTTAGTGTTATCCACGTGTAACGTACCACAGACACAATATTCTTCAGCAAAAAGTTTTGTAGTTATTGAACATACATTACTGCTTTTTGAGATCTTCATAGAAAAAAAAAAAGAAAGATAGCTTGACAGGTTGGTCCCAGATTTGAGTCCGTTAGAAAATGTACATTCAATGTTTGGTCTTCTATTCTTGATAAAAGATCAAGGTTCACTTCTGGGTAAGGGATCAGAGTAAACAAACAAACCATTGTACAGTTGTTTACAATCTAGTTCCCCCGTCCCCTATATTGTACACACAGTTCATTGTAATACTAAAGCAAAGCACTTGGTATGTAACTGGATTAACAGACTCCTTATAAGCCCTCAAAAATAGATTCAGTGTTTCTGAAAAGCCCATGTTTTTTTAAGGCCACGATAATCTGCCAAGAGTCATTTTGTCTTTAAATCAGCATAATTAATCTGATGTTTCCACTTCTCAAGTAATTCCTCTTCTTCCCTTCCACTTCTCACAAGATGACCCAATGCCTCTCACTCTGTCTGCGTAAACACTGGAGATCTTGAAGACTTGGCTGTCCCCTCACTACTTGCTTGTGGTTGTTGAGATCCAACATCGTCTTGAACTACATTCACAGCGAAGAAGAACTTTGAGTATAATCTCTGATGAGGAGTGTGTCGTATTTGGGAGAGGACGGGATGCAGAGAGCTGATTCAGAAGCCGGAGAGCTGGGAGATGCACTTCCAGAATCGATGGAGTCTCTAAAAGGAGAAGGAGGAGTTAAAGCCACCAACTCCTCCAGGTCTTGCTTGGCTGCTGGGGTCTCTGAAGTGCCTTCTTTGATGCTGTCATTTGAAGCTTTCCTAGCAGACTGTGAAGCGCCATTGACTTCAATGGCAGGAAGAGGTTGGATCTCTGCAAGCGTGGTCATTGTTGTAGGGAGCTGGATTTCCCGTGGAATCAGGTATGAAGAGCAGAGAGGAGCAGCCCCCATTGTCCCTGGAGTAGATGTTGAAAGCATCATAGAGTTCAGCTCGCTGATATTGGCTGTGAAGCGAGTAACGACACTACTGATCTGCTCCATGAGGGAGCCTTGAGAGGAGCTACTTCGCTGAGGAGGTTCTGACTGGAAGGTAGGGGCATCATCTTCTGTTCGGCTGACAGAGGCAGTTCTGTGGCTCAAAGTGCTGATTGGTGAGGGAGTCTGTGGTCGGTACTGAGCTGGGTATTGCTCTTCGGCTTCCGAAACGTCATAAAGCGTTTTGGCACTCGCCTCGGGAAATGTAGCGCTGCTACTGTGTCGGCTACTATCTGTGCTTTTAGAGAAAGGCTTGATCACTGCAGTTTGGTTGGGGTTCTCTTTTTTGTTGATGTGGACTGACAACCGCTGCCAAAGGTGTGCTCCTCGGCTGCTTTTCTCATTCTGGGCCCAGGAAACTGATTTCCCATTAGAGCTGTAAACGCAAACAAGATAAGATGGTAACTTGCATCAATGTTAAAGATATAGTCCCTGTACCTATACCACGGGTATATGGTATTTCAGACCTTATATTCATCATAAAGCTGACTGTGATTTCATCTATATCTATCACAATATATCTATATCTATCATTTTTACCTGTATGTTCTAGGAAAACAAGCAGTGTGCCAGCTCATTTCACAGGCCACTTGTGCATCCAGCCATCACCTGTTCTGTGCTAGTTCATGGCCACTGCTGACCCCTCTGTTGAGGCCATTGGGACATAGACAGTGTCCATCCTGGGGGAGGGAGAAGCTTGATGGCTTCCCTTCTGTTGGACTGGTGTCAGGAAGAGGGGCTGTGGGACTGAGGGATGTGTGGAGGAGTGGGGAAGAATTAAATGTTTGAAGAGATTGAGTGAGAGACCTGGACTAGCTAGATTGCAGGGGGAAGGTATGTGGGCTGGCCTGGGAGCTTTCAGTGGTAAGGAGCTTTGTATAGTGTTCTGAACATGGATTCCTGGTATGGGGCAGGGATTACAGACTGGGAGATGAAGAAGTGTAATCTGTTAAGGCTGGGGAAAAAAATCTCTTGGTATCCCACCACTTGGAAGTATTGGAGCAATACACAGAAAGGCGTTATACTGGTTGTAGGTAGAGAGACACTTCTAATGGGTAACTTCTTCTTCATTGAGGTACTTGGCAAGCTAGATGCCACTAGACAAAAGAAATATTTTTTTTTTTAATTGCAGGTTGGCTCAGAGAATGAAACTATATTCCTAGTAGGAAATAAATACCTGACAAGCTATACAAGCAGCTGCTCATGGTGACCTGAGTTTGGAGACAGCAATAAACATTTTGCTCCACTTTTCTGCAAAATAAGTCCTTTTAGGGTAAATTCTCCTTAGATCCCATCATACTCTGCTCTTTATCAAAGTTGCTTATTTTTCTCCTCTTGATACCTGAGAAAAGCCAACTGTGGCCTTTATAAACACACAATATTTCCTTTTACATCTTCCTCAGTCTGATGAGCTGATGTTCATACATACATTAACATATAGTTCTTGGAAATAAGGAAGATATTAGAAATATTTCTTAGCTGAAACAGACAATGACTCTGAAATGATGTCAACAGAAAAAACAGTCTTCACATACAAATAAACATGATTTATATATAAAATGCATCAAAACTTTAGACGATTTGCTTTGGTTTCCTAAATATTTGCTATAGTCATTTAGGATTTTTGAAAAGACAACAACATTGGACACCCTGGCAGATTATTGCAAATTTGATTTTTGTTTGCTTTTTAAGTCTGCGATAGATATCCTCACATGTTAGCCTGCAGCATAACAGTTTGCAAAGCACATAGTTTACTGAATACAGATGACTTTATACCAGCCTTCCTGTGGAGGCTTGCCTCAAACTATCAATTTAATAGCTCTTCTGGTCATCTAAAGAAAAAGTTGCACGCTGAGTGTAAAACAAAACCTCCTCGTGGGTTCACATCTGTGATTATGCTGCATGAAATTACGATGGATCATGTAACACAACATATGCCAACAGTTTTCGCCTTCAAAAACAGCATGACAGAATCCAGTAGACAAACACAATGTAAAACAATGGGTACTTTAAGAGAGGGTAGACTGGGAAATGATCTGTATAAGTACATATGAGTTCACCCTTTTGCTGCAATGATCACCAGGATGTTATTCATATCTTGGAAGTTGACTGTTAGGCCCCTGTCCCCAAAATGCCAGGCAAAACAGCTGGTGGCTTGTAACTTGCTGTTCAGACAATCCCTTCCTTCTGTTGTACCTCAATCAGAGCAAGAAGGAAAAGCAAAGTCTAACCTGTAGCACTGCTCACTTTGACTCTTTGATTCAATCACACTGTGGGTGTGGTTCTGGACTGAACAGGAGCTGGCACGAATGCCTTCCAGAGTAAAACTGTTCCCACTGAGGACTATGCATTTGTCTCCTTGCAACACATACTCAGTGGGTGTTGAGAACTGTTTGGGAGCCCTGGCTCACTGGTCATGCTGAGTCCTGAGCTCAGTGGGAGCTCAGTGACAGCAGCAGGAGCAGAATTTGGATTGTTTGGCAGACAAGATCTTGCCTCTAGTTCCGGTATGATGACCATGAAGCCTTGTCCCAGGTGTTGCTGAGTTTGACCTGGACCAGGAGGTAGAATGATCTGGCACTTGTAACTTTGATCAGACAGAAAGAGAGGACATAGATCCAGTCCTGCATGTCCTGCTCGTGACGTCTTAGAAGGATCTGAACAGACCTGCCTGCCACAGGGGTGAAATAAATGCCATTAACATGAAGGATTGGTCAACGCAAATAGAAATGCTTGCCCAAAGAAAGTGGTATATTCTAGCACCCCTCCTGACTTCAAGCATTGGCCTAGTACAGATGTTCAAACCCTTTAAATGTGTACTAAATGCATGTAGATATTTTCATGGCCTGAGAGTCAGATAATAAGTTTGTAAAGGGAACATGTTCCCCCCTCCCTGGTCACAGTTAAAGAGACAATTATTAAGGAGAGATATGAGGCTGAAAAACCTGGGGAAGGGGAAAGGATGAAATCTGATTTTGCATCTAGCCCTTGGCAAAGAAAGGAAGAAAGCTAACAGTTAAATCTTCAGTGGAGCAAGTCACCAACCTCCCTGAATCTCAGTTTGGGTTTGGGTCAGTCTGGCTGATACACTCATTCACTGTTTTTGTACTCTGCCCAAGAGTAATCTGTGCATGTGGCTCTCATGTTGATCCTAGGGCTCTGAAGGAGACCCAGTTGCTGTTTAATGTAAATTTTGTGCAAAAGCCTGTAAGACTTGACCATTATTCATTTCAAATTCCTTGATATTAACTGAGTAGGAGACAAGGTCCATTCACTGAATAGGTGGTGAGGCATTGGAACAGGTTCCCTCCCCAAGGAAGTGGTAGAGTCAGCATCCCTGGAAGTGTTCAAAACACATTTGGAGGTGTCACTTGGGAAAATGGTTTAGTGGTGAACACAGTGATGTTGGGTTTACAATAGCACTCGATGATCTCAGAGGTCTTTTCCAAACTTTTTGATTCAATAATTTACAGTAAGGAGTGAGCCATATAGCTGAAGTCCTAATAACCTTCCAAGCAATAATAAGAATTTCCCTGTCAGAAATATATCATATGCTTTATCATGCAGTACCTGCTTACTAGGAAGTCAACACTGGACTGAAGTATGCAATCATTTATTGCCTCTGTGAAAGGAAAACCACTTGTTTTCTTATATTGGCATAAAACTGGGTTGTGGATAAATTGCAGTGATAATACTTTAAGATCCTGCTCTAACTGCATATTGATTGGAACACTGTCAAGTTAACTGGAAACCATGCAGTGCCCACAAATTAAAAACAGAGAAATAAAAACAGATCACAGACATACGTTAGAATGTCTAGGAATGGAATTGTTTACATTTACTATGCCCAGCTCTGCCTTGACTCTTCAATGATGGGAAACTCTAGGACAGTGAAATTTTTGATTTTTCTTGTAAACAGATTTTGGCTCCCTCAGTTGAAAACAGATGAATTGCACTTTTGAACTCCCAAAGGAATTCCACTACAAAGTTTGGCTGAATACAAAGTTTTCTACCCTACTCTGCTCTTCTGCTGGCGCATTGCACTGAATAGAGCAGAGTGCGGCAAACTCAATCGGTGATACCAAAATGTTAGCAACTTTTTTTTTGTAAAACAAAGCCATTTTCAGCACATTTTTTTGTTTTAATTTCCTTTTTTATAGGTTAAAGGTTCAGCTTTATGCACAAGAGACATTTCCTGAGAACCAGACATAGTAATTGTTTCTCCATTGTCTTTACTAAAAACTGCTTTGATTTTGATAGACTGGCTTTTTCCCTGCCTGCTAGACCTACCAGGATATAATATGTACAAGAAATGAAATCGGAAAAAATGAAAGAACTTCTGAAGTAGCTGCTATTTCAAATATTTCTTCTACAGTTGACCACTTGATGAGAGAATAGCAATTAGTTTTATTTGCCATTTTTTCCCCTTACTGAATCTCTTTAGAGACACTTGAATTTTGTCTTTAAGGCTTTTCTTCTATATCCATGAAGGGTATTAACTGCTTCTTATACACTTAGGTGTAAAAAAAATATTCCTCTCCCTTTACACATATATTTTTTTAACTGTCTAGAATTATCTTTTGTTTTGGTTGAGGTAGTAGATGTTTTGTTGCAGCATTTTTTCCTCTGTGGTATGATTATTTATGAGATGGTGCATAGGTCTGCCACAAGGGTTTCTTTAGCCAGGTGCTAGTGAAGCAAATTTGTTTTGTTAGGTCCTTCAAAATGCAGAAGAAATGAAAAACAGGAGGAGAAATTGAGAGACACAGCAGCTGAAAACTCTCATATTTTAACAAGGGTGCCATTCTCATTAATTACCCAGAGTTGCCAAAATTAATTCTGATGATGGGTGCCTGGGGACTGGTACTGGGTACAGTTACTGAAAGCCTATGCAATTTGAAAATAAGTCACTTGTTCTCTTAATATCTTTGACTGAACTTGGAAAATCAGTTTAAAATTATGGAATTAATTTTTTTTCAAGAAAAGTTGGAATTCATAGTTTTATAGTATTACTCAGCAGTGGAAACCAAAATATAAGTGGAATTATATAGGTTAATACAAACATTTAAGGGAATTTTTGTTCTGTATCACATACTAATATGGATATCTAACTCCAGATTTGAAGTGGTATAGCTGCAAACAGACACTGGACAATAATCTGATGGGACATGTATGATATGTTTGCAACTTGTCCTCATGTGACTACAGTAAAGCATGATTTCAAATTCTTAAATTTGTAAGTCCATGAATGAAAGTTCATATTTCAGAACACTGGTCTAAATTTTATGGAGCTAAAATTGGTGGCAAATTTATGCCCAGATGTTTCAATGGTGAAGTGTTGCAGTTAAGGTATAACCCCAACACTGTTCAGAGTTCTCCTGTATTTAAGGGTGAAGTCTTCCTGTGTTATCCCCAGAAGCAGCTGGCAGTGGTAAGCAGGATAAACTTCTGTACTTGGCTCAGCCAATATAACTTTCTGCCAAAGAGAACTCTTGTTATTCAAAGTAAATAAGAATAAATAATAAATAAGTAAGAACCTGCTTTCCTTTTAGATTCATTTGCTGAAACCTTATTAAAGACTCAGTGATATAATTAGTCTGCCTGAAAAGGATTTGTGTGCTATTTGTAGACTTATTTAAAGCTTGGTTCTTCACAAGGGATCGTGTGTGTGTGTGTGTGTGTGTGTGTGTACCTGTGAAAAAATTAAGAAGGGACACCTATGCACTTTCTTTCATCTTGTCACTTGCAATCTCAGATCATTATTCCTTTTGCTTTTAGTGACCCAAGTTCTTCATCCCTGGGAGAATGCTAGTGCCTGGCAACATGCTAAAGAAATGAAATTAAATAAATGGTAGAAGTGGTGAACTCCCGTATACAACTATGAAGACGCAAGTTCTTGTTTCTCCCAGAAATATAGGACAACCTGGATAACTGGATGCAGAACAAAAAATGTCTAAACTAGGTCAATTCTACCACTGTAATGCTTTATGTTGTTACATTTCTCTGATTTTGAAAAGCTTTTAAGAAAACCTCTACATGCCTATGTAATTGTTTCCCTAGGTAAAAGACAATTCTGCCACACACAAATATACTGCTAGTGATATATCACTCAAGTTATTTAGTTTAAATTATTCTGATATTGCTTTTCCTATGGAGATAAATGACAACAAAACAGAAAAGAGGAATGATACAGGCAAAAATAATTTTTTCACGTCCTGAGTTCTAGAAATAAACACTTTTTTGCAATTATTTTTCAGAGTAGTTTTCTGTTGTCAACAGTGAGAGCAATTATTTATATTACTCCACAAACTATAATCTGTTGATACCTCCTTTCCTCATGAAAAACCCAGCTGACATTTTTATGAATGACTTTAATATGTAAGGATAAAAGAAACTACAAAGTGAGAGAGAGTTGATGGACAAAACCTTTGCCAGTGACCTCCCAGTGCAGCCACCAGTGATGCTAATTCCAGCAGCTGCTTCAGCAGCATGCATGGTTAGAGTGGGAAATGGAGAGTCCAGTATCTGAATGAAACATTTCTAGTACACCAATGGTCATCACCCAAAATGCAAGAATGATCCTGGTATCAGATGTGTCTTCTTTCCTCTACTACCATGACCTCATTGCAATTATAAATTAAGGTAACTAGAGCTGTGTTACACATTTTGTCCGA
Source organism: Corvus brachyrhynchos (assembly GCF_000691975.1). Classification (NCBI taxonomy): domain Eukaryota; kingdom Metazoa; phylum Chordata; class Aves; order Passeriformes; family Corvidae; genus Corvus; species Corvus brachyrhynchos. The sequence continues at coordinate 6,633,906 of NW_008238359.1, forward strand.
ATAATGCCATTTCAAGCATCTCTGAGCATATTTCTGCTACACTGGAGCATTCTATTCACAGGATGGAGAGAGGACAATGGCACCTCTTGAACTCTGAGTTCTGCTTCCTGATGCAGCTACATGCTTTAAGGTGTTTTCAGTATTACTTGGTCAACATGATTTTTCGTTGTTTTCATTGCTAAAGGTATGAAATAGAAACTGGGAAAAATAGAAACCACCACCTTACCTGACACTGAAATCAAGTGTACAAGCAGTGCACAAGAGAAAGAAACACAAAAACCACATACACACAAACAAAAAACCAACCAACCAACCAACCAACCAACCAAAAAAAACCCCTCATTTTCTCTCCCAGTTCTATCTCCAGAGTCAACAGTTGATTTGACTTCTATCCTCCGCAAACAGCATGAAATTGGAGGAATTTTAGATGTTTGGCATGCCTGATAAATAATTACAGAACTATCTTTGCACATGGGATTTAGCCAGAAAATTACTCCTGTGAATTATTAAGCAGTTTCTTATTCATTGGATTTAATCAAATCAGAAATGCAAATATGATGCAAGAAATGCAAAAGAAATGATGCCGTGATGCCTGCTTTGTGAAAGCTTCCTAAAACATCCCATTCCTTAGTTGATTTTATCATATATATGTGAATGATGCTCACAGGTGATGCAGGATGTCATAACTTCCCTTAATTAGAAATAGCCTTATAAGGCATCACATAATGTACCCACTACTTCTATTTTTGTGTCACTTTTCATCTTGAAAAATCTGAAGCCACTTGTAATACTAATATAAAGGGGTAGTTAGGCCCTGATGTGGAAAATGTCCACACTGGGGTTGGGACACATATATAATGTTGCACAAGGGATTTGAGGACATGAGCTGAACAACACTGCCCAGTATGAATTGCATGGCATTATTTAGACTGAAAGACTGTAAGTGAAATTTGGTGTGTATCATGGGACCTCTTTGTCCCATGAGATGATGAGTTTTTTCATCATTCACAGATGGTCAGGCCCCTGTATCTGTCTTTTTCCATCTGTTCTTCATCTCAGTGACTTCTAGAACTGGTCTGGTACTTACTGAGACATGAGAATGGTACCTACTTTCTCTTCTGCAATGTCTGAGTTCTCTCTGGGAGATTCCCAGGCTATTCAGTGGCAACTCTACTGAGCTCACAAAATTGGACAAGGACCATTGGCCAGGACATTGTGGCTGGAGACAACAAAACACAGCCATCAAATGCAATTGGACTCTCTGTTAAGCAGCAGGTGTTCTTAACTGTTTGAGTAGGTCTTGCAGCTGACAGTCTTGCTGTGGAACTATTAGACTGACACAGTTTCCAGTCTTTTTGACTGTTAGGGCATCCTCTTTAACAGGAACCTTTTTCTCCTCTCTACTTGACTCAGATCGATTACAGTCTGGAATGCAAACAGATTCTTCACTGTGAAGATATAAAAAAGAAGTTTTTCAAGGGTGTATATATGGCCAGGCAAAACAGAGCTGAATACTGTACAAAAAAATACAGTTGTCTGACAATTACATGTACTCTTCCACTCTTCAAAATTCCATTATATATTGATTGCAGATAGCTTTCAAATGAAGAATAAATATTTCTGAAGGCAATGCAATGTAAGAAAAAAAATCCAGATGACACATGGACAAGAAACAATTCCAGTTGACAAAATATATACTTTGTGTACAACACTCAGCAATAAATGTTTCTGATGTTATTTAAAGTGCAGGAATCCTCAGGTGTGTGCTATGTGGTGTGAGTGTTGATGGCCCTATGTATGTGTGTGAATACTGCACCCAAGGGAAGCATAGCACTGTGCAAATGAGGAAACACTTGGGAAAAGTGAAGGTATAATTTGATCACCCTGTGCTCTAAGGTTATATTTATAAATATCCTACAGGGGTTGATGAGGTATGAGTAGATCTTTTAATAAATGGTAAAATGGTTCTAACACTTAGTAGAACATAACACAATGACACTGCTTCTTAAGAGCTTTTGTTCATGAAAGATGTATAACCATCTTTGACATGTATGTGCTTATTCATTTGTGAAAGGAGATGTATGGAGAAATGAAATTTCTGTCCCAAGGGAGTCCAACTTTTAGAAATCTGGCTGGACTCAAGAATAGCTGAAATCTCCAAGAATTTAACAGAATTAAGTAGTTTGAAATATTTCAATAGAAAGACATCAAGGTTGCCATACTAAAGCAGTTAATCCCAGTAACATTAAAAAAAATCTAGTATTTGATATTAATTAAATTGTAACATTGGCGCTTAATTTCATGCAATATATAATGGCAATAAAAAAAAAGAAAATAAGTATATAAATTAAATTAAATGGGGAAAGTTATGAAAAAGATGCTTTAAATTCTATTTAAAATTACTTTGAAACCTTTCTTTAAAACTACTGTAAAACTCAGTACTTTTCCACAAGATATTTTGATTGAGAAGAACCAACATTTTCATATTGAAAATGTTTTCATCAATCAGTTTTTCTCTCTGCTTTTTAAAATTCTTTTGGTTGGACTTAATGTAACCCCTAATATATAGCGGGCCTACCCTTACTCCAGGTTTGAATGCTGTTTCTTTTCATCTGCCTGACTGGCTTAATGTGTAAGATTTCTCCTCCCCAAAGCACCATATTACAACAACATCACACAGGACACGTGGTTCAGGTCACTGGAATGAACATGGTGCAGGGTATTTTTTGGCAGTCAGATGGAACACAGAAATCAGCAGTGGCAACATGTTTTAATTTTTTTTTTTCTTTTGTAAACATACTTTATGGGATACACAGGAATTACAGACAGAGGATCTGGCCTGGAATTGTCCAGGGCTGCTCCTTCAGTTCACAGACATATGACACTGACCTAAGGCCACTTGCTCTTTGCTTACCTGGTCATTGTAGCTCGCCCACCATTCCCCATACTCCCTTTTGGGGTGAAACACTCTATTTCCGACTTGTGCGGGGGGGCCAGTCTCCTGCCTTTGTACCTAATAAATCACGACAACAACAGGAGCAAACAGAGAGAAGTGATTGTGTGCTCAGCTTTCTTTGACAGCTGCTGTGCAAAGGGCCATGCACATGAATGCTACTGTGGCAGTGGTAGAGAAGAGTGCAAAGCAGCTGTGGGAGTGGTAAAAAACTGCATAAAACCCCAGACTAGAGTTAAAGCAAACAGGGTTATGCAGGATAGGTGCTCACTATTTTCTTTATATATATCTATATCTCTATATAAGACGACCCAAATGGTTTTACAGAATAACAGCATGCTAACATTTTATCTTTAATAATTTTTGGAGTTAGACCAAACAGAGTGAACCAGTTTAAGGGAAGCAACACTTAAATTAAGAATCAGTGGGAAATCAGCTGGTGGCCATGTTCTCAATCCTAACTTATTTCCCTGGTCGTACATCTCTGTAATACATGGCTTGTTCCACTTTTCAAAGCAAGCACCAGTGTAGTGGAGAGGTTGGGTAAAAGTTGTGTGGGCTCACAGTTCATGTTGTGAATGGGACTTCCCTCTCAACTGGCAACAAATAGAAAAGTTGGATAGCTTGCTGAGATCTAGACATAAAGTCAAGGGAAATAACCCCAACCCTAGAGCCCAGTGCAGTACTATGCATATTTTACGTACAGGACCTCACACTTGGATGAAAAATTCACTAGGATAAATAGTTTAATATTTGATTATCTAATTAGTCCCCGGATAGGATACAAGATAATACCTGGTCATTGTTGACTCACTGAACACTCAACTGGGATGTGAGTAATGTACAAATCTCACACTGTCTCTCCTCCCAGTAGTGAACTTCACCCTAATCGTACAAATTCTTGTGCTAGGTGTTGAAATACCTATTTAAATTCTTTAAGAAAAATTTTGAAAAAATACCTGCATGTGTCTTCTCAAAGAATTTGTGATATCCCACCCCCAAATCCCATGGGCTGCACTGTGGGCATTTAACACACTTCTGGGGGGAAGCTTGTGCATTTAATTCTGCTAAAATCACAGAATAAAGGACTTTTTTTGTTTCTCATTCATTAATCTGATCTGGATAACAAAAGTACCTTGAAGAGAACTACCTTGTAAAGGAGAAATAACCTGAGTACAGAGAAAGTGAGACTAGATATTGGATGCAGTTGCAGTAGACCCTCAGATGCAGTGTGTATTACATAAATCACTGATGAAGAAGCTTAGTGATTCTGAGAGTGAACCAGAGACAGTAAAATTAGGTGTATAAGTGCAAAGTCCTTTTGTTTACAAATTATAACCTTACTGAAAGGAGGAACAACAGCAATTTTGCAGACTGGCTACCAAGGTTTTAAGACAATCCAGGATGTGGTGTATGTAGCGCTCCCAGATAGGCATGAAGCTCGAACAGGACACATATGTATTACATGGAAGGCGATTCCTAGAGCAGAGGAAAAGGTGGATGGGCTCAGAGAGTAGATAAATTTACTGAAAAATACAAATGAAGTCAAACTGGATCATACAAAATTAATCGGGATAGCCAGAGAAAAAGAGCAGAGAGAAAAGAATGTGTAGAAACTTCACAGAAAAGGAAAGGAAATAAACTTGGAGTGAAGGTGTTAGACATCAAAGAAAGTAGAATTTAGGAGGAGCAGGACAGAAATACAGTTATGTTTAGACTAAATAACCAAAAGAGATATTTTGCCTAGCAAGGCAGAAGGAAAAATCAAAAGTAGGAAAAACTGGGAGACTCTAAATGCTCACACTAAGCAGGATTCTAGAAAGTAGCCAATGAAAGGAAACAAGAGGTGTCCTTGGTAACTCCATCCTGAAGAACCCCAGGTTAGAATGGATGTGACCCAGATAAATAAGCCCCCACAACTGTCCATTTCACATTAGCATAATTTTCACTACCATGAAAATCAGCAGAGACACTGTTATGAATCCCTCAAGTTTATCCATCCACTCAAGAGCAAATTGCACCACCAGAAACCATACATTGTCTCATAATACCTCAAAGTCTTGACCCATAGTAACTGCTACATTGCCATTCATTCAGTGCTAAATGTCCATGTAATTATGAAAACGGTGACCAAACTCTAATCAATCCTCCTAGTGCGCTAAGTGCATCTAACTCTTGGGGGGAACCTCCAAAATTCTTTGAGTGACCATTCCGGAAAGGCACACCAAAGATTCTGCATAAAAAAGGTTTTCAGCTTTCAGAGCAGGCACAGGAAATGCTTTTGCCTCAGAATGTCTTGCAGAATGTCTTGAAAAATGTCCGCTTTCAGGTTGTTAAAACCAAGGTTTGCTTTAAAAGAGCCAGTCTTTTGAGAGGGAAAACCCTCAGACATTTCTTTGCAGTTGACATAAGAAATACTAAAGTGAAAAGTAAAAGGTATTTTGGCTTTATGGTATTTTTGGAGGAGGCATAAAACATACTGTGTAAACAGTATTTGTAAGAACAAATTTATTTTCTCCTTTTCTCCAATTCCAATTCTGTTAAATGATTTATAATACTTTGGGTCATCTTTAATGGTTTTTTTCACATCTTTTGGTGGGAAATTATGATCTGCGTCATTTGTTTTTGCACTGGAGCAAGCTGTCTTAAGGAAGATATTTAATGATAAATACTAATATGTTTTATAAGTGCTGATTAGTGACAGGAGATTTGGGGAGTAATTCCCAGTAACTCAGTCACTGCAGAGCTTGTCCATTTGCCAAATACTTGGTCACATCTCTCTATCTTATACAGCAGTACTCTGCTCTCTCCAGAGGGCCTCAGGAGAGAGAAAGAAATTTACTCCTGGGCTGAGAAACCATGACTGTACTGCCTTGGCTTTTAGTGAACTCAATGTACATGTGATAAATGGTAGGAAATACCAGTGAATCTGCTCAGGTTTGAAGGACTTCTAGACCTTTTTCTTGCCTTCTTCACCTTCCAACAAAACTCCTCTTGTAGACCAATACTAACGGATGCCATGGGAAACAAAAGGGGAATATGGGAATCTGAATAAGATCAGTAGTGATTCACTAAAATGCTGTAGAAATCAGATTTTATGTGTGTGTAGGTACAGATCCCTACATTATTATTATTATTATTTATTATTAATTATTTATTAATTTTGTTCCTGTGCTGACAAGAGTCTCTAGATATGGGCGTTTTTAGACTATGCCTTCACAGTAGATCCAGGTGCTGGTATCCTGATGGTCTTGACTTCATGTTAGGGTGAGACTCAGGTATGTTCATGGCCCCTCCTACCTCTGCTCTTTCTCAATTTCCATGCAGAAGGTGTTGGATACCTTGATCAGCAGTGCATTTCATAGGGCTGCACATCCCCTATCTGGAGGATGTTGACAGGCAGACCTAGAAGGTGTGCCATAGCTTACATTTGTGAATAGTTTGGTCAAAGATATTGTGAAATCCTTGAAAAATAATCTATGGTTAGAATGTGGGTGGTAATGAGCAGGTTCTGTTAAAATGTCCACACTACACAGGGTGAAAGAATTCCCAAAAGGCAAGAGCTTGCAATAGCAAAAAATAGTTGTTTCAAACAATCTGTTCTCTGAAAAAAAAAAAAAAAAAAAAAAAAAAAAAAAAGAGCAATTAGAAACTGGTTTTTACTCTTAGACATAAGGGGTTTTTGTTTCTCTTTTTTCAGAAAAATGTTTAACTAAATGAAGATATCTCAGGGTATCTTTGGGTTTTTAAAATGCAAAGCAAAGGTAATTTGTTGTGTTGGAGACAGAGAGCTGTCATTAATCCCTATTTCAAATGCAATCTCATACGGCCATGCAGAAGTGTTATTGAGCACCCAATGTGTGCTTGACACTGTTAACTTACATAGAAGTAGTATTTTTCACATGCAATGTTCCTTGGTCTTGATATTAAGAAATGATGAAGAACTTACATTTCATAGCAGCAGAACTTACATTTCATAGCCTTTAGATTAGGTAAGACATTATATGTTTAATGATCTCTGCATAAATGCTAAAGAATGAAATACGAACAATATTTAGTGATTTAGTGTTGCTACTGCAGGGGCTGCTTTGAACTACAAACATGCTGTGTTCTTGAAAATCGATTCTGTGAGATTGGTCATGGTATCTTGAAATTGCAGCATATTGCTCTGAGTATTTTGAAAAGGGTCTCTGTTTATTTGGTCAAAATTTCCCATTTATTTAATGGCTAAAATAAATTGCATATAATTAAGCATGCCACTTTTTTCTTTTAAAAAAAATTGACATATAAACATTACTTTCTTATTAACACAATTTCAGCAAGTAAAATTGCTTTAGAGCCAAACTTACAATTGATTTTTTTCAAATGCAGCAAAATATTTTACTTTTTTAAAAAGCTTATTCTAATTAAGCAATCATATTTAATTGCAGCTGCTGAATTAAAATGACATTTTTGATGGAATGATAAACAAAGCATTATACTGGCTCAAGGGAAGATTAGACTGATAGCAAAATACTACCAGTCTGTTTATTTCCATTGTTCCAGAAAGGGTTTTTCCAAAATGCTGGACATACCATTGTATAGGATATTTCTACAGTAGGGTCTTACCTATATAAAGGTTCAATATATAATGCTATAGCCAAAACTACAGCAGATTAAAACACCCTTGTGTTTATAAATTTAACAGACATCTGCCTTAAATTTCAGTCACCGTCATGAAAAACTATCTGTCACCAAACACAGCTCTCAGCCAGATGAAATGCCAGCTCTTCCACCAGTCCACATCAACATTCAGGATACAAGTACAAATACCATTCACTGTAATTCATATAGGTGTTTCCACAGTGGCAGACTGCTTTGTGACTTGATGGACCTTGGAGGGAGGGTGCATGTCCTAGTCTTCTGTTTATCAGATTAATTACAGTGCATCAAATTAATTACAATGCCAGTTCATATCAAAGTTTGCTCTAGAATGAAGCAGAATTTCCTTTGGTAGACAAACCTGGCAGACAGGACCTACATCGTGCATGCCAATGAACATGAGAACATCTGCGCGGCTTCTCCGAGTGCTCTCCAGCATGTGTGATAAGGACAGTAGTGATATAGTACATGGTGGCATTTTTTTGTCATCAGAATTTTGGGATACAGGCTTGAAGATGAAAAACAATATGTAAAAGGGATAGACACTGCTATTAAAAGATAGAAATGCTTTCAAAAAAAAATATAGAATTGTTGCGTCCCATCTTCACTGTTTCTTCCTATTCTTTTTCGCAGTACACTAGCAAGACTGCATTTTGCAACCTAGAGCATATTTGGGTAACAGTAAGTAGGGAACTGTTCACAATGTCATTTAATATCCAGACTTCACATATGATATTTGTTTCAAAATGATGGTAACAGTGTCTTAATAATATAAATAATGCCAAATATTAGGCTTGAAGACATGTGCTCAGTTAATGCAGCCAAAAAAATTATATCAATCAATCAATCAATCAATCAATATTTTAATTAAATTTAAGTTGAGGGGAAAATTCAAAACAACAACGCTAGCACTGTACACAAAAACCATTGTAATAAGGTCATTTAAGAGTATAAACTCATTATACAGATGGAATGTTTTAGCAACAATTTATCAAAAGCTTTCAGTAATACCTTTCACTGAGTTTTATAAAATATTCTTCAGTCATTTAAAAGTATTTGAAGTTTAATTAATCACAGTATCAAACTTGTCCAAAATGACACCAAGACTAAATTATTTAGGGAAAAGTGAAGGACTCAAACTATTCAATAACCTCTCAATCTAAATTTTTGTAGCATATTAGATTAAAATAGCTCCAAATGATCCCTTTGGGAACTGATTCATTAATAAATGCAGACTAATCCATCAAAAGGATAATGAATTTCTCTGAAGATCCAATTTTTTTTATCCTCCATGCATCAAAATTAAATTTTAGCAAGGCTATGAAGCAAACAAATAATATCTTATTGTATCAGTATGCCTAGATTTTATTTTTTCAAATAGGAACAATACCCATTGGGCCAAACCTTCACCTCATGTAAATTGTTATCTGCTCTAATTACATGAAGTCATGTAAGAAGCTTACGCCTCACTTTTCTACCATCAACTCAAAATGCAGAGGCATCTAACCACTTTTGTGCAATTTGTCATCAATGGTCCTATTAAAGAGCATCTGGAGAAATTAACTTATTTTTTGGTACGCAAGGAGTTTTCAGTGGCATCTTTTGCCCTACAGTAATCTGTGGTCCTGCTTTGAGCAGCTTTTCCACTTTTCAGTTTCCACAAGGATTTATTGCATTGGGGTGGGCAATGGCTAAAAGCTGATCATTGTTACAGTTCAAAGATGGTGCCAGTCATTTCTAGAATGTAACTTCTTAAGCATTAGTTCTCCCAATTCACATTCTTTGATAATCTCCCAATTAATTCTCTGTACACACAAGAGCAGATTAGAAACACTAAAAGTCACCTCTAAATTATTTCTTTATGCTATAAAACGATTCTGTTCAAGATTTCAAATAATGTTCCCCGCATCTTATTTTTTTTCCCCACAGTGAAATAAAACTGGAATTGGAAAGATCTTTTTGTGTAAATATGTTATAACAGACTGATAGGGTATTGAGGGGTATAAGACAGGTGGGCTGAAACCTCTCCTCTACCATTGACTGATACTAAAAATAATTTTACTTTTCACCAGAGTAGAAAATAACTATTTCTTTTTTTCCCAATCAGTGTTTGTTTTATACAAGACAGAATGGCTCCACCAAGTTCCAGTAGGAAAGCAAGCCATGCTGCCATCTCTCACAAGCTGTGGATATTACTCCATACGAGAGCTTGTGCACCAGGCTTGAGCTCAGTACTGTGGGATTACAACCTCTTCTATATTCAGCTTCATATTTTCCATGTTTAAATCAGTTCAACTACCTGCAGAAACTGCAGAACCAATGACTTTTATGAAATCTGTGACTGTTATTCTAGAGTTTAGGAAAGTTGTGTTTTGCCTTGTTTTGCCAGCCAATGGACCTGATGGAGGGTAAGTCTTAGTGTACTGTATGACCAATCAGATCACCAGGAGTATCTCAGCCCTTTGGTTATGAAAACTGTGAGTATGAACCTATAAGCCATGCCCTGGAAAATCTAGTAAGTAAAAAGCTTTTAAAAATTAGTTTGGAAGTGAGGTGTAGTGTTCTTTTATCATGGTTAAAAATGTGTCAGAGAATTTGTTCAAGCTGCATATAAATGAAGACAAAATTGGCACTTGTACTATAAAAATGTGTCCCAATAGAATATGCTGTGCCAGAAGCTCAGGATCAGTATCTTTCTCAATGGGTGTACACATGAGGAATGAGAAACAGCTTCAGCTTTCCACAAAAATCCCTCAGTTTTTCTTGAACTCCATCTTCTTTACAGGACTAGAAGCTCTATGTCAAGCAACAGACCTATTTCATATTTCAGGCAACTTATCTTGCTGAGGCATAGGGAATTTGAATCTTTCACATTTACCTTTGAAACCCTCATGCTGATAATGCACACATATACTCTAAAATTGATCACAGCTTGATGGCCATGACTTCAAATCTATCTGCTTATTTATGTATGTGGCTTTCAACCAGTGAAAATTTGATACCTGGCCAATGGGAATTGCATGAGTTGCATCTTGGGGACCTTGGCATGTAACCAAGACAGAAGTTTATTCTTGTGGGGATTCCCATTTGTCTGGAAACTCAGTGTCTTTCCAGGACTTTCTTAATAATGTAGCATAGCAGTAGTGAAACCTTGAAGAAGTTTCTCACGTTTTCAATTCACTTGGTCTTTTTCAGTATTTTATATGGATTTCAATCATATTCAACATTAGAAGTAGTGTTTTAAAATTTTCCTGAGGGAAAAAGAGAGGACTTTTGGAGAAAATTCAATTCAGACTTCTGAAAAAACTCACCCTAAGATTTTGGTGCTGAAATATGGTGCACTGATGCATGATATAATGCTTCGACTGGAATATTTCTAAACCATGAATGGCAGATTCTAGGCTGATCCAAGCATATTTTCTTATTTTCTGGTCCAAAATAGGTTGTGTTTGAATTGTAACAAAACAGATACAGTAAATCATAAGAGGGAAAATAGAAGAGATAAGGGAGAAAACCAGCTGTTCCTTGCAGAAACAGAGCATGCAGTGTGATGGTAGACACCTGTTTCCAAAATACTTCATTATGGCACAGTTTGGGACTGCTTGCTGTCTAATTATACACTAACTAGAGACACTGGTGGTCCAGGACTGAATCCAATTCAGTGGAAAAAATCTACCTTGCTTACCATGTTTCGCTCATAGGAGACACAGAATGGAAATTAACAGCATGTGAGCCCAGACACCTGATGGCTTTTTCTGAGGTACCAGTGAATCACTTGAGAAGGAAACACCTGATGCGTGAGCATCTTTGTTTAAGTTTAGTCAGATAAAACACAATGACTGTGATTTATATAATAAAAATTTTGCGGTTCCCCTAAGGGTGTTTGGCTTGCTAGGACAAGGGATCCCCAGTCCTGGATGAAAGCTGTCAGTCCTATCACTTCTGCAAATGGCATACAGAGCAATTCTCAGTTCTCTAATCATACAATGCAGAACAAACTTTTTAAGTGGACAAGACAATACATTAAAAAACAAGTGAGTAATACATTTAGTTCGACAGCCATATCTTATGTTTAAATACTTAGGAAGTACTTCATCATATAGTAAATTCAGGTAAAATAAAGTATCACTGCCACACGAAGTTATTAAGCTTTAGTCTCAAAAAGATTTGCGAGAGAAGTGTCTATGATAAGGTGCAGAAATTTATGTGTGAGTTTCTTCTGTTGTCTAGTATTGTGCTGTTCACAGCTGTATGGAGGAATTAGGCACAAAACACAAACATTCAGTGTATCTTGAATATACCTAACATTATCTGGCTTAGCTGGTGATTATTCTTTCCTTCTGAGTGATCATAGCTACCTGCCTGGTTTACAGATTGAAAGTGCTGCTCAACCTTCTGGCTTAGTTACTCATTAAGAAGATGATAGTCTGTCTTGTTTTGTTTCAGGAGGGTACTTTTGGCTTGTACTGGGCATCTATCAGCTTCGCCCTTTTGAGAAAAATACTGGTAGGATTTTAAAGACTTAAATAGCATATATATATGCCAAAGACAGTATTTAGGGCTATTTTTAATACTTTGCTGGTTGCTCAGAACAGTTTATTACTTGCTTAAAGGAAAGAAATCTTGCTTTTCTGCAGGTACTTGTGGGGAGATGTGTTTAAAAGGTCAGTTTTGTAAGCTTGGAAAGTGGAGTACGTGTAGTTTGGCCCATTTAAAGACACCTTCCGGAAGACATAAACAACTACGGTGGTTAATTTTTTTGTGTGAAATCCAGGGCAATGATATTAGAAAGATATTAAGAGGAGTTTTTGAACATCTGCACTATTCTCCAGGTCAGGGTAACATGACTGAGACATTTTGATGTGCAGTCTTGACTAGAAATATCATCATAGAAATATCATCATAGAAATATCATCATAGAAATATCATAATAGCAGCTCTTGTAGCAGGAATATACAGCCTTTATCTTACATGGAATAGCGAGTTATTTGAGAATGAGGAGAGGATAAATTAGCCCTGTATTTTTGACCCTTGCAAAAAGGCTGCGTAGCATATGTGATAATAATTCCTGGTACTTCAAGGTAAGATTTACTTAATATATTTTTGGCCTTCCTAGTGTCTGTGAAACTAACTGGTAAGATAACTGGAATCAGATGTTCCAGATGCCTCTCTACACCAATTATATAGCTTTGACTCCAGCTATGTGGTATTCTCCTTTGTGGAATCACTTCTGATAACGTCAGGTTTGTTAGCCCCGCTTTTAAATGAGGGCAGAATATCTTTTGGTGAGTACTGCTGAATCATGATAGCCTCCATGAAATGGTTTTAATTTCACTGGGTAATGAGTAGTTTTACTCTCTCCTTCTACATATTTCAGTATGTGAAGATTCATTCCAACACAGCTTTCCTGATTTTCTTAATTGAAGAGCACCCCATGCAAAAAGTCATTTAGGACTGTAACAGATGCACTGCTTTATTTGGGCAAAAGCAGTCTTGTTATCTGTCAATTTGTGGCTGATGTGAAAGCTCTGAGTGGCGCGTTGGCATTATCTGTTTGACAATGATTTGGTGCAATACTACACTGTGCTATAAATTAGTGTCAAGAAGCGAAATGTTAATGATAGAGGCCCCTCTATGCACTGGTGACTTAAATAGCACATTTCTTTAAAATTCAACAGTGACTCACTCTCTTTTAAACAAAACCCCTCTGAGCTATTTAAATAATGCTATGTAGTTCTAGTGCATATTTCCTTTGATTCTGAATACTTTGGTGTTTACTTGAATAACTATCCAAACAATCTTTTAAGCATTGTACTGAGTAATACCTTGAAACCTATTGCTTTGTGTAACCAGATTTTTTCAAAGAAATGTTTGATTATCGAGTAAAATGAGGGAACTCTGCTCATTTTCTACACTAAATGGAACTGAAGCTGATAGTGGTTTTCTGTTCTTTCTTGGAGATTTTACCAGACCTAGGTGAAGTCCTGAGCACTGTTTTAAATTTACTCATCACCTTTTAGGACTCTCTTTCATGTAATCAAATTGGCATTGATTGGAGAGAATTTCCCAGGATCGATGGAATCATTTTGCTCTTGGATGCCTAGACCCTTCAGGCACACACTGACTGAGCACTACTAAACTCAGTGGCACTATCACAGTTTAATTAGCTGAGGACTGAGACACACATATTAGGAGGGTCTTCCTTGTTACAGTTTTGTGCATTGATGAACCCAGCTGATGACATATAAGTTTTTCCCCAAGTTTCAAAAGCAAAATTCTAGTTCTTCATATCCAGGCAAATATGTCAAGGTATCAGCTTTCTGATGCCATTTTCATTCCTACACACACATATTGGGCACTCTCAAAGCTCTTTTTGGATTGAAGTGATTCCCAAGACAGTATTATTGAAAAAGAAGTCTTTGTTGATGATCTTTTGTATTCTGCTAATATCTCCCTACTGCAGGTATTATTTACCCATTGAGGGATATAAAGAAATGAAAGAGAGTCCTCAAAAAGAAGAAAATGCATCTTGTCATTTAGAATATTTATTAATGGGGTATGCTCCTTGCTTTTCAGAACAAAATAAAGATTTTAGAGTAACATCTTTCCAAACCAGATCTGAACAGATGACAAAAGATTCCTTCCCAAGCCCAAGATCTTCCTGTCATCTATAACTTCATCTTGTTGAGTAAAAAAGTTACAAGATGACAAATGAGTTCTGCAGCAAAAGTGAGGGAAATTAATAATAATCTCAAAGAGGAATGCCTTCTAGTGAAGACATATTTTGAAGAATACCTCTTTAACAGTCCCAAGAGTTGCTATAGGGCTTCTAATTCAAATACCTCAGGTCATTTATGCATAATGATAGAGGTTGCAGAAAAGGATATTTCAGGTAACCATCACTTAATCTGAAAAAGGATTTACCATTTTAGAATATCATTCTACTCTGCACCTGGAAAGAAACAGGAAATATAACCCCCATAATTAACAGATCATAAGTATAAAATATCTTGTAATAGACTGGCCATTTTTGTACCACTTCAAAGTCTCTGAAAGAGAATCATTAGTAATATTGTGACAGAAAAAAATAATCACTTTGGCATAACATATCCCACAGGTATTAATAATAAAGTCCTCCCTTAGGTCTAAATAGTGGTTCCCACAAAAATGGAAGTACAAATTGTTCTTGTGCCATGCCAACTCCAGTTGTGAAAAATGACATGTCTGGAAATATTCATAGTATCAATCCTAAAACCCATGTGTGTTTCAGTGAGGAGAACACTCTAGCTACTTTTCACTTCCAGACTTGATGTACGTAGCTGAGGAATGACAAAATTGTTTCTTTGCAGTTTCATATTGACAGACTTTTTGTTTATGCCAGAAGTTAAATAACCTAAATTATCCTCATAGCACCCATATCAAAAGTGAAAGGATCAAAGGATGAAAACAAACCACTGGACAAGGTGCACGCCTACATGTTCCATCTATGAAGCAGGGCAGTGTTTCCACTCCAGAGCTCTCCTTTCTCTTTAGTGTTCACTTAAGGTAATTTTTATACACTGAACATACAAGTTGTCTTCATGATTGCTGAATTCAAATAATGCCTTAGGAAGAAACAAAGAAAGATTTCATAAGGGAGTAAGGGAGTATCTGTTCAGTGGCAGGAAGGGTAGACAGAGCGGGGCCTGTGAACAGCTGAATTTGTTAGGGTTAGGAGGATGTGTACAGAAAAAGGTAAGGAAGAGATGATAGTTGAGAACAAAGAAAGAAATTAGGAAGAGATAGTATAAGAAAGGAAAATCAAGGGAACAGGAGATAAAATGTGCAACAGAAGAGTCATATGGAACAAATCCTCAGATGCCTTAGAGGGGCTGCCCACGATGACTCTTGTGTTTAACGCTCATCCTTGATTATGGAGCTCTAACAGCAACCCTGTTGTCTTACTGCTGTCACTAGAGGTAAAATACTGACACTACGAAGTTCATTTAAGGGAAAG